>NC_134830.1:166558596-166911373 GCF_004210375.1 Tachypleus tridentatus | reverse complement strand
GCTTGCTGATTCTTGTGATTAATACTAAAGTTAATTCGAATACATTAATAATTATAATAACAAACAAATAGAGTTCGAATAAATGAAATGATGCATTATTAAATTCTTGTCTAAAATCTGATTTGTAGATGGCTTATAATTGATAATAATTACCATTCGCTTATTCAAATCTAATTGAGAAATGCTCACTTGCACAAAATACAGGGTGGCCCGTAAATCCTTACCCATCTAATATATGTTGTCTCTAAACAATGTTATAATACTAATGATGAGTTGAAGGCAGCTGTTTCCGCGACATTTGGAACAATAACCCCTGCTTTGTTGAGAAAAATGTCTCACAGAACATGGCGTTGCATAATATTATGCAGCGAGAATTAGGGACAGCACACAGATACACTGGATACATAAGATATATGGATGGGTAGGGACTTACGGGCCACCCTGTAGTTCCCCACTTTCCACCCGTCAACCATTTCTGTATTAGAAGTTAACAATAAATTTCAACTGATATTTGTTGTTCCTGATTGGTTCCTTAACTAATTATTTAAGAAAACCATCTATAACAGTTTCTAGAAACCTGTCTTCCTCATGGTTTAAACATTTACCAATATATGTGCCTGAAATTAAAATTTCCTTAATTATAACACCACTAACAGCAGCTGAATTATTCATTTCAATGTAATTTTTCTCATCAGTTTCAGATGGTGCCCTGTAGCTTTCATTCATAATACGTTACCCAAGCTTATGAGTTTAATAATATTAATATTGACGAAAAGCCACAGTTAGCAAAAAACCTGACCGATAAGCCCTGATATTGGCGAAAGGCCTCCAAGTACTGGATATAGCAAATGTAGTGTAGATGACATATTATAACACATTTTAATCTGATTTGCTTTCATTCACGGGTTCTTAGAATTCGGCCCAAATTTTTAATTCGAAGTATAATATAATGAAAACTTAGGATGGATCGCCTGATCCAGGAACAGTTAATATTTAATTGCACTTTTTCATTAAATTCTTGATAACACTCGCGCAGCTTTCACAATTTCATAATTACCCCTTGTTTTTCTAATGGTTCAACAAGCACTAACTCAGATAAATTGATGTAGTTTCAGTTATTTCGCACAGTTTCAATTGACCTTTAACACAATAGTAGTTTAAATTCTTCAGGGTTCAAAGGTTTCAGCCGCATTGCTTTTTGTCAGGGAGGATCAGAATATATTAAAATTATATCATTAAGTGACACATTTAACACGTTAAACACTTTGAGATAAAACAGTTTAATTTTAAAAACTTTCGTGTAACATGCAAAAGATAAAAATCTGAAACAAACTCGTTTTAAATACGGGTACTTGTTAGACATCTTCTCAAGCAAGTGTTTCAACACGTTTTCATGGAAAAGTTGTATTTTCCACGACATCAATTGAGAAATCTTTATGTATTTTGTATACTGCTCAACTATGATGTGAAATTTGCTTTGATGCTGTCTCCTAATCCTTTGGGCTAAGCAATACGCGATGTTTCTCAGCAGACTCAACCTGCTAACATACAATTACTCAGGGTTCTCGGGAATTCCAAGCCAGCTGCCATCCGATCTTTCTTTGTTCTTCGACTAACAAGATATCCTTCATAATTTGTACATAATAATATAATAGCCAATCCTTATTTGAAACAATGCTGAATTGTTTTTACTCCGCGAAGTAAAATGAATTTCCACTCCCTGTCACATCCGGAAACACCACAACTTTTAGCTCCGATTATAAGCACCACTACTCCTTCATTAATAGAACATCCTCATCACATGATGTCCTAACAAGAAACAACAATGTTATTTGGTTCAGAGAACACCATCATCACACCATGTCTCAACAAGAAACACCACTGATATTTAATTCAATGAACATTGTCATCACACCATGTCCCATCAAGATACACCACTACTCCTTGATTCAACCAAAATACCAACACGCTTTGATTCATAAAGAACGTAGTGACATCTTGTGTCAACAAAACGTGCCGCCCCTACTTGCTTCAATCACAAACATTAGCACTGAATGAGTGAAGGACAAGTATTATTATAACATCACATCCTTTCCCAAGAAGAAACACTCTTAATTTCAGTGACTTTATTTGTATTCGCTTGTAACAGCCACAAAAGAAAGATAAATCTCCTGACAACCTGTGGTTCTGTAATCTTCTGCCAAACACAAGTAACGAATAATCATATTGTTATCTGTCTTCCATCTATAAGGTAATAAACGTGTAATTGGTAAACCGTGCAGTAATCTGAACGACTGTAAATCTATAATTTCCGTGGCTATATATACATATATGCATATTTACCTTTCCGATTAAACTTTTATGTTTTCTTGCTATTATGAGAAAAGACAAGTGGATTCGTTGTGCAGAAAATCACATTATCATCACGTGACTACGATAATAAAAATACATTCCTGTTTTAAAGTAATTGGTACCAGTTTTGACAATAGGTACCGTACGTAGTTTTTAGCATTCCGTGTAATTATTGATACCGTAGCGACTTTTTCAAATAACTTCTTAAAATGTTTTGGTGTGATAAGATATTTAAAATGTTTTGGTATGATAAGATATATAGGTCACCGAGTGGTTAACTTGATTAAATATTGAATAAAGAAACTGGCCGATTCGTGGGAATACGAAGAGCTGGTTAAGTGTTCAACAACTGTCAAGTTAATGATCAGAGAGTTACAAATTAGACATAGACACGAGGTGGTGCAGTAAGTTAACTACTCAACCACTACTGTGTGTCGTACGTAACTCAGATGACCTGAATAGCCCTGGCTGGTACTGGGTGAAAGGTCTCGACAGTACCGAATATAACGGATATATCATTATGCATTCTTCTTTATTCTCACTCGAAATTGTCACTAATAATTGCATTTCAAGACACACTCGAGTAGGCATAATATCGAAATTTTGCAGTGTTGACCATTCATAATATTCGAAAGGATTACACCGCTCTTGTTAACCTCTCAATTTTTATTATTGAAGTCGGGGATCGCTGGATGCTTAAAAGATTCTAGGACCGAGTCCGTTTTCAGCATTCCAATATGATATCTATCATAGGTTTCTGTTCTGAATTTTCAAGCCGCCATCCGAGATTCGGAGTACTGTCAAACAGTGCCTAGCGACACCTTTGCTTGAAGTATAAAACTAAAGCCCTACAATGGCCTGTCTACTGTATACACAGTATAAAAAAAGTAATGATTTTGTGAATTAAACATTACTATAAGATACGGATTTTTCTGCATAAATTACTTATTTGAACAGCACAATAAAGAAATTAAATTTCTATAGATCTTGTTTCTCCAAGCCCGTTCCCTTGGCTGTGGTTTCGCTAGATAGTAGATAGGGACAGTGGGAATCTCATTAATCCATTCATATATTACTTGTTATAATTTTTATCTCTCTAGCATTAGTTAAGCCATCTATGGCGAAGTTTTTCGTTTAGAATATCTTAATATTTATAAATATATTAAACAAAGAAAAGGTTAAACAAAGAAAATGAATGGTTAAAGGTTACTTAATAACCGATTCTTAGAGCAGTTTTAAAGAAGTTCTCGTTGGGACAAAGGTAAGTTTACGGGTTTACAACGCTAAGATCAGCGGTTCGATTCCCGTCTATGGACACAACAACTAGCCCGATGTGGCTTTGTTATAAAAAAAAACACACTTTAAGGAAGTACAAGATTTCTTTTCATGTAATCATTTTCACAAACTAGAGGAAGGAAAAAAGAATTATTTCAGGGAATTATTGACACTAGGAAACTCCTAATAGTGTTCCCTTCATTTATATAGATCAAGACACTTATAGTCTTATACGATATCGTCTCCTTAGCATTCATTACGAATAATAATCACTTCCATCTCACCACGTTACCTGGACAAAAAGGGGGGCGTAGCACTCTCCTTGGCAACCAACCTATTAGGTGGAATGAAATCGCGTTTATAAATCTTATATGATTGGAAGAGTCATTGAAAAAATTGGTATATAGCTGTAAACCAGTCTAGCGCACGTGCCAAGGACCCCAACTATAAACAATAAACAAACAACATATATGTAAGCTTAACCTGGCTTTCAAGGGGTATCAGATAAAAATCATCACGTGTGAACTCGGTCATATTTTCTCCCGCTCTCCTCATCAGAGGGCACTTTTTATCTCCAATCTCTTCTTGGACGAAATTCTAAGCACTAAGTTTCGGCAGGTTAGTAACCTCACGAATTCTTCACAGATTAGCACGATTTTTAAGCGTAGAGATGCATGGTAGTTTTTGTTGAGTTGAAAGATAAAAAAAAATATCCAACAGGTTTCACTTGAGTGAGATTTCCAAGCAGACCAACAAGATAATAATGACCTAAATTACGCAACAATGCAAGCAATACCTGGATATAAATGTTCTACTGATAAAATAAAGCAATAAGTTTAGAGAGAAGACAAGTTATTAATGTTATAATATTTTCACTACAATTTTTTGTGTCGTCGGTTCAAAACACGATTTTATTGAGGTTTTGTCCCGTTGATTTGCCTAAATTATTATCCAGTTCAAAGATAGCCAACATATTCTTATTGCTATTATCCTAAAATAAAAAATAAAAAATACTGACGGTTTTAGGAGGCGCGAGACTCCAAACTACAAAGTAACCAAATCACACAGTCCATTAATAGGAGCCCAGGCGTGGGTGGTGATGACTAGCTGCCTTTCATCTAGTTTTACACTACTAACTTAGGGACGGTTAGCACAGATAGCCCTCGTGTAGCTTTGCGCGAAATTAAAAAACAACAACAACAAACAAACCAATAATAGGTTACGCGCTACTAAGGATTTTATTTTAAATAAGACTGAAATTATATGCCTACATGTTATTTGAGAGGATTAAATATATCACATACTTTATGAAATTATTGAATATAGGAATAATGAATACGTTTTTCTTTCAAATGTTATTTTATCTCATCACTGAAAGAAGGTCCTAATAGTGCGATAGCTGATGCTGTTTGAAGTAAAACAAGAAATACTTTAGTAATTACTTCACTCCAGACAGGATATTACATTTTGTAAGATTTTCTCGAGTTTTTTTTTCAGTACTTTCTCATAACAAAATATGAAAATTTCAAGTTTAAAACTGTTTAATAACCGTCTGTTATTTATATAAACATACAGCCTGAAAGCTAAAAAAGTTTTCGGACAGTTGGATCATTTGATAAAGATAAATAGCACCAGAATCAGTAACATAGTACGTCCAAACCAAAAGTTTCAAATCGTCCGAGCACTTGAGGATTGACAAAACGTTGACTCAACAAATGTATATTTAATACATATAGATTAAACAAGGTTAACCAAGCTTCGAGCATAAACTGCAAAATTATTAGTTTTATTCGGTATTGTGAATAGCAATTAGATAAAGGAGTATTAATAGGGGGGTGTTACTACTTTTGCTCATGATATTATGCCGCATGTGCTGCCCTCCGGTGGCTGACATTATACATTGCACTTGACAACCTTTCAAAATGGCAGCCTACAGAGAAAACTGGAACGTTATTCCAAGTGATTAAAATGATTGTGTAGAAAAACAAGGAATACATTTCTCTTTCAAATTCCCGCATATCTAGAAATGTAAGTAGATCTGACTCTTTGACTCGATAGAAGTATATAATCTGTGTTAAATCGTGGACTATTTCTCTTATTCTTCTGCATATTAATCAAGCTTAATTTAGCCCTGACTTAACAGTTCTTTCACAAAACATGTTACGTAAAAGATATATTATTGTTTTATAGGTTGCAAAATGAATAAAAAAATCGAGCTAGATTTGAAAATACTTGGAATAAAAGAGCTTAAGAAGTGCAGAAAAACTACTGACTGTGTCAAGAGTACTTTGAGAAGAAAATGTTTATGGATTAGGCTAAAATAAACTTATTAGTTCCTAATGCTATATGACGTTGTATGTATCTTAAACCAATCCCCTATCATATCACTGATAGTACAGCGTTCAGACGGTAAGATTACAGCAAGTGTAGTAGAAAAGAGAGGAAAAGAAAAAAAGCAAATCATTGCATTGATTTTGATGATCAATGTTATTATTACAGTAAAACTAAAACGAACTGTTTTTAAATATATACATTTATATTACAAGTATTGGCTGAGGAAGCTAATGCACTAGTATTTAAGGTTGTGAAAGCCCTATGATTAAAGGTCTGCCACTGCTCTTTAATCCAGTTTATGAATGTAATTATGAAACCTTATACCAAAGTAAATACAAACAGAAGATGTTTTATGTAACGTCCTTTTCATCTTACTGTTTGTTTGTTTTTTTAAAATTCGCGCAAAGCTACACGAGGGCTATCTGCGCTAGCTGTTCCTAATATAACAGTCTAAGACTAGAGGGTAGGCTGCTAGCTATTTTTCACCGCCCACCGCCAACTGTTAGGCTACCAACGAATAGTGGAATTGACCATCACATAATAACGCACTTACGGCTGAAAGGGCGAGCATATTTAGTGTGACTGGGATTCGAACCCGCGACCCTCGGATTACGAGTCGTGTGCCTTAACCAGCTGGCCATGCCGACTCTCTCATGTTATTAAAAATACAAGAAACAATAATTATTTCTTGCCTTTCAAAAAATTGTAACAAAATAGAAGCTAACTGAAGCCTTTTGCGTCTATTCGTGTGTGACCTAAACTGTATTTGAGACATATACAGCTTAGAAGTTCTCAAAATGTGCATAAATATCGATCTTCTCGGATTAGCTGAAATTATAACGTATGCACCTTTGGGTGCAGTGGCTATAGATTATAGCACAATTCATCGAAACGTTAAATGGTTTCAAAGCCTTAATTCTAGTAAAACAAATGCTGGACAAATGAGTAACAGGTCGGTTATTTCTTGTTGCCAAAAACACGGTTGCCGTTTGCTGGAGTCTTGAATTGTTTAAAAATGTACAGCTTCTAGGTGTAAAAACCACACTCGTATTTCGGTAAAACCTATATCTGCTTTGCTGAGTGCTCGGGAATACCTCTTTAAGAAAGTGGTATTAAGTATTTGTTGACATACTAACGTAAAATGATTGCCATGAAAATGTATTCTCAGTAATAACATTGTTCCGTTGCTTTTAGTGATTATGTAAGTGTGGAACCGTTTAGACAAAGCACTGCATGTAGGGTGCAGCAGTGACATCTTAAAAAATTCTAGCTGTTTTTACGGATGAAAATAGAATATTGACAAATGTGTCAACTTCCTGAATTGTCACAAAAAAAAAAAAAGACAAAGATATGCTAGCAGTAGTTCTTATGGCAATTTAAAACATAGATTTCTCAGTACATAACAAGAATATTTCAGTGGGAAATGTAAGCAATGTTGCCGTTAGTATACCTAAAAGAAAATACATAAGTGGGTTCGTTGTTCAAGAACTATGGGGAAAAACCGTACATTTTACAAACATTTTTCGATTATATTATAAAAAACAACTGTTTTACTGTCAGATAAATGTACCTTTATAAAACATCTCTGTAATACAAAGTCTAATATATATATATTTAAAAGTTGTTAGTGATTTGTATGGCATGAAGGAAACATTAGTGGTTTAATTATTAGTATTATGGATGTGGTCCTCATGATTGATTATGTGTTATGGATGTGGTCCTCAGCATTATGTGTAATGGATGTGGCCATCACGATTGATTATGTGTTATGGATATGGTCCTTACGATTGATTGTGTAATGGATGTGGTTTTCTTGATGGATTATATTGATGTTTGCTGTCACTGCTAATGTATTTTTAACTTGGGATATACGCAGCGCTAAAAGTGAGGAACAAAAACTGGAAGTTATTAAACATAATGCACTTCTAACGTGTGCTAGTCTTTAAAAACAGATTATTTCATTTACGTACGTGACAATGTCTTAAAACTTGGGTAGTTTTAAAATGGATATATTATATATTACTCGTGTTTTATTTCTAAATATTGCTATACTCTGCTACTTAATATTCAGATTTTCTACTTTTATAAGCATGTACTTATACGTGAATCAAATGTTTATAATCAACATTATTAACTATTAACGAAATAAAGTATGGAAATTTTTAAAAAGAAACGTTATTTTAAACTCGGCAATCATTCTAAAATTAGAAAGCTTAAACTTCTACTGAATTGTTAAAAGTACAGTGAACTAATTATGACTAAAACATATTTTCATTTATATCTGAGAAGCTTTTGCCTGAAAGTAAAGTTTTAATGAAAAACATTAATATAAACATGTTAAAATAGGGTGACCTTGCAATAAACAAACAATACAAGGCTGAGCACTTAGTGGCGCCCTCGAATTTGTGACACAAAATAAAATTAATATACTAAAGTAGCTCCTTCTTTTAAGACTGTTGAGGGTTGAGCAGTTGGTTTGCTATATCGATTTCTCATTTGACAGTCAAAGATGAAATACTAGATACATCCACAAGAGACTTCACAGTGAACTGGCTGAAAATTGCACGTGTTTTCCTGAATAGTTCATTAAATCGCTTGCTATGTATTTTAATATAGCAAAAGTCTTCAAATTTTCCCAAATGGGCTTCACATATGCCCTTCCCCGGGGAAGGCTGTGGCAGCTACACCAATACTCATTACTACTCCATTATTACAAAGAAATGCGGATCCCTTTTTTATTAATTTCGCGCAAAGCTAATTTAGCAGTGTAAGACTACAGAGAAGGTAGCTAGTTATCACTACCCACCACCAACTCTTGGGCTACTCTTTACCAACGAAAGGATTCGAACCCGCGACTCTCAGATTACGAGACGAACGCCTTAACCCACCTGACCATGCCGGGCCTACACATCTCATTGACCTATACATATACACTGCTGGCCAAAATCTTAAGGCCAATGAATATAAAGAAAAAAAACATGCATTTTGCGTTTTTAGACTCAACCACTTATTTGAGTAGAGCTTTGAAAGATAAAAATAAGAAAAGGAAAATAAAAGTAAAACGTTTTTTGCATTTAATAGGAAAAATGTGAACACTATGAAATTAGCCTAAATACTAGCTGGTCAAAAGTTTAAGACCATACCAAAAAGAAGTTCTAAACATGGTGCGAAATGCCGAACAAGAGGTCTCGGCAGTGAGTTGCACGGCCGTCATTGAGATTAATTGCAAACATTCGCTTTGACATGGTCGATATAAGCGTTTGCAGAAGGCTGGCTGGAATGTTATTCCTAGTGGTGAAGATGGCTTCACGAAGATCATGCACTGCTTGGAATTGACGTCCATTTCTATAGACTTCCTTGCCATCCACCCCAAACATTTTCAATGGGGTTCAGTTCGGGTGAATGCATTGGATGGTCCAAAAGAATCACGTTATTCGCCATGAAAAAGTCCTTTGTCCTGCGGGCATTGTGGATTGCAGCGTTGTCCTGCTGATAGATCCAGTCATTTCCACACAAGCGAGGGCCTTCAGTCAATAAGGATGCCAATGTAGCCAGCTGCTGTTTGACGCCCCTGTATAACCTGAAGCTCCATTGTTCCATGGAAGGAGAAAGCACCCCAGATCATGATGGAACCTCCTCCACTGTGTCGTGTAGAAAATATCTGCGGTGGGATATCCTTATCGGGCCAGTAACGTTGGAAGCCATCTGAACCATCCAGATTTTTTCTCATCAGAGAACAAAACCATCTTCTACTTTTCTACGTCCCATGTTTGGTGCTTCTTAGCAAAGTTTAATCGAGCTGTTTCGTGGTGTGGAAAGAGGCGTAACCTTTGAAGAAGTTTACGGTTTTTAAAGCCTTTCTCTCGTAGATGCCGTCTTATTGTTCTTGAGCTGCATTCTGCGTCCATAAAGGCCTTAATCTGGTTTGACGATCGATTGGTGTCCTGCCGGACAGCCTGTCGAATCCTCCGGCTCAACACCGACAAAATTTTCTTGGGCCGACCACTTGAAATTCTCGTTCCGCATCCCTCAGGGGCTTTTAAGAAATTTGCAACAGCAGTTTTACTACGTCTAATCTCACCAGCGATGGCACGTTGAGAGAGACCTTGCCTTTGCAGCTCGACAATTCTGCCACGTTCAAACTCTGTCAATTTTTTAGCCTTTGCCATGTTTTACCCAATGTAACACAGGAGATGTCAATGGGAGGTGTTAACAACGCTAATGCTTGAACACAAATGACTAAATTTCGTTACGTGTCTACCGATTAACGCATCGTTTCAGTATGGTCTTAAACTTTTGACCAGCTAGTAGTATTTAGGCTAATTTCATACTGTTCACATTTTCTCCATTAAATGCTAAAAAAGGTTTTTATTTTTATTTTCTCTTTTCTTATTTTCATCTTTCAAATCTCTACTCAAATAACTGGTTCAGTCTAACAACACAAAATGCATATTTTTTCTTTATGTTCATTGGCCTTAAGATTTTGGCCAGCAGGGTATATAAACCATAATGATGTGTTCAATTCACTTATACAACTAAGAGGTTTTATGATGTGATAAAGAGAAACGAATACGAAATAAGGAAATATCACAACGGAATATCGATATGTATTGGAAATATTCTTCCAATCAAATTTAGTTCTTAAAATTCATATATATATGTGTGTGTGTGTGTGTCTGTGTATGAGTTATATATTACATGTATGTAGATAAAATTCATTATTTAAATATTTTAATTGTATTTTTTTCCATTAAACAAAATGTATTTCATAAATATTTTTATACTGATTCAAAGTTACTCGTCGAGTAACAAACTTTACTCTCGTACGAATGTGACCACAACAAAGAATTAATTACCAAATAAGTAGTTTGCTATTTTCAACAATATTCATATGTAACCATTTGTCTTATAGTTATACTATAGATTTATTGCATTCCATAGCCCTCGCGTACACTACACGTGCAGTTAGTAATAAATAATAAACACTTACGGGGTTGCACTGTTTAAATGTACCATTCAAGAGTTACAGGATAATGCTGTTTTAATGTATTGCTCGAGACTTGGTGGATTATGCTGTCCTAACTCTCCAAGACTTACGTGGGTATACTTCAAATTAATAGCCTGCAACACAGTTGTCATTACCTTGTTTCGTGTCATACAAAATTTATTAAGTTACGATAAAATGATTTACATTATAAAGCTAGTATTATATACATTAATGAGGTGTACCTACTAGTGCATTAAATATCTTCTATATAGGACATGTCTGTTTTTCTACCCTGTTCATGTACTATAGGATATGTGTTCACAACTATTTAACACCCATAAATACTGTTCTGTTTTTGTCATTCTGTATTTTTTTTCAACAAATTCTTCAAAAGGAAAAATTTACTCAACAATCTTGGAATTTTTTTTCTTTCTTCACAAGATTCTGGTTGTAATGTTAAACCTCTATCGAGACTGGCATTGGCCTTGCCTTATTCCCTCTGGGCACGGGAACGTGTGATACGAGACCCTCCCCCGAAACCAAGGGAAGGGAAAGGAGGCCCCTTGCTGCCTTGTCTCCTAGCGAAGGAATCATTAATAAATCTTTTGAGTCGCTTTATAATTCTTGATGTAGGGATCTTTCACTAATTTACCCATTAGCTTAATCAATAAGCATTAGAGACATCTCTCAGTGTAGCAGTCGTTGGTGCTATAAATCATTCAGAAATATTGTCGTCTGCGCAGAAACGTCATAGTTCAGAAAACACAATAATACGAGAACAAGAAATTCTTGTTACTGTTTAATGAGATGACATTTCGTATCATGTTTTCTTGAACAATAAATTTTAAGTTCGTAATAACATTTGATTTTTATCTCTGAACTTAATGAAACACGATGCTATGAAAGTAAACGAAAGCTACATACGAATCAACGATTCCTTCTTATTTAAATTGTTATTAAACTTATAACACTCCAATATATACCGAATATATTTAGCAGCATAGCATAACCATAATGTTCTATTACTTTTGGTATCTTACATAGATTATAGCATTTACTACTTATTACCGCCAAAAGCACGTGTAGCACTCGGCTGCAATTACTGAGTCTTAACAAGTCTTAAACACAGGACTTACAAAAGACTGCCAACCCCGATAGCTCCACCACATTTATTACGTGGAACTGATATTATGATGTTTAAAACTACGAGACATTATCCGTTAGTTGTAACATGTAAACAGCGTTATGAGTTCTAGTATGCAGCGTGAAAGATTTTGAACAACAATAAATGTAATGAAGTTGAAATGTTCTACTCATTCGAAACTCACAGAGCCAGTAAAACTGAATGTGGTTAGTTTTGTTGTGGATTTATTACTGTGTTTTTTGTTACAACGCTAGGTTACACAATAGGCTATCTGTGCTTTGCCCACCGCAGAGAATTGTACCTCGGATGTTCAAGAAAACTTATCGCGGGCCTACCAGAGGACGTATTTAAAAATATAACAAGTCCTATCCTAGTGTAATATTACATGCATTATCAGTTCGACTGAACTTTATCGGTATTTGATCGTTTTGTGCGACCCTTGAGAGGACCGGCATGGCCAGGTTGGTTAAGGCGTTCGATTCGTAATCTGAGGGACGCAGTTTCGAATCCCGGTCACACCAAACACGTTTGTCCTTTAAGCCGTGGAGGCGTCATAATGTGACGGTCAATCACACTATTCGTTGGTAAAAGAGTAGCCCAAGATTTGGCGGTGGGTGGTGATGATTAGCTGTCTTCCCTCTAGTATTACACTGCTAAATTAGGGCCGGCTAGCGCAGATAGCCCTCGTGTAGCTTTGCGCGAAATTGAAAAAAACAAATAAAACAACAAGCGACCCTTGAGAGTCAGGTTCGCAACTTTAAACTTCGTGTACTATGAAATGCGGGGTCTCAAAAAAAGGAAAGTAAGAACTCTCATACACTATATTACAGGAAAAAATCTGTAAAGAAAAGTGTTATTAAAATAGTTATCAGATAAATATGATATAATATTGCAAGTTTTTACAATTAGTAGATTTCTGTAATTTGAATAAATGTTTTCAGTATCTGTACTCTTAATTAAAAGACAGCTGGGTATTAAAAACTTTAATTAAAATAAAGTGCAGAAAAACCTTTCGACCTTCTTCGGTCATCTTCAGGTTAACAAAGAAAGTTTTAACAATAACTAAATTCTGCCAGAATTATATAGTTTACTATGATGTCTTGATTGTTAGTCTTAGAAACGTAAGGTAATTCCAGCATCAAGAGACGTTGTAAGTATTGTAATGTGGATTGTTTGTTTGTTTTGAATTTCGCACAAAGCTACACGAGGGCATTCTGCGCTAGCCGTCCCTAATTTAGCAGTGTAAGACTAGAGGGAAGGCAGGTAGTCATCACCAACCACCGCCAACTCTTGGGCAACTCTTTTACCAACGAATAATGGGATTGACCGTAACGTTATGACGCCCCAACAGCTAAAAGGGCGAGCATGTTTGGTGCGACCGGGATTCGAACCCGCGCTCCTCGGATTACGAGTCGAATGCCTTAACAAGCTTGGCCATTCCGGGCCCAAATGTAATGTGGAATAATTGGCTTTTTTCCCTTCAGTGTTCTTATAAATAGTTGTAGCACCCTCAAATATAGATTGTTCCGTAACTTGTCTGTTTGCAAATAATCCCACAAGTCATAAATGAAACTGAATCCCTATGTGTTAATTTAACAAAGTTTTTGTGGATTATTTAGATACGTTTACAATTCGTTTTCACCGTGACATTATAAGTGGAGTTAATATAACAGGTAGTAGTTAGATGGCGCGACTGATTTGTATGGTATCGTATCAACGAAATCGGGTAGTTAATATAACTAGTTACATCTTAATGTAGGTGATGTAGCTATGAGTTATAAAGACTCATAACGCTGTTTGGCTTTAACGAAATGTGTGAAGTTAATATTACTGGTATTGGTTACACGGTGTGATAATAGTTTACTAAACATTCATAACGTTGTTGTCTAGCTTTAGCGCAGTCTTAACCCTTAAATGTTACAAGTAATGTACTTATTCTCATGGTTTGAACTTGCTCGACCTTTACCTGCTCGTCTTTGCAGCTCTTATTAATAACTGAATAAAACATGCACGTGCATTTCGAACAAGCTTAATATGCGGTTAAGTCCAGTTCTGTATGTTCAAAAAGCAATAATCCAATATCTTATTTCATAAAGGTGTAAAAAAAATTTAAAACAGCAGTTTAGATTACATCCAGACATACATTTATTTTTCGAAGCTCTCTCCCATTATTTCTTTGTTCTTAATAGCAGTTTGTTGAAAGCGGAACTGTGATCGTACCATGTCATGATTTAGTGAAATGTACCGATTAGAAGTGAAACAAGTAACTCACAAAATCGTTTGAGCATATCTTGTATCTCTAAGAAATGCGCCCTCTCGCAATCACGCTGTCGACCACTTTCTCAGGTCGGTAACACTCTGCACCTGTTGTAAGTTTTCATATACATCTATGTACCAGTTTCCAGTTCTTGCATGTGGTTCAGCAGAAACAACTGTGCCCCATATTGAGTAATACACCTGCATCTGTACAGATTGGAAGGCACATTTTCACTTGCGCAGTTCTAATTAATATGTATTTATTCAAATGTTATCAGCATGAAAACAAATATTTGAAACTATACATCACAAGTTATATAAAAGTAATAATGTGTTATTTAACAGTTTTCTGAAATCCACACTGTTACAGCACAGTTACATCGTATTAAAAATATATAGTCATTAAATAAAGGATGATATCCTGTGGACACGTTATAGATAAAACAAAGCTGCAAACGTTTCCCTCATCTCAGAGACCCGGCATGGCCAGGTGGTTAGGACGTTTGATTCTTAATCTGAGGGTCGCGGGTTTAAATCCCAATTTCACCAAAGATGTTCGCCCTTTCAGCCGTGGGAACGTTATAATATTACGGACAATCTCTCTGTTAGTTGGTAAAAGAGACTAGCTGCCTTACCTTTAGCCCTACACTGCTAAATTAGGGATAGCTAGCACAGATATTCCTCGTGTAGCTTTGCGCGAAATTGAAAAAAAACACACAAACAATCCCTAATCTTAGCCTATCCCCTGATGGTAGTTTAGCAACAAATGAGCTTGTTACACTGAATATCGGCTTTCGATACCACCAGTTGTTTCTGGACACATCACATATACAACCCATAGTGTACATTTGTTTCATTTTATACAAAAAACTTGTACACGGATATTATATCTAAGACACCTAATTACATGCGGCTGTATGTCTGTTGGAAAAATTATTTGCATATCAATGGCTTATTTAATTGTAATAAAATGGGGAATAACATTCTTTGGACTAAAATATCCAAAATTCTGTTAATACACAGGTTCTGTTTCAAATCCATAACGAGTTTGTTAAGAATCCTGTGTTTAAAATAGCAACTGTCTGGTGTGATAGGCCCGGCATAGTCAGGTGGTTAAGGCACTCGACTCGTACTTTGAGGGTCCCGTGGGGACGTTATAATGTGACAGTCAATCCCACTATTCGTTGGCAAAAGAATAACCCGAAAGCTGGCGGTGGGTGGTGATGACTTGCTGCCTTCCCTCTGGTCTTACATTGCTAAATTAGGGACGGCTAGCGCTGATAGCCCTCGTGTAGTTTTGCGCGAAATAAAGAAAGCAAAACAAACTGGTGTGGTAAGAGAAGTTTACGGAAAGTGCCGAGTTCGAACAAGTCGGAGGACATTGATTGTTAAGCTCTATCTTTGTATGGCTGCATTGTTCACTTGAGATACAAACGTTCTTCTCTATCTCAAGCGACTCTAACAAAGGAAACTTGTCGCGACTAACCTTAAAACTTCAAAATGACGTGTTTGCAGATAGGAATACCAGAGAAAAATTAACTCTCTTTGTCATTGGAACCAATAATACAAGTGTACACGTTTATCATTCTGATTTCAGTATGAACTGAATGTCCATTTGCTAAATTATTGAGGTAAATTATTATAATTATGATGTGAGCGATATATATTTACTTGTAAACAGAAGTGGTGTATAACTGGAGCTTAAATACAGGATGGCCCGTAAGTCCTTACCCATCTATATGTTATCATGCTATATTCAATTACGCATGTGTTATAATTTTTTTCTTTTTTTGTCAGAGAAATATGGCCGATTTAAGCCCATTTACACTTGAAAATGTCTCACAGAACATGGCGTCGCATGATATTATGCAGCGAGAACGAGCGATAGCACACAGATACACTGGATAGATAAGATATATGGATGGGTAAGTACTTACGGGCCACCCTGTAGAAATAAACTAAAACAACTACACGACCCCTTAGAGCTTTTCGACATTCTCTAATGTGAGTTAATTAAGGATAACATGTTTACGACTAGAGATCGAGTTATATGACAGCTTGATGTGTGTATTACTGGGATCCAGGTTATGTAATCTTGAGGAAATACAGTGACACACTTAGAAGTAGGCTTAAGACAATATGATGTGTTAATGAATAAAAGTATTGTGTAAGTAATAAAGGGGTACTTGGTAGCTTCAGTTTATGTTTGTTCGAAAAGAAAAGAAGGGGGGAGGAATAGATTAATTCTTTATAATATTTATCTACACCTGTAGGGGGGATAAAACAAACACAACAATGACGGCAAACGTTGTAACTGGAACACACAATTTTCTTTTCCCTATCTAAACTTTGTAAGGTTACAAACTTGCTACAAAACTGTCTCTGTTAAATCAGGATCATTACAGCACTTAATCGATAGAGTATTCTGGAGAACAATCAATCCAATGGAGATATCAACGTGGAGGTAGAACAGCCTTAAAATCACACGGAAATCTATATTGTAACTGGTTTTACAGCGATTAAATAGTATATTCAAACAACGTAACTGTTCATTTACTAACAGAGGCCCAGACAGAGGTGGGTGTTCAGAGAGCCCTTGGGTGGTGCATCGTTGCTGCAAAAAAATGCCATCCACTCTTTGAAAAGGTATGTACTGCTGCTCTCCCTCCAGACCAACAGTTCAACATTCCGTACAGAAATAAAACCACTCGTGACATATAAAATAAGCCTTTACTCACATAATGTTATTAAAATTAGAATTTTCGACGCTTGGAATCTTGAGAAATATTTTCTTTTATATCTTATTTATTCACAGATTTTTAACTTCTAATTTAGAAGTTTCGATAGATTTGTCATTTTCGTTAACGGTAATTTAAAAACAATCAATTAAAGTTGTACGAGAAAATATCTTAATTAGTTTCGTGAAATTAAAACTTAAATATTAAATGCAGTTTCTCGTGCGTATATAAGGTAATTACGAATATCTGTTGCTCTCAATTTATTCTGATAAAATAAAAATTAACTATTATCTACTCAGTTCAAAACGATATATCATAATGATTTATTGAAGTATTGACTGTACAATACTTATAAAACGTCAGTTTAAACTTCAAGACGTATGTAACTCGTATACGAAGAATTATTTTACCAAGTGGCCAGAAACAGAACTAACCACTCCATAAATCTATTAACTACATACAAGCGGAGGTATACCAAACATAAACCGGCGTTCCTTGCCTATTGGACAAGTAGAACAAGTTTGACGATGCCATCCCCAAGTGGCGACAGAGTGAAACAGTATTTTTTTTCTCTTAATAAGTTGGTATCTGTAACATTCAGACACTCATCATTATTTTTCAGTTGGTTTCTTTGGTAACTCATGTCATACTTGTAAGTAGAGGAAGGCTGTTGTTAGTCATGCGGAATTCCCCACTCACCAATCTGTGTTCATCTAATTTGTAAGTATCAACAAAGACTTGACGTGTTGGGTGGCACCTGCATAGTTAGTAAATAGAACAGGAAAAACTGTCAAATTTTGCAGCAACTTCTAAACGAGAACTATGTCATCTATTCACGAATGTAAACATAAATCTCGTATGTTTTTCAGTGAACGTATAACACCAACCATTTTCTTGTTAGTATAGACAATCTTACAAGTTAAAATGAAAAAAAAAAGTTCTTGTAGAAGTTGCATAAACACAAACTCTTTTTTTAAATTATGTTAATAGACATTTCATTAAATCAAATGTACGCGACGTCTATTCACAGCTAAAACGTTTTATATTAATGACTGGCATTTTCATCACGAACAGTTACTACAAAAAGTAATTACAAAACTTTTAGAGCTATGCTTGTTGATACCCACCTGAAGGATATTATAGCGCTAAAAGTTGGGTTTCGATGGGAAAAGTAAAGTTATGTTCAATCTGTAGCCCTACGCTTAACAATAAAGAAGTAGTGCTGTTGATTTGATATTGTGATAACATTAATAACAATTAGTTAACAACCTGAGGCCCGGCATGGCCAGTTGGTTAAGGCACTCGACTCGTAATCCGAGGGTCGCGGGTTCGAATCCCCTTCACACCAAACATGCTCGTCCTTTAAGCCGTGGGGGCGTTATAATTTGACGATCAATCCCACTATTTCTTTGGTAAAAAAGTAGCCCAAAAGTTGGCGGTGGGTGGTGATGACTAGCTGTCTTCCCTCTAATCTAACACTGCTAAATGAGGGACGGCTAGCGCAGATAGCTCTGGTGTAACTTTGCGCGAAATTCAAAACAAACCAGTTAACAACGCAACCTAAATTAACAAACATTTTATTTTTAACTATCGTTTACTCAAATCTGTTTATAAAATCAACTGGATTAGACGATTTAAGTGAGTTTGATGGATCTTTTAGAAGCTCTTAGAAGTTCTAATTCTAAAATAGTTCGGAAACGAGAAAACAGTGGCACTTGTGCCTCTTTAAGTAAGTACATCTCTTATAAACTTATTACTCTACAATCACAGGAAAGCAAAGCAATTTTCTCAATAAATTCTAGAAGTATTTATCTTAATTTATAGACCATTCGAAAGTTTGAACGTTTATTCGATCTAACCTCGAGAATAAAATAGTCTTAGAGATCCTTTGGTGTTCTGAAAAAGTTGTTTTCGAACCCACAATTGGCTGACAAAATTTAATTCTACAATAACTTAATGGAAATAAGCAATACGCATGATAGATAATCATGTGCGTTTATGTACTTCACACATGATATACAACATCTGACACGAGCGCCCCCTAACGTACAATATCCAAGATAACTTTGTGATGGGGCGCTTGAGATGAAGTTGGTTTGAAAATATGATACTCACTGAAGACAGCTATAACATACAAGTAACGCTTGAAGTATCAAGGAGAGGAAAATAACACATTACAACATACAGAAATTGACTGAATATCCACACCTGGAATATAAGCTTTGCTGGAAAAATGTCTTTTTTTTTTATGAATTAGATTGATGTTGAAATGTCAAATTGCTACCTCTTATCTCGTGTTCCCTTATTACAAGTTATGGTTCAGCTATGATCGCCAGACTTATTTAAAGTTACAAAACGTATACAATTCATTTCCACTTTACAAACATTGAAGCACTCTAACCACTATCAGTTCACTAAACACAACGAGGACATGCACATCATATATCAGGGACATAATTTAAGTCCGTAGTTTAGTTTAGTTTTACGGTTTATAAAATATGTATTTTTTAAGAATTTTCACTTACGTGAGGTGACGTATTTCATGGGTAGATCAGGAGGTCCGCATATACGGTATTGTATTAAACCGAAACGAACCACGTTGTAGTATTTGAACATGTATCGTTAATAATCCATTTTTGTTTGTTTTAGCACTCTACACAAGTTATCTGTTTCATGCTCAGTTTGTACGCGCGCCTTCAGTCACGGGAGAAAAGCAAACGGTCGTGTCCGAGCACTACGAGATCAGGTTTACGTTTCGTGTTAGGGCTAGATACGGAAGGGCATCGTTCCCCTCCAGACGTTTCCTTGCTCCGTGACGGATGGCCTCAGCGTGGAGACAGCCTTGACTGACAATGGCGAGAGCCAATTGGGGATTGACGGGGCGTAGCAAAGTTACCTCCGATGAGCAATCACTGTTCTTCAATCAGTCATTGCTAGGTTCGTATCTGATCAACGTCGACCGCTCGACTTATTTTGTTGTTATTGTGCGAGTTAAATGATGAGATATAATGCTATTAAAATATACGTTTACTCACAATTAGTTTAACAGATATGTAGTCTAATTATCGTACTTATAACACTGCTTTAATTAAATTGCATTTATATATATATATGTACTTTCTATTTCTCTGGAAATGTTACAGCTAATCAGTCACTCCCGTTTTAGCTGTTTAGGTTCAGCCTCTTAACGTTGCATTTCGAGTTACTTGAGGCCTAGTAATACCAAGCGAAGTATTAATTTACTCAGATTAGCCAATTCCGAGTGTACGGGGCAAAATATTATGTGGGGTTTCCAAACCAACACATTGGATCTGCGTAGACTTAAACTCCCGTCGTGGACAGGAAAACCAGTAAGACAACAAGCAGACAGAACGGAAGACAAGCGGGGCTTACTCATTTCTGTAAAGAGGGTAAACGAGGCTGGTTATTAATTAGTGAACCAGCAATCGATCGAAGAAGAGTCGACTGAACCTTCGCGTTTTCTGTATAGTGACAATACTTAAACTGTATAAAGAGATGCCTGTATCGACTTGCTCCATTTGAATCACGAAAAAACAAACAAACAAAAAAACAATGGTGCATCGTAGTCGAATCGCATGACTTTGAAAGTAGACTAAAACTAATCAGTTATATCGTTTAATTAAATTACAAGTTTGTTAACGTTTGTTGCTATATGTCGTGTGTTTCAGCGAATAGTTAATAAAAAACATTTCCAACCAATGATGGCCAAAGAACCAAGAAAATCAGTTTTTTATCCCACATTTTATGATCCACAAAACTAAAGCGTAAATTCACGAGACTTTAAGCATTCAAATATTACCCTGCTGATGTATTCGCACGTGCTGCCTTGCACGTTTTTAGTAAATTGGTTAGAATACAGAAGTATTTTTCATTTTATAAGATAAGTTTACACGTGTCTACCTATCATCGTTGTGTACGTTTCCAAACAAAAAAAGAAGTTTCTATTGAAACCGATACTGCTAAACAGTTGGTGTGTGTTGTCGGATTGTAACACCACAACTATTGTTGAGTTACTTAAGGGTATAACAAAACATAATTTTTTACCTTCAAAATCATTTGATATTTTAAACTTGAAATTGAGTGTCGAACGTGTGTAGCACAAAATCTAGTGTCACCAAGTTGTAGAGTATTTCATGTCCTCAGTGATGTCGAGAAAACCCACTTGTAGAGAAAAATATATATGTAAAAACGGCTCGTTTGGGTAGAGAAAATGGAAAACAGATTCAAAGAACACAAAAAGTCACCTTCACACGTTTTCGAACACTGCAAATCAAATAAACACAACATAACCATAGAAAACACTCAAATACTAAATAAAGAAACAAACAAAAACAAACGCAAAGTTAAAGAAGCCTTACTTATACAACAACTCAAGCCCAAAATAAACCAATATATTAATAAATATAATCAAACATCTAAGCACGTCCTGTACATTCCTACACTCAGTTACACAACCCCCTTCAAACATGTGGTCAGTTATCGGTCAGTTACCTTTCTTTCTTTGGGAATTACCTCTTTCTTTCTTTGTGAACCTGACGATGACCGAAGAAGGTCGAAACGTTGTTCGCTCCTCTACATAAAAAAATTTTCTCAACCCAAACCAGTCGGTTTAACATATATACATTTCATGTACTCATTGTTATTTGTGAGTCTATGCACTTAATAAACACACACAAAGAAAAGTGGAAACCACTGCCTTTACTAGAATAGATAATATACTCTAAGAAAATAGTTTGTATGCTTTCCATTTTTCGAGATGAATGTCTGCCGAAATTATTGCGATGAAATCAAAATTGAAGTGCATCCAGAAAGCGCGCCTTAATTTAACAGGTAAATTAGTTTTCTATTCAGTCGACAATTTCACCTCGTGACTACTGTTCGCTCATAACATTGGTTACCTGTAACATTCAGACATTGTCAATTCGACCAGCAAAACATACTGCAGTCGCTATCCTTTAAGAAACAAGAATGCTATATGTTATTGGAGTATTCTCTCAAGACAAAGAGACAGAAAAACTAGAACAAGGCAAGCGAAACAACTTTCTATACCATGCGTTCAAGTCAAAACTTTTAAAATTCCCTGTATAACTTAAGCAGATAGCTAACATGATATGCCCGTATATCACATACTATTCGTTTTAGTCCATGTACACATTGTTCGATGTATCAATTACTAGTTAATTCATGTACTTAAACGTTCGTTCTCACCCTATGTAATGTTTGCTGATAAAATATATTTTCTTGACAGAACTGACTTTTAACGTTTCTTTAAAAGTGCCATAATTAGGGTAAAATAAGAAGATGTAACAGAAGTCCTCTGATTTATGAAACTCAATGCTTAAACAAACATATTTCTGTGTGCTATAAATATATATACAAATTATTGCTCCGTGTTGCAGAAGTCTACTTTCGTTATGTGACATTAATTCTTTTATGTTCTAAAAGTATAACATAACTTCTTTCTGGGTTGTAAAAACCTGCTATAATTATTTGGCATAACTTTTCTGTATATTCTTAAATTCTGCTTTAGTTATTTGACAACTTCTCTCTGTGCTATGAAACGTGTAACTTAGTCATAGTATGACGTTCAGGCTCGGCTTGGCCAGGTGGTTAAGGCACTCGACTCGTAATCTGAGGGTCGCGGATTCGAATCTCCGTCACATCAAACATGCTCGCCCTTTCAGCCATGGGGGCGTTATAAAGTGACGGTCAATCCCACTATTCGTTGGTAAAAGAGTAGCCCAAGAGTTGGTGGTGGGTGGTGATGACTAGCTGCCTTCCCTCTAGTCTTACACTGCTAAATTAGGGACGGCTAGCGCAGATAGCCCTCGAGTAGCTTTGTGCGAAATTCCAAAACAAACAAACTGTTTAACAAACGTAAATTACTTTTTTAGTTCTTCACCTGAGGTGATAAATACTGTTGAAGTTAATCTAGAAAAACAAATTAACTTTAACATCTTTCTAAACAACTCTAATCTGATACAAATCGTTGTCGATGAAGCTAAGAAAACAGCTTTACTATATCCTGTGTTTATTAAACTACTTAACTCATTTGATACAAACTGCTTGTCGATGAGGTTAAGGAAACAGCTTTACTGTATTTTATGTCCGATAAACACAACTTATATTTCACTCTAATGTGAGAAAAATGTTATGATAAAAGCATTTCCTCTATACCCCCTGTCTAACAAATAAACAGTACTACTTAACGCAATGTCGTTATTGCTAAGGAAACAGCTTTTCTGTATTTTTTTACAAATATAAATAAAATCACACAACCTAATGCTATAGAATTTAAGCACAGGAATATATTTTATTCACCTTTAAAGAGCATGAAATATTTGTAACCTCACCTGATAGAACTATTATTAAAGAAGTCAAAACTTTCCTATTTCTTTTTTTAAACACGTATAAAATGCTTTTTCATCATTATGAGAGATGAATTTCTTAGCTTTATCTGTTACGAAATGTACTTAAAGGTGAATTTTACAGAAAAAAAGAAAACTTTGCAGTCAAAAGAACTACTCATACTGATTAATTTTGCAGGTTCACATTTTTTATAAAACGTATGTGCTAATAAATGAAACATAGAACTTGGTGCAGAAAGAGCCCTTTCCGACGTTTTAGTTTAGTTTTTCCGTTTGCCGCTAGGAAAAGTACTGTGACGTAATAGTTGCCAAACAAACCGCCAACGCGTTGAATGTAAATAAACATGGCCAGTGCATATGGAAAAACAGAGGCAGAGTCTGTTTTGACTTTGTGTTCTGAACAGTGTTGAGTAGCGCCATATGAATTCGAACCTACTCTGAACGAACCTAGAACAGTTACTTTTGATACAGATCTGACAAGTTCTAGTGATGAGGGTAGTTCCACAAGCGAGAATAGTGTAACTGTGAGTGATACTGAAGAAATAATATTGTATATTAAAACAACACGCTTTATGAAGTTTATGAGATTTTCATTTAATATGACAATGTCAAAGTACTGTCTTAAGATTAATTTTATTATGATGAGTTATGGAAATATGGAGTTTATATTTGATTGTTTACAAATCTACAATGTTTTTTTTAAAAAAATACATAACATGTACTTGATTACTTCAACATGTTTAAGACAACCTTTTTTTCAATTTATCTTGAAATTTTAAATTTGAAAAATGGTATTCTTCAACATTTTCCATATGTAAAAATGATACAAAAACATCTACAGAATGATCTACCAGCTTTTAAACTTGGAATATACTCTATTTAATATAGATTTGTCCATTGTCTAGATTAAGAAATCAAGGTTTCACTGACTTTCAGGTGCCACAAATGCAAAACATGCTCATGAATGTGAAATGTTATGTCTAGTTACATTCTTCAAAAACTTGTACTTTTTAAATTATTATATTATACTAGTTATTGTTTATCGCTTTATACTGCACACATATCTTTAAGTTTGTTCTTTTCGTGATGGCAAGGGATGGCTTCAGAGGGGTGGAACCTGTACACAGCAGGCTGAGATCAGTCATTAACTCTACACGAGGGAAGATAGTGAGGACGATCCTGTCTATGGCCGATGGTTTTTCAGTCTCGACCTTTCTGGCTTGAAACCCACGGAATCCAAAACAGTGGGATCCGACACAAAACATGAGCGTTCAAATTGATCTTGACAAAGCTTTGCATGGTGTGAAAGAGTCCAGTTCTTCCTATTGACCATCCGCACCCACTGTCGCCACCTTGCCGGTTCCTTCTCCTTGCACGGAAACGAAAAGAAGTTTTCCCGATGCTGAACCGTTTTTACAAACATAAGCAACGCAGTAAACCATGTTATCATAAAATAAACATAAAGTTGCAATATCAAGACAAAAAATAGTCTCACAAAGTGTGTAATCCGAAAAAAGCACCGATAGATTTACATAAAACACCAGCACTGAAAGGACAATATGGTCGGCGAGCAACGAAGCGTATTTGGCAACTATTACGTCATAGTTGTAAAACGTCACGGAAACAGCCGAACGACCGAGAGGAACTTGAGTTCGAGGACCTGCATATTTTGTTCCATTTTTTTACTCAAAAACTAAAGTGTTTAAAAATATGGCAACCACACAGGAATTATACCTAGCCAAAGTACAGTTTCTAAGGCAATTATTAAATTTGTTGAAAATTCACCTTTAAGCTAAGAAAAATAACAACCATATTCTCTGTATAAAAAAAATGAACTACTTTTTAACCCAATGTTATAATTCTGTTGTTGTTAAGTAACGAAGACATCTTCGTTCTACACTCTCTTTTTCGTCAAGGTAATAAGAAAGTTTCTCGTAACCTAATATTAAGCAAACTATGCCGAACAGTCTCCCTATTTATAAAAACTACTATCTAATCGAATATAAAAATAAACAATGTCTTCTGTTGCAGCAGAGAAGTAAACACTTTCTATTTATTTATTGTACGAAAAATACCTATATTCTTAAATTTGAAAAACGTGGCCCGGCATTGCCAGGTGGTTAAGGCAATGAACTCGCAATCCAAGGGTTGCGGGCTCGAATCCCCGTCTCACCAAACATGCTCGTTCTTTTAGCCGTGGGGGCGTTATAATGTGACGGCCAGTTCCACTATTCGTTGGTAAAAGAGTAGCCAAAGAGTTGGCGGTGGGTAGTGATGACCAGCTGCCTTCCCTCTTGTCTTACACTGCTAAATTAGGGATAGCTAGTGCAGATAGCCCTCGAGTAGCTTTGCGCGAAATTCAAAACAAAACCTTTGGTAAACGTATTTTTATTTGTCTGAGTAACTGTGTACAAATCATATGTCGAGTAGTTCACTAGTTAGTGATTGTTATATTGTGACGTCATGTTGCTTTATCCATTGGAATTTTTCTCGTTGCTTAAGTGACTATTGTTACATCATGGTGTCTCATAGTTTGTAGGAAGTTCTATATTTCAATCGGGAAATACACGTATATGAATACACAAACACATGTATGTATTCTGTCCAACAAAATATAAAGTTCTTCTTAGCATTATCTGATACAAAATATTAGGCTTAAGATAAGGAAATAATTTGACTATATCCTCTGCCTGAAAAACTTAAACTACTTTTTGACTTAATGTGACACGTCTTGTTAATGTCTAATTACAAACACTCAATACCTTGCAATTTCTACGACTACACCAACTAGTAGTGATGGTAACGATTATAAATCTATATCTACATACATAAAAAAAATGTTTTTCTGAAAGACACTAGCCTTATTCTTTCATCCGCAATGCAGCCGCCACAGTAAGTTCATATACTTGGGAGCAAACACTTAAACCTATCAATAAAAAAACACATCAGTGGTATTCCATTTGTGCTAACATACAACCAGACCAAAACGAAGATCAAGATTCTACACTAAACAATTACACAATACTTACTGAAGACCCTACCATTAAAGGACCCATCCATTACTTCTTACAGACATCACATAAACCTCAAAGAAATTCTGGTGCACAGTAAACTTAAAAACAAAATGGTATTCCAGGTTTGTCACCTACCAAAGCCCGGCATGGCCAGGTGGGTTAAGGCGTGCGACTCGTAATCTGAGGGTCGCGGGTTCGAATACCCGTCACATCAAACATGCTCGCTGTTTCAGCCGTGGGGGCTTTATAAAGTTACGGTCAATCCCACTATTCGTTCGTTGGTAAAAGAGTATCCCAAGAGTTGGCGGTGGGTGGTGATGACTAGCTGCCTTCTCTCTAGTCTTACACTGCTAAAATAGGAACGGCTAGCGCAGATAGCCCTCGAGTAGCTTTGCGCGAAATTCAAAACAAACAAACAAATAATGTCACCTACTCACATATAAACAGCACTACACACATACTAGGAAATAACACAACTTTCGACATGAGACAGTACTTTATATGTAGCATTTATTGTATGATTTGCAAAAATACGATACTTTATAAACTAGACATCTAAAAATGTACAGAACTATATAACCAAGATACATTTATAGACAAACATTTCACCTTCAATAACCTTACAGGTGAGAACTTTCCAATTCTTGAAATTATTAATACTGCAACAGAAGTGGAGAATAATCAAGAATCTGAGAACTTACAACCATCTGGTTGAAATGAATGCTTTTATTACCTGTAGATTTCTATTTTCGCCCCCCGCTAGTACAGCGGTATGTCTATGGATTTACAACGCTAAAATCAGGGGTTCGATTCCTCTCGGTGGGCTCAGCAGATAGCCCGATGTGGCTTTGCTATAAGAAAAACACAACATACAGATTTCTATTTTTTAATTATTTGTTTAAATTGTAATTGTTGTATACTTATGGTTTCATGACATGTAATTTGTATGTAATAGATGTAATTTTGCTTAGAAATTTCATGATCAACACTCTGAAAACCATGCATGCTAGTTCTTTGAATTTGCGCATGTTTTTTGTAAACTGTAAGATCTAACGAAGATGCTAGCTAGAAACATCATCCGTTTTAAAATGAGAATGTATAAACACTTGGAGATTGTTCAACATATTATTTAATTTATATATATTATAACCATATATATTTTTAAATAAAAATAGTCATTTAAGAACTTGACAATACTTTATGCGGATGTACACCTTGAGCCGCATATAAAAGCACAACAGTCACAGTAAACTCAGTATACTGATGTGGTTCAATGTCGTATTAATTGTGCCTCTACCATACTGGGGACAGGAATGCTAATTTTAAAAGATACATTTCATCTTAATTACCCCTAAATGCTATTACCTGATTTACTTATTTTTTATTTTTATCTTATTCTTATCTTAACTTGGGAGAACAGTGACCTTCCCACTTCTGTCTGCAGCCAGTGCAGGTTGATATAGATGTGCGACGTTGTTTGAACATTTACATCTTGTTATCCTAATTTCTAGTCTAATTGTGTCTATTTCTTATTTAGAATTGGAGGTCAAGGCTGATAGACGGTGTGTCCCTACCACAATGTGGGTCCTATTTCCCAGCCACCTCCAGAACCTAGGATACATTTTATAATCCCACATTATAGCTTGTACATTAGGATTATTTTTTAAAATGCAGCATATTTTGTTATTTTTTAGATTTTAATGTGTTTTGTTTTGGCTTTTAAAATTGTTTATTGCATAATTAATCAGAGGTTGGAATTTGCTTTTTCTAACGCAGTCCATCCTCGTGATTTTGTTTACTTATTTAACTTCATTTACATGTATTTATTTATTTCCCTAACACACACACACACACACACATGAAACCAAGTTAGTGCAAGTACATTATTGAAATTAAAAGTAAAGATGAAAAATGAAAGTTAGACTGGGTGTGAGATTAGCAGTAACAGGCGATTTGTAAAGAGATTTTCACAGTTTATATTGTAATAACAGCAATAGAGGAAAATAATTTGTTTTGCCAAAGGGTATTAAAAGTAACTGAACTAGACTGTGTGGATTTTTAAAGTAAAATAGAATTAATTAAAGGTTTACATACAGATGTGGTAACTCGCAAAATATCATAAAATGAATTTATAATAGATTGTATTGTAATAACAGATTAGATAATAAAAAATGAGGTTATTCACAATGTAATGAACGTTTATGTATACATTTGAGTAACTTTAAATATATTACTTAAAAAATGGACTGCATGCTGTCTCTTTATTGTTGACGTTTATTACCAACAAGTCGCAGCCACGTATGAAGAGTCATGTCCACCCATGCATGCAATAACCAGGTAATAAAAAAAACAACCTTGCTTTATACTGATTAGGTAAGGTGATATATAAAGCTTGGTTTATGAACATATTTGAGTATTTGAGACACAGCAATATCTGGCCCGGCATGACGAGGTGGTTAAGGCATTCGACTCGTAATCTAAGGGTCGCGGGTTCGAATCCCCGTCACACCAAACATGCTCTTTTAGCCATGGGGGCGTTATATAGTGACGGTTAATCCCACTATTCGTTGATAAAAGAGTAGCCCCAGAGTTATCGGTGGGTGGTGATGACTAATTGTCTTCCTTTTAGTCTTATACCGCAAAATTAGGGACGGCTAGTGCAGATAGCTCTCGTGTAGCCTTGCGCGAAACTCAAAAACAAGCAAAAAACAGAAATATCTTCCTTATGTAACGTCAAAGCACGTTATTGGTTTTCATAAAAAACAACTGAAAATATTTGGGGCATAGATGTCCGAACTGAGGACCGCAGACCACCGGAGAGAGAATAATAAGTATTAGGGGGCCTTAGCAAATACAGAATACTTTTAAGGTACTCAGTATCTATAGGTTCATTGGGTGTTGGCTTCAGTGGGGAAGCGGAATGAGTTAAGAAAGAATGAGAACCCTTGAGCTTTCTTTGGTGTTTCGCTAGCTTGCCTCATTAATAAGATGTGCACATGCAAATTGGTAATATAAATACTACTACCTTGGTGTACACCCTCAGGGTCCTCTTAGTTTTTATAGTATTAGAAACCACATCTTTTCTATGTGATTTTTCGCAGGCTTGCCTCATTAAAGGATGCGCATGCGCGGATACACGTGGATAAGGTCAGTAATAATACCCAGGTGTACACCTTCAGGGTCCAAAAAGTGTGAATGCGAAATTTCAGATCTCTTAGGTTCTTTTCTGTTGGAGCTATGGCAGTCACACACAAACATACATTGATCCACCCTCTTAATATTATATATTTTGTATACTTACAGCTTTTTTGATGATGTTACATTTACACTGTCACCATATTATTCTGACTACAATTATTGTATTACAGCTTTTTAACATCTGTGTTCGTATATTTATGAATCAACAATTCTAAAGCAATTAGATGCTTTAATTGTAAATGAGCAATTTTTAATCAGCACTATAAAACAATAATAATGAAATCAATATAAATCAAAACCATTATGGAGAGACTAAAACAATCAAAATTAATTTTTCCATTACCAGTTTACGAGTTTTAATGGTGATGCCAAGGGCTGGTGAAAAACATTATTTGAATATCTTTGAAAATGTTTGATATACATGTACACATTTATTAAAACAAGTCTGGTAATTACTTTTCATTTAATTTTCAGTTAATATATTCTTCTATAATACTATTATTATTGGATTCAAAATATTCTAGGATATACTCTCTCTTTTCATGAAGACACCCCCTAGTGGCAAAGCGAACTCACACCGCTGAAAAGCGGGTTTCGATACCGGTGGTGGGAAGAGCACAGATAACCCATTGAGTAGCTTTGCGCTTAATTCCAAACAAACCAAAACTATAATTTCTCAGTCTGACAAACATCAGAACCAACTAGACCCTGAAAGAGTTCTACAGTAACGACAATCTCGTACGAGAATATTAGAACACGTGCAAACAATTATCCTCAGTTGTATATTTGACCTTTGTTCAGAGGTCAACGAAGGAAGGATGGGGCGCTAAGATAGTTTGCTGCTGAACCCACACAGACGGGGAGGATCCGCATTCTTCTGCTAACACTTGGTCAGCACGAGAATAGCCTCTAGCACCGAAAACCGACCGGGGTAATAAAATAACAGTTCTTTATCCAGATGAAATAGTTTTACATTTACGACACCTTTTTTTTTTTTCATTTAAACGATATTTGTCAGCGTTTAAAACCTACTTTTCACTTCAGAATTTTGTAAATAAAATGCGTTTTCAAATACATATTTACATAATATGTCGATGAATACAACATGCAAAAAATTATTTTAACACTATTTCACACATTTTTTCAAAACTCTCTTCCGTAATCTGCCAAACTGTCTAATTACGGAATACAGTGTCAGGAGTTTCTATGTTTAGCTGGTGTGGGATTCAAATCGGTACGATACCTTATTGAGCGCCACCTGTATGTGTTTTTCAGGCTCGTAAAGAAAACAACGTACCGTAGTGTGGTTATTTTTAGAAAGACTAGGCAAGTTTATTGAGAACACTTCGCGGATGTTCGACAAACACCTGTATTTCATAAACCCATAAGTTCTGTTTGAGGCAAAGACAGTTGACGGTTATTAAGCCTACGAAATTTAAAAGGAAAAAAAATTGAATTTGTGAATTTTCTGTTTTCCTGTGCTTAATCGGAGAGTGTACTGGTTTGGGAATTTAAAGGAGCAATCCTGCAAATAAACAGTAAATTTACTTTTTACGAAATCAATTTGTTGTACAAATCGCCAAATCAGGCATTAAATAATTGATTTTTAACAACAATGCAGACATATTAGTGCTAAAAACACTGCATGTCTTTAGTTAATCAGCCTTGTTTTTATTGTTTTTATCGAGGGTAACATTTCCTTTTGTATCACATCTATAATATGGTTTTATTATTTTAAAAGTTTAAAATAAATACTATAATTATAAGGTCTATACGTTCGTTTAAGTAAATGACAGGTTATTTAAATAACCTGTCTAATTTTTTGAGAAATTTAGTATTTATTTAATATTATGTATTAAGGCTTTGTTTGTTTTTGAAATTCGCACAAAGCTACTCGAGGGCTATCTGCGCTAGCCGTCCCTAATTTAGCAGTCTAAGACTAGAGGGAAGGCAGCTAGTCATCACCACCCACCGCCAACTCTTGGGCTACTCTTTTACCAACGAATACTGGGATTGACCGAAACATTATAACGCCCCCACGGCTGAAAGAGCGAGCATGTTTGGTGCGACGGAGATGCGAACCCGCGACCTTCAGATTACGAGTTGAGCGCCTTAACCCACCTTGCTATGCCGGGCTATGTATTAAAGCATACCAAATTACAGTAGACTTTTATAATTCTGTGAGTCGGTCCAAACAAGACGACGAATAATTCATAAACAATCATCATCGATTGTAAAAAAAAGTATAGGATTGATTAGTAACTATAATTATGTCTTGTGATATTTAACAAAAGAAATGCGTCATGCAAAACAGCTGTGTTCTTATTTTAAAAAGTGAACAGTGGATTTCATACCAGTGTTTCTCGTAAAGATACACATACGGGAATTTATAATTACCGCAATTCTTGGCAGGATCCCATATATAAAAATAGAGATCATGACGACCTTTTATTTTTTTTCAAACAGCTAAAAATATTTCGTCTTCTCAACAGAGATAAAAGCGTTAAAATCACGACTTTATTCGCGAGACAAGTGTTATCCTTTTACAGTTGTACGTAAAGCTTTATCATCCTTAGAAAATAATTAATCAACCAACGATGCAACCAACGATTTAGTTTGTGAATTTTCGCGCAAAGCTACACGAGGATTACCTGCGCTAACCGTCCCTAATTTAGCAGTGAAAGGCTAGAGGGAGAGCAACTAGTCATCACCACTAACCGCCAACTCTTGGGCTACTCTTTTACCAACGAATTATAACATTATAATGCTCCAACGGCTGAAAGGGCGAGTACATTTGGTATGACGGGGAATCGAATCCGCGACCCTCATATTACAAGTTGAGTGCCTTAACCACTTCGTCGTGCTTTCAACGATTTAGAAGAAAATAAAAATCATTGTTGCCATAACATGTAGTCTTTCGCATGCCATCCAAAACAATTAGTTTAAAAAAGCAGTTAGAAAATACAAGATGGATTGTGAAACTTTCCTTCGTATCAACAAGAAAATAGGCTAAACTATATTGGACAAGTATGTTGACAAGGGTATTTCATGATTTTTTGTACCAAAATACGTGTAAAACTATGATAATTGTTAAAGTTGGAAAAACCTGCCGTCAAGAGTTGGCAGATAAAAAAAAAAACATAAATCGAAGAAACTTTTCATTTATAAAGAAAAGCACAGATTTAATCAGTATTCACGAGTAATATTATTATATTTATTTTAAATTTCTTCTATTTAAACAATTGTGTTTGAGTACTTTCATTTGTTGCTTGGCAATGCAGTATCGCTGCGACACTGCATTTGCTTTTGTTCTCTTTATTCAAATATATCAAGCTGATAATGCTAAGTAAACTTAACAACAAGTGGCGCGTTTTTGTTCTTGTTGTAAATAAGATACAAAAAGTAAGTAAAAAAAATTCAGAAACATAAATACTTGATTTGTCTATAAACAAAACTTTAATTAAAAGCCTATTATTATTATTAGCAAATGTAACCTACCCCCTACCCCAAGGGCCTTTTCCTGGTTTCCTCCGCTTATGTCTTAACGAATATTCTAGTTTGCATGTCAGTTTCTACTCTTCACCGAAACGCGAGTTTCAGTGGAGGCTTAATTTATTTTTTGATTTGCTACTTCCGGAACAGCAAATTAGTTTCGTTGAATTCACAGCCAATCAGTGCTGCTTAGCATCGCGAAGGAAATGAATAGTGGGCTTCATATAGTGGTGGAATGCAAACATTTTGTTTCTTTTCCATATTTACGTGAGTAAAGAACTCTACATCAAATCTAAACAGATACTTCAGTTGGTAACAGCAACATAAAAAACAATGTGAATGATACGGAGGTTGCATATTACAAACCTTGTAGCTTCTGTGTCTATATATATAGTTTTAAAAGCCTTTTGACGAGGTTAGATTGTTTTCTTAGACGATTATAAGATACAATCCGAACTTACTCCTACCTTAAAACATCAGTTGTGTTTTTTTTTCTATCATCTATAGGGCTTGCTGATCTGTAATTAATATACTAAGATTTTTCTTTGAAATCCTATTATTTATAAATTATGCGCTTAACGATACGATACAGTTTGTACACGTGAGTAACATGCTTATATTTGACTTTGAAAAATACCAGTTTTTCTCGAGAGTTTTGCTATACTTTGAATTCAGTGTCAGGCAACTTTTAATGTTTTGTTAAAGTAAATGATTCATACCGTTAATTGGGTAAAATTTCAATTTTCGCATTGTGAATGTTAAGATAATGTTGAACATTAAACGAATATTAGTTTATTGTCAACCGAGGAAACCTCAGTAAAGGTGATCAATTGTATCTATACCGCACGTATTAGCGAGTGCAAAGTAGGCTTAACTCAGTTGCTAACACGTTTTAGGCATACCGTAATTATAACATAGTTTCTTAATCCAATGTTATATGACTCTTCCTATTTGATGTCGTTAATTATATTTACTGACATGTGACTTGTAAGTTGACAAGTAATTTATTGTTCAGAAATAAAAAACTATTGAAATTCACAAGTTTTAAAATTCCACTTTTACAATTACGGTGACTATAAAAACTGGTTTCTACTTACATACTACAGACAAAATATCACAAACATCAACCAAAAACGTGAACTAATACAGGCAGGTGATTAAACACGTTATCAAACTGTCTGTACTTCATGACATACAAGATCGGATTTATAACACAGAACATCAATGAACCCACGTGTCTGGATCACATATGTATTTTGAATCCACAGTATCCCTTCACACATCTGCCACTAAATCCACCCTTCTTACATACAACAGTTCCCCTTTTATGATTCATCTAAAAACAGTGGCCCTAACATATTATTATTGATAGTTTCGCAGTTATGACGTTAAAACATGGAGATCCTCCGGAAAATTGAACAAAAATACCCAATTTTTTAATAATTTTAAACTGTTCCGCGCTGTGTGTTTGTATATATATTTCAATACTCCCATCACACCAAACATGCTCACCCTTTCAGCCGTAGAGGAGTTATAATGTGACGGTCAATTCTACTATTCGTTGGTAAAAGTTTATAGCCCAAGGTTGACTAGCTGCTTTTCCTCTAGTCTTACACTGCTAAATTAGGGACGGATAGCGCAGATAGCCCTCGTGTAGCTTTGCGCGAAATTCAAACCAAACCAATATTTCAATACCTACCATCTTAATCAGTTCTTTCGTAGAGCAACAAAGAACAATCACTTCCTTTTAGCTATTGTATTGTAATCTTATCCTATTATTAGAGCGTGTAATAACTGTATTGCTTCAACTGTAACTAACCAACCCTCTACGTGTATTCAAGCATCATTGATTTCCACCTGTTGTTTGAACATACCATTGTAAGTAAGCGCTATTTTCAGCGTATCTAAGCAACTTTATATTATAAGCGTATCGAAGCATTATTTTGTAGTCCAGTTATTTGAACATAATTATTCGTAAGTTAACTTCCTTTTTAGTGTATCTCGATGACCCTGTAAGTGCATTAAAGCATTGGTTATGTGTGTGTGTGTTTTATAGCAAAGCCGCAAACGAGCCATCTGCTGTGTTTATCGATGGGAATCGAATCTCTGATTTTAGTGCTGTAAATCCATAGAGTTACCGCTGTCCTACCGGGGAAAGCATCATTTGTAGCACAGCTATATGAACCGTCATTAACTCGTAACAACGAATATAGGTAAACGTTCGTTAACAGTTATATGTGTGTCAACACATTTCCTTAACCACACACGTTTATTAGTACGTCTAGGCTTCAGTTGTACTACGCATTTTCATATGTACTATCGCAGGTGTTAGTAATTTAGCGTCTTTTGACATCTTATTAATGCCACAGTGTTTCATTATACTTAAGTATTTGATTACTGCAAAACCTATATTTGTAACAATGTGTTTTAGTGTGATTATTACAGTTATTAACAAACCAATGATAACGAACGTATGATGAACAAATGCTTAGCAACTCTGAAAATGTTCTCCAAGTGAAAAACAGATTTAAAGATAACGCAACTAATTCAGTTGATAAAATATTGGTCACAGAAGTCTATTTCTTGTTTTGATATTTGGTTGTGGACCCTCTGGCCTTGATAACTGTTTGATATCACCGTGGCATAAAGTGCACGATGGACTGCATGTTCGTAGAGGTTACTTTATAATACTATATGCGAATTGCGGTTTCATGAATTTCGTTTTCTTGTCGTGCACTTTGTTATTTATTACCTTCCTGCTCTGAGGGTCGTGGGCTCGAATCTTCGTCATACCAAACGTGCTCGCCCTTTCAGCCGTGGGGGCGTTATAACGTAATGGTCAATCCTAATATTCGTTGGTAAAAAAGTAGCTCAAGAGTTGACGGTGTGTGGTGATAACTAGCTGTCTTCGCTCTAGTCTTACACTACTAAATTAGCGACAGCTAGCTTAGATAGCCCTCGTGTAGCTTTGCGCGAAATTCAAAACAAACAAACTTTCCTACGTTTCTCGATAAGGTTAAGATCTGAACTGTTGGATGACCAGCATAATGGCTTTGTCCCTCTCTTTGAAGATAGATTTTATTTTATTGCTTCAGGTGAGGGACTTACGTGTCTTTTCAATACATATAAAGTAGTGAAATTTCATTTTTATTTAACACTGTTAGCTTCAACCAGGACTTGAGGTTCTCGATGTACTTGTCGGCCCCAACGGAACTTTTCAGCAACTGCTGGCGTCCAAGACCCTTGTCAAAAATGCATCCTCATATCTCTTGACCCTGAAGGCGCTTCAAAGTTGTGTCCAAATACACTTTTCTCCCCATCAACTTCGTACAAAGTGCTTCCCATCAGAACTGTACAGGTTGAACGAACCAAAGTTCAACCTGTACAGTTCTGATGGGAAGCACTTTGTACGAATTTTGCTCCATATAGCTTCACTCCAGTAAGCATTACTTTGGCCCAGTTGAGCGTCATATTCTTCATCGTTTAGATGAGGAGGAATTTCTTTCTTGACCATCTTGCAAGGAGACCGGATGTTGCACTTGGTGACAGTGATCCATGAAGTTTCCTGCTGTGCTCTTTAGTGATTTGTGGAAATTAGTCTTGATTTTTCTGGCTCATGCGATTCAGAACACAATTGTCAGCTGCTATGGAAGCTTTCTTTCTACCCTTTCACTTCTGCCACTTCATACAGCCAGTCTTTCTGTATCCCTGCACCCAGTGTTTCACAATAGACTGGTTAATATTAATTATTCTGCCAATTTGCATTGTCCCTCTTTGCTCAAAGAAACAATAGCATTTTTTATTGTCTCCTCCCCATGGGATTAACTCACAGTCGTTGGCTTTGGTAGTTTCACATTCTCGTTGTAGCAGACAGGATTATAAACTGACCATCAGTAAGATTCTCTACTAATAGCCAAAAATCCGACTTATACAATACTCATGTAACCTATAAAGTGGTTGACGTATTTATTAATCATATAGCATTACATCATCAACAAAAGACATGCGTTAGCCCCTCGAAACAGACGACGATTCCATGAAAAATATGAAAACACTGGGTGGTGCAAGAACTTTTGTTTATCATTGTAGTATTGGATACGTCAAGTATATTTCTTCGAGTAACATTAAACTTTCATTCTTTGGCATTTTAAGATACGTGATTGAAGGAAGGCCTGGCATATACTGGTGGTTAGGGCACTCGGCTTGCAATTTGCAGGTCACGGGTTCGAATCTCCTTACCGAACATACTTGCCCTTGTGGCCGTGGGGGGGGCGTCATAATGTGCGGTCAATCACATTATTTGTTTGTAAAAAAGTATAGCCTAAGAGTTGGCGGTGGGTGGTGATGACTAGCTGCCTTTCTTCTAGTCTTACACTGCTAAATTAGGGATGGATAGTAAAGAGAAATCTAAGAGTTGGTTGTTTGTCACTTCAGAATTGCGCGAAGTTAATGAGTAAACAAACTGATGATTGAATTCACTTGTTAAAACAATGGAATGTGCAAATGAAGAATATTTATTTGTGTGTGGTTATCTCTATGTTGGTGAATTCACAAGTTAAGACAGCAAAATATATGTATAGCAAGAAATGGGTAACCTTGTTTTTTAGAATGATAACATACAGACTTCATGTGAAAAATGTATCATTATTTTTCTTTTTTTAATTATTCTATTGGTTAGAAACTAATAAACTGTTAACATGAACGTCAAATGATTAATTTGTTTATGGGTTTTAAGTAAGGCCCGTTTGTTTAAGAACAAAATCACATAAGGTTAGTTGCTTTCTCCACCTAGGGAAACGAAACCCGTATTTTATCGTTCTACGTCCATGTACTTATCGCTATCTGAAGGATTGTTTGTTTGTTTGTTTTTTGAATTTCGCTCACAGCTGCTAGAGGGCTATCTGCGCTAGCCATCTCTAATTTAGCAGTGTAAGATTAAAGGGAAGGCAGCTAGTCATCACCACTCACCGCCAACTCTTGGGCTACTCTTTTTACCAACGGATAGTGGGATTGACCGTCACATTATAAAGCCCCCACGGCTGAGAGGGCGAGCATGTTTGGTGCGACCGGGATTCGAATCCGCGACCCTCGGATTACGAGTCAAATGCCTTAACACACTTGGCCATGCCGGGCCCTATCCGAAGGAAACATGAGTGATGGGTTCAATGTAAATTACTACTTTTTACACAACCAAAATTAATTAACATGACTTTATAAAGTTACTAAAGATACATCTTTATGAATAACAACACTTCATCAAATTAATAATTACGCCTACCAATCATCATACCTGACTCATAAATCATTGGATAAAGAGCAGCCCTGCTAGATACTTATTTATTAGTGTTACTCACTAACGACATCTAGCGCGATTTTTATACACTTGTGTAATTGGGTCTCGAGTAAAAAGATTTAATTTACAAATATTTTTGTGGCAGATGAATGTTGAAATAACAAATTATTTGCGTTCCCTCCTTTCATTCTCCTTCAGCCAAGCAACAGTTAAATATGGTTTAATCTTGAGACAGCACGAAACCCTCCACAAAAACTACAGACAAAAAGAAATACATTGGACTCTTTCAACTCTGACAAGAAACTCATTCCTTATGGATAACAAAATAATGACTTTTATTCTCTTTTTTTCTTCTAATTCTGTTGTTGAATAATAATGTATGTAAACAGGTACTCCACCATACTAAAAATATCGTTGTTTGCTCACGTGGCGGCGCTGATAATGTGCCAACTTTCATCTCATCTCTGGTAGTATCCAAAATTCAGAACTCGGAAAAAGTAAAACAATTTGGCAGCCCATCCCTTTCAGCATGGGACAGTACTTAAACATAGTGATTCTTTAGCAAGGGATAACGTGGTGGCTATTATAAATAGAAATATATATGTAGAAACTTTAAAAAAGAAAGTCATCTCCTATTCTAAACACACCAAAAAGCAGGAAGTTAAAAGCAAGTTTTTTTTCGGGTAAATGAACCCTCAATCGTAACAACAACAGTTTTGTACCTTATCAACTCAACATGTTTGAGAAACTTGTACCAATCAACAAGGAAGTAAACAATTTCGTAAAGTGTAGCACTGCTAGTGTTGTTTCTTATGGAATGTTTTTTTGTTTTAAAGTCGGATAAATAAATAATATATTATTATACGTTTATCACTTTGCTGGCGCCGCAAACTTAGTCTATGAATAATCAAAACCTTTACGTGAACCAGAAAGTAACACAAAACTGATAAAACTATTTTAACTCTAGTAACTTTTACATAGGAGTGTGTGTTTTCTTATAGCAAAGCCACGTCGGGCTATCTGCTGAGTCCACCGAGGGGAATCGAACCCCTGATTTTGCGTTGTAAATCCGAAGACATACCGCTGTAGTAGCGGGGGCTTCTACACAGGAATTAAGGTCGAAGATTGCGTTGTGGAAGAACGAATAGGTTCATTTTAAATTATTTTTCAGAATTGCTGAGGTTGCTGAGGTTTTCTCGCATATGATGTATTTTGTTTTGATTTAACGCTAAAAGTCGTTATATGCACTACATGGCCAAAAGTATGTGGACATTCGACCATCACCCCCTTATGTGCTTGTTGAACATCTCATTCCAAAACCATGGGCATTTATATGGAGTTGATCACCCCTTTGCTGTTATAATAGCCTCCACTCTTTTGGGAAGGATTTTCACTAGATTTTGAAACACGGCTGCGGGAATTCGCTCCTATTCAGCCACAAGAGCATTAGTGAGATCGGGCACTGATGTCGGGCGAGAAGGCTTGGCTCGCAGTCAGCATTCCAATTCATCCCAAAGGTGCTCGGTGGGGTTGAGGTCAGGGCTCTGAGCAGGCCAGTTAAGTTATTCCACACCAACGTTGGGAAACCATGTCTTTGTGGACCTCGCTTTATGCATGGGGGCATTTTGATGCTGAAATAAAAAAAAAGGCTTGTTGCCACAAAGTTGGAAGTACACAATTCTCTAGAATGTCATTGTATGCTGTAGCATTAAGATTTTCCTTCACTTAAACTAAAGACCCTAGCCTAAACTATGAAAAACAGCCCCAGACCATTATTCCTTCTCCACAAAATTTTCCAGTTGGCATTATGCACTTAGGCAGGTAGCGTTCTCCTGACATCTGTCAAACCCAGATTTGTCTGTCAAGCTGCCAGAGAGTGAAGCATGATTCAACACTCCAGAAAATGCATTTTCACTGCTCCAGAGTCCAATGGCAGTGTGCTTTACACCACTCCAGCCAACGCTTGGCATTACGCATGCTGATCTTAGGCTTATGTGCGGCTGCGCGCCCATGGAAACCCATTTCATGAAGCTCCTGACGAACAGTTATGCTAACATTGCTTCCAGAGGCACTTTGGATCTTGTCTGTCCATAGTGAGTGTTGCAACTGTGGATGGACGATGTTTACGCGCAACGTGCCTCAACACTCGGCGGTCCCGTTCTGTGAGCTTATGTGGCCTACCGCTTCGTGGCTGAGCTGTTGTTGCTCCTAGACGTTTTCACTTTACAACGACAGCACTTACAGTTGAACGGGGAATTTTTAGCAGGGCAAAAATTTGACGAACTGACTTGTTGGAAAGGTGACAAGTCACCTGTCATGCACTCTATGACAGTACACGTTGAAAGACATTGAGTTCTTTAGTACGACCTATTCTATTGCCAGTGTTTGTTTATGGAGATTGCATGGCTGTATGCTTGATTTTATGTACCTGTTGGCAATGGGTATGGCTGAAATAGCCGAACCCACTAATTAGATGGGGGATCCACATACTTTTGTCCATTTAGTGTATATATATATATATATATTTATGCTTTTACATTAAATTTAGGTATTAGTACAGAATAAAAGACCATAAAATGCACAGAGACTACCAGTAAATATTACTTATCTACCACTATTATATAGGCCCACGATGTCCAACACAGTCGACACTCGCCAAATGTGGCGAAACGGCTATTGACCAGCGGTAAGTTTGTGCTCTAATTTTACCATCTATTTTTAAAAATAATTAATTCTGTCAATACATAACTGAAAACGTTATGGTGTGTATTTTATATCTATAAAAACAGTTTTTTGTCATATGGCGAAAATGTTAACACACATTTTCCACAATTTTGGCGATTATAAAAAAAACTGTTAGACACTGCTGACATAGGGATTGCGTTGCCTAGTGTCTAATGTGCCCAAATGGTTAATCTGCTGGTTCGTGGTTTGCGTCCCGTCAAAGAAAAAAACATGCTCCGCAATTTGGGAACGTGGATAGGCTATAACGGTGACAGTTAAACTCTGCTTTTCAGTGAAAATTAGGATTAGTCCAAGAGTTGACAATGGGTGATTTTGGCTAGTTGCATTCCATTTGCTTTCAGTTTTAAATTAGTTCATGTTTAGTTTTGCGAAAAAATTCCAAATACACGGCCAATAACTTAATACTTTTCAGAATGAAACATACGTCCGTGTAGTTATGTATAACAATTTGTTAATGACAAGAATGGCTAGTTATTCATAGTCACCTTAAAGGACGGGAAGTCGCCTCCAATAATTAGTTTATGACTTATATTTATAAACACGTGTGTGTTTGTGTCTAACGTGCATCCCCGTCGCCCCAGTAGTGGTCCAATTTAAATTCCTACATGCAACCTAGTTTGAATGTTTTTCCAAAATTTGTTCTGGTGGACGAGAGGTAGGCAAGTGTGTGTGTATTTTTTTTTTTTTTTTAAGTTACTTGGTGCCTTTAAGAGTAATTTGCATATTTTGGTATTAAGCTTTTCGGAACCATTGAGATTTATGTTAGCTTATAACATCGACCAAATAAGCACATATAAAGAAAATTAACCAAACACTACCAGTGTAATTTAGTTGCATTTGACGTTGTGTGCTAAGATATTATCACTTTGAAGCCGCCTTTTTACTCACTTTGACTCGTTACTACAGCCAAATTAACTGCCCACAATAAATAATTTAATTACTAAATTACTGGTATGAACAATGAAAAACTAGATTGTTTGTGAGCTATCGAAATATCGGACAGTTGTCATACTTTTAGCTGGGACGTGTCAAAATGTTTAAACTGTGTGTTTTCTACATGCACATACCTATATTTGGGAATGGTTACAAGTTCTTAGTGGTTTTGATGACTACTTTTCTCAGTCATCTAATACTCGGTAAAATACTGGTAGTTAAAGGTTTGGTCAACATCCTGGATACCATTTTTTTAGCGTAATACACCACCTTTTGTTATTATTTTAATGGTTGAATCGGCGTCTTATTTAGAGAGTCCATTTGTCATAACCCACATGCTCCAGTTTATACAAGGTAATCAACAACTGCAGGAAATTTAAACGGTTACAGCAAAATAGTTCGTATGGTTATAGTTCCGAAGGGCCAATATTCCGAAAATTGAACATAGAAACAATTTTAAATATAGGCCTAATGTTCATGAGGTATTATGTTACATAAACAGTGGTTTGTATAATGTTATATTAAGGGTACGAGTCCATAACATTTTGAGGTATTTTTGTAACAGTTCCTATATTATTTGTAACCGTAATTAAAACCAGAGGTGTGCGAGGCACTGGCACACTGGGCCTGTGTCCCTAATTCCCAGTTGGTGTACTGAAATATCAGAATAAAAAACCATGATCAGTATTATGCTGCAAAGTCGAAAATTCTCGCATCTACGGGCTCGAGCTTCGATCTTTCAAGCACCGACTAAACTGATTAAAACTTTCTAATATTCTGATTAAGAATAGCAAAAAAATCTTACTACTACTATTATTGTTATAATAGAAACAAAAAGTTGAATAACAATAAGTGTTGTTGTTGTTTTCTTATAGCAAAGCCACATCGGGCTATTTGCTAAGTTCACCGAGGGGAATCGAATCCCTGATTTTAGCGTTGTAAATCCGTAGACTTACCGCTGTATTAGCGGGGGATTGAATAACAATAAGAAAAATAACAGGAACTTTAGTGCCAACAGTGCGGAATTTTATTGTCCCCTATAAATATATAACTGCTCCTTCTTAATGCATCAAAAACGAATGGTATTTATAAAATTAATAATAGTTTTTAACATGCAAAGTGTGTATGAATAATAAATACACATCGTATAAAGGAAGCTGAATAACTTATCTTATAGAATATTATAAACATATCAGTGACATCCTTTTGCATTTTGTGAAAAATAAAATATCACATTCGATGACCTCTTTATAATTGAATCACATTATCTCATTAATTTTTCATTGTTTCAGAAGGCCCGGCATGGCCAGGTGGTTAAAGTACTTGACTTGTAATTTGAGGGTCGCGGGTTCGAATCCCCGTTGCACCAAACATGCTCGCACTTTTAGCCGTGGGACGTTATCACGTGACGGTCAATCCCACTATTCGTTGGTAAAAAAGAGTAGCCCAAGATTTGGCGGTGGGTGTTGATGACTAGCTGCTTTCCCTCTAGTCTTATATTGCTAAATTAGGGACAGATAGCCCTAGTGTAGCTTTGCGTGACATTCAAAAACAAACAATTGTTTCAGAAAAGTAATGTTCGTTTGGTTTCAACTGTATTAATGCTGATTCCTCTAGGGTTAATCAAGTTAGTATCTAATGATGTTCCTAATCCAACTGGTCTTAAGCCTTCTAACTGAAAATAACATTAAAATTTCAGATACATTTATTTAAACTTCCGCTTCACAGAATTCTCATTACTAACACTTAGAAATACACTTCTTAAGAAGGAAGAGTTGTTCTCTCATCTTGGTTATAACATGTAAATACCGAAGAAATTGGTAGCATTTTCCAGTCGTCAACAACTTTGAGCATTAAAAAAAGTTGACTGACTTCTTAATTCAAGGATTTCATCTTTAATTTAATGAAATGTTAGTTTCAAATATCAAATATTATCCGCACAAACGCATTAAAGGTCACGCACGTGCTTTGATGAGTTAATTGTCATAAGATTTCTATAAAGGTCATGTACTTTGATTAGTTAGTTGCTGTAAGATTGTAATTTAAATTGAATGCAAAACATTTTCTACCGGTTTTCACAAGGACAGCTCTGTTATTAAACAGAATGTTTGTGCCGTTAATATCAGTGCAATATTAGAATATATCATACACTTTTCTATCAGCTTTAGTAATATATAAACGTGTAAATTTCTCACGCAGTTTTTTCTGTGCAGTTTTCTCATAAAAACACTTCATTCGGTAAATCGTTGCTATCTCTCTCCTTTTTCATATCAAACATCGCCCCACTGTCTGCAAAAGCGCAGAGGCGTCCTTTTTTTGGTCGAGTTGACGATATCGTTAAGTACGAGCCAAAGAATGCTATGATAGTATGATCTGTCATGTGGCAAGCCATCATGAGAAAGACAAACAAAAAAATGTTGAGTCCAAGCCCTAAATTTCGTTTTCTCGACCACTTCTGTTCGACTTTCAACGTATTTATCTCTAAACAAATTCGTCTTCAGAGAAGATAGACCATAGTTCTTTATACGAATCCAACAAAGACAATTGCGTAAGTGCCTAAAGTAGAACGCATGCAGCTTCGTTTCGTTGTGTAATAAATAAAGATTGTTTATCTTAACATCAAACATCTCCAGTCTGTTTACTTCTCACCCGACTTAAAAGTCAGTTAAGTTTTCATATTTACATAACTCAGCAACTTTCACCTATCCTTTACTTACGCAGAAATAAATTTGTGAATACTACAATAGTATAGTCTTACATACGCTCGACTTCTGACAAATATGTCTAATATCCGAATCCTAGAGTTTTACCACCAAAAGAAATAAAGGATTGGGACTATGTCTACATATAAGGACAGCTTCCATTTTTAATAACGCAACCTGATAGTGAACAAAGTTAGATGATTAATAAAAAATAAATAAAGTGCAATTATAAGCTATTACTATATACTTGATATGTACAGTTCAATGTAAATATCTACACCACGAATCTCTCGATTACGTGGCTCATATCTAAGCTCGAATTCTATCCCTTAAATTTTTATTAATATTTACTGTATTTCTAAATAATACTTGCAATTTAAATGTGGATAAAATCTGCGGTCAGGGTCATAATCGGTTATCTCTGTCTTATGATATTTCAAATAAATTTTGAATTCCTGACACTTCGCAGATGGTGTCTGGGAGAATTATTACAATCCTATACTTTTCAACATGAAGTTTTCCTGTTCCGTAAAAGTACACAAGGCACAACATTTTGGCATTAAAAATTATGCGTGTAGTGTTGAAACTTGACAATAAAGCAAAGGAAAGTTTGATTGATTGTTTGGAATTTAGCACAAATCTGCACAATGGGCTATCTGTGCTACAAAAGTGTGATTCCAGCAAATTAAAATGTAGCTTTTATAGAAGTATTCCATTGCAGTTGATTTTGGCAAACTAAAATGTAGCTTCTACAGAAGTAGTCCATTGCAGCTGGTTTTGGCAAACTAAAATGTAGCTTCTACAGAAGTATTCCATTGCAGCTAGTTTTGGCAAACTAAAATGTAGCTTCTACAGAAGTATTCCATTGCAGCTGGTTTTGGCAAACTAAAATGTAGCTACTATAGAAGTATTCCATTGCAGCTGGTTTTGGCAAACTAAAATGTAGCTTCTACAGAAGTATTCCATTGCAGCTAGTTTTGGCAAACTAAAATGTAGCTTCTACAAAAGTATTCCATTGTAGCTAGTTTTGGCAAACTAAAATGTAGCTTCTACAGAAGTATTCCATTGCAGCTGGTTTTGGCAAACTAAAATGTAGCTACTATAGAAGTATTCCATTGCAGCTGGTTTTGGCAAACTAAATTGTAGCTTCTACAGAAGTATTCCATTGCAGCTAGTTTTGGCAAACTAAAATGTAGCTTCTACAAAAGTATTCCATTGTAGCTAGTTTTGGCAAACTAAAATGTAGCTTCTACAAAAGTATTCCATTGTAGCTAGTTTTGGCAAACTAAAATGTAGCTTCTACAGAAGTATTCCATTGCAGCTGGTTTTGGCAAACTAAAATGTAGCTACTATAGAAGTATTCCATTGCAGCTGGTTTTGGCAAACTAAATTGTAGCTTCTACAGAAGTATTCCATTGCAGCTAGTTTTGGCAAACTAAAATGTAGCTTCTACAAAGTATTCCATTGTAGCTAGTTTTGGCAAACTAAAATGTAGCTTCTACAGAAGTATTCCATTGCAGCTGGTTTTGGCAAACTAAAATGTAGCTACTATAGAAGTATTCCATTGCAGCTGGTTTTGGCAAACTAAAATGTAGCTTCTACAGAAGTATTCCATTGCAGCTGGTTTTGGCAAACTAAAATGTAGCTTCTACAGAAGTATTCCATTGCAGCTAGTTTTGGCAAACTAAAATGTAGCTTCTACAGAAGTATTCCATTGCAGCTAGTTTTGGCAAACTAAAATGTAGCTTCTACAGAAGTATTCCATTGCAGCTGGTTTTGGCAAACTAAAATGTAGCTTCTACAGAAGTATTCCATTACAGCTAGTTTTGGCAAACTAAAATGTAGCTGCTACAAAAGTATTCTATTGCAGCTAAAGAAGGAACTTGGAGCAACTGTTGATGATGTAACTTAAACAAACTCAGGTTTATAAAAGCAACAAAAGAATGTACTTACAAGCCTCTCTCTCTCGAAATCACAAAGTCCAAATGTCGATAGTTGTACAAATATTATCTGGAACGTAACAGATTCAATTAGTGTTACATCTTATCCTTCATTAAACAGGATCTTAAACACATCAGGTAAATTGTTGAAAGTTTCTTTGTTGGCGCATGTGGACATGACTTTTGTACAAACAAGATGTGAAGGTTTGTTTGTTTGAATTTCACAAAGCTACTCGAGGGCTATCTGCGCTAGCCGTCCCTAATTTAGCAGTGTAAGACTAGAGGGAAGGCAGCTAGTCATTACCACTCACTGCCAACTCTTGGGCTACTCTTTTACCGACGAATAGTGGGATTAACCGTCACATTATAACGTCCCCGCGGCTGAAAGGGCGAGCATGTTTGGTCGAACCCGCGACCCTCGGTTTACAAGTCTAATGCCTTAATCCACCTGGCCATGTTCGTCTTCATCTCATTACCATATATCGCATATTTATGCAAATTAAACAGAAATATAATACCTGTAAAGCAAACAATGTTTATTTGTTATTAAATAGGTCTTTTAAGTCTTTACTGTGTGTAATAAGTAAAAATGTATGGTTTTTTTTTCAGAATTTTAACGCAAAGCTACATAGAGGGCTGTCCATCTGTGCATAACTTAACTGGAAGATTGGACTCATTAGAGGAAAAGCAGTAATCCCTAACTGTTATTATTAGATGCGCTTATCGTATCTGTGTGCCAGTTGTTTAACCAGAACTGAACAACTTACACACACACATATACCAATTTTGTATAAGAAAACTAAGAAAATGCCAGTAAAGAGAAAACTGCAAGACTTTTAGTTCTCTCAAAAGATTTAGTTTTATTTTCAGAGTTTACTGCTCTGAATCGTTCTCTTTCGAAAGATGTGGCAGTGCAAAGTCGCTCGCTTCAATCATGAAGCTGTTGCTAAGCGACGGACGCTGCACTTGGGAAACCGGTTGAGGTGCTGTTGTAATAATGGAAGTGAAATATTTAACAAAGCTGAGGGTAGACAGTCAACTCTCAGGGATGCGAACTGATGGGCTAAACTGGGAAAATCTAACTGCTAACTACCTAGATCACTTATATTTTGTAAAACGCCTTCATCTTACGTAACAGCTATTATCAGGCGACCTTCCATTTTGCAAACGAAATACAGATAGATATCGCATTTGGGTAGAGTTTAAACTCAAATATAGAAGAGTCTCTAGCAATACAACGTTAATACACCAGCTTCCTTCGATCTTAATAAGCACCAAATATTCAAGTATTCGAAAATCTCACTAGATTGTCTTCTTCTTTACTGAAAATGTGGAAATGCACAGAATACAAAACTTTTAATAATTAAAATAACTCCCTCTATCGGCATAAACTTTTTTTTTTTTTTTTTAAACGCGACAGTCATAAAACCCTGTTTTCTCTCTTTAATTTTTGGCATTATATCTTAACATATGTTTTCTTAACATTTATTTTTCATTTCTGTAAATACGATGCTTGTTCATATATGCAAAATATTTTATTTTCTAGTGATTTGTTCGAAAGAAATGTTTACTTTAGTAACTAACTGAGGTATACTATCTATATTTCATGTAATTGTAAATGCACCAAAATACATATTTGTTTAATTGCCTTAAAATAAGATGCATGAATTGTTTGTTTTGGAATTTCTGTGCTAGCCGTCCCTAATTTAGTAGCGTAAGACTAAAGGGAAGGCAGCTAGTCATCACCACCCATCCCCAACTCTTGGGTTACTCTTTTACTGACGAATAGTGGGATTGACCGTCACATTATAAAGCCCCCCCGGTTGAAAGGGCGAGTATGATTGGTGTGACTGGGATTCGAACTCGCGACCCTCAGATTAAGATTCATACGCCCTAACCACATGTCCATGTCGAGTCGCAGAGAAGCTGAAAAACTGAACATAAAATATCATTAGCTATAGAAGTATAGACCAACATTATATTGAATATTAGCCTGTATGAATTACAGATATAAGTATATATACATGAAACAGACACGTCTGAATGTAAGTTGTTTTCAGTTACAGAATACGTTCATGCAATCTAACATCGTGTGTTATAATTTATAGAGGCATAACGTTACATAAAAAGGGCATCGAATAACGTTGGTTACATGAATGTTCTTCTAAGTTATGAAAATACACATCAGTGTGAAATGTTACAAATTATGGAGTTATATAAGTTCGTGATTCATGTTTATGCATGATAAAATGGATTTTTCTTGTTTCGTTTATTCTCAACCTTCCTTTATTTGTATAAACGTGATGCTGGTTGTTCTCCTAACTTGTAAACAGTTACACCATCTAGTGGCTTACTTAGATCTAAGGGTAATTATTTGTTAATTTCAACAGCAAAAGAAGTGTATATTAGTGTACTTGTAAATGGATAAACATCCATAAAAATACACAAGTTTTGAAATAAATTTGCTGAATTGTTTTTTCTATGATTATCTAAAACCAACCAAAGTAAAATAAAAAGAATCCAAGAAAGGTCAGATGAAAGGTGTTATACATCACGTGAGTGTTGGTCTACCTATGTGACTGACAGAATCGAATGGATCAGATTAAACAATATTGCAAGGAAAACCCTCTGTTTTTAGAACAAATACAAATGTTTTAAAATTAACGTTCAATGTCCATTTGAGTCTTTTCAATGGTCTGGCTCGGCTTGGCCAGGTGGTTAGGGGCGCTTGATTTGTACTCTGAGAGTCACAGGTTCGAATCCCTGTCACACTAAACATGCTCTCCCTTTCAGCCGTGAGAACTTTATAATGTTACGGTCAGTCACACTATCCGTTGGTAATATAGTGGTGGTGATGTCTAGCTGCCTTCCTTCTAGTCTTACACTGCTGAATTAGGGACGGCTAGCGCAGATAGCCCTTGTGTAGCTTTGTGCGAAATTCAAACAAACAAATAAACATCAATGATTTGTTGGATCTTGCAAACTGACGATGTTGCCAGTTTATAAACAAAGCTGTCTGGTTCGCTTGATAGTAATTAAATCACTTGACAGAGGTGTCATTTCTCAATCTATTCAGAACTAAGACTAGCTTTAGGCTTTAAAGGGTTGGGTTGAGTGTCACACACACACACATACAGAGCTAATTACAAACACCTCCAGCCGGAGGCTACGGTTCCTCCCGTTCATATCTGTTTCTTTGTGTGTGTTTTAACAGTATTTCTCGAAACTGCTAAATGGATTTGGACGAAAGTTGATATATATTTGCACTAACACCCAAGCTAGAAGCGATTAATTTGGAGGGTCAAGGTCACAGCAATATCGTAAAATTTCTTTTTTTGTTACATGGTGACCGAGTTTTTCATACAATATTTGCTCTACAAGTTAGTTAAAAATGATCGGATTTTGATGAAACATGGTGGATTTATGTGTAATGTTATTACTCATTGCCCTGCCAAGAGTGGTTTGTGTCGGTTGATAATGAAGGGCTTATTGACACATCCGATGCTTGATCAACGCCGCGTGGCGGGTGCCCTTCTAGCTCTATTTGCAACCACAAAACTCCAATGGAGGTTAACAGTCTTCGATGACAAAACCAGTACTGTAATTTTCTTTGTAATTTGTTTCTCTGCTCAATCACACAGATGTTCTATGACCACTGAAAATTTTAAAAATCAAGAAGAGTTTAAAATAGGTGAAAAAGGTGCCAGCAAAACGTAATTTTCTAAATTAGGTCTTTGAACGCTCCCACTGACACAGTGGTACGCCTGCTGATTTATACTACTAGAAATCGGGTTTCGATACCTGTGGTGGGCAGAGTACAGATAGCCCTTTGTGTAGCTTTGGGCGTAACACGAAACAGCAGCAACGAAGGGTTTGACTAAATGTTCAGAACATTAATCTGATCTCGATGTTGTTTTCATTTGATTTAGCCTCAGGTTCTTGATATTAGTTTGCCATGGAAGATTTAAACTATGACCTTTCATCCAGGTGAATATTAGAGGTTAAAATTTCGGTATCGATACACACAACATAAAATGTATTTACGCAAGAAATAAAGATCGACTGAGGCAGAAATGTCATGATATGAAATTTCCTTCCCGAAATGTTTCTGGTTCAAGAGTAAGTAACACCAAAGTTAAGCGTAACAAACAGCTCTATTTCTTGCTTTTAACGTTTCTCTGTCATGTTATATTGTAACCTACAGAGTGTATAATTCTCTTCGTGATTCATGACATACACACGTTTTACTGACGTCATTGACAGTACAAACTACATCGTTAAGCATCCCTTATGTAATCACGTCATTTTAGTGTCTACTGACTAAGTGGGTGAGCGGCAACACGGAGAAGTAACACAACAACAGCAGTTTTGGCCTATGTAATAATGATTACTTTAGGTTCTCATACCACAACAAGTATCACTATGGCAATATTAGGATAATAAAAAAACTGTCACCAAAACGACATTAACATGTCATGCTATAACAGATGCCTCTTATGATGATATCCCGAATATCAAACCAAAACTCCATCGAGTTGTTATACCAAACATAAGTTTACAAAGTTAAGTTGATGTTTATAAGACTTAGCATGTAGATAGGCACGACAAAGGTGAAAAATAAAGCCTAAACTATTACTTCATGGTACTGGAATGAATTAACTTGATTTACAGATAAATACATTAAAAATACACCTCTGTCTGAACTAACAGGTTAACAACATGTAAAACTACATGTAATTGACGTATGAAACACATTTGTGTGTTAATTGTAACAAGTGAATTAATAATATTTATTTTTGGCTTGTGTAATATTCATTACTACCACAGATGAAAGTCCAGCCAACCGACATAAACCATAGTTTTATTAATAATAAACGACCAATAGAAGTAAGTTTGAACCCACAGTCCCCAAACTTCCGGGTAGGAGAGGAGAAGAGTTTGACAAACTTAAGAATTGCCGAAAGGGGCAGAAACATAAACTTTAATTTGTTTTAACTGAAGGGAGGTTTTTATTAAGTTAATAATATCAATTATAGGGAAATAAATAAAGAGGGCCAACTTACTTTTATGCGGGGGGTGGGTCATCTCTTATAGTTATGCCATTTTCTTCTGGTCAATAGTTCAAAATTAGGGACGGCGAGAGTTAGTTTCAGTGGCTTTGCCATAAAAATACGAAAGAAAATAGAAGTACGTAAATTAATTAATTAGGTATTCTCAAATTGTGTTACGTGAAACTAACGTAAGTTGAACGCGTCAGAGCAATGTAAGAATTATAAAATTTGTAATAAGCCCAATATAAGCTTTCCCTGCATGGAAGTAACTAAGAGCAGGCTTCAGTTGAAGCACTAAAAACAATCACATCCTATCATTAATGGTTAAATGCTAAATATATTGATTTTTGATACTAGTTCTGCATTTTTATGATTAGAGCTGGGTGGTAATTGAAGAAAATGACATACGAGCTTGGAAATTTTGAAAGTCACTGCTCTATATAAAATGCTAGAATATATTTGATTTTCGAGATGTGGAGCAACAAGGGATAACAAAAATGTCGGACAATAATAAACCTCTATTGTATTCCTATTTTAAATTGTGTAAAGGTTTGTATAATGACTTCTGTGAAAATTTAAGGAAAATACAGACGTGACACAAAGCATTAGCTTTTTCTTTAGATATGTGAAAATCACTGGAAACCTATACTTTGTTACTACTAAACTAAGAAATACAAGACTTGGTCAGATGTTCCCAAATGAAAAGTTTTTACATTGCCAGTATTCAATACTCTTTTACGCTCTCTTTTGTCTAAGACCGGTCCGAGATGGCCAGGTGGTTAAGGCACTCGACTCGCAATCCAAGGGTCGTGGGTTCGAATCCCCCATCGCACCAAACATGCGCGCCCTTTCAGCCGTGGGGGCGTTATAATGTGACGGTCAATCCCATTATTCGTTGGTAAAAGAGTAGCCCAAGAGATGGGTAGTGATGACTAGCTGCCTTCCCTCTTGTCTTACACTGCTAAATTAGTGACGTCTAGTGTAAATAGCTTTGCTCGAAATTCAGAACAGACCAAACCTGTAAGACCCCAGTGGGACAGCGGTATATCTGTGGACTTGCAACGCTAGAAACCGGGTTTCGATGCCCGTGGTAGGCAGAGCACTGATCGTTCATTGTGTATCTTTGTGCTTAACTTCAAGCAACGTGACTCTTTTCTGTACAAGTTTTATTTGCTTCGTATCTCGAGGTGTATGATGCTTTCCCACACACAGAGGCATATATTGTGCTAATTACTTTAAAATATCTTGGTCAGTTAACGTTAATAAAATTCTATAACATTTGTTATGAAAAGGAAAAAAAAACAATTGAAAAGTTTATCTAAAATTTGACTTTATTAAAATTATTTATTCAAGCATCAACTTAACTAACGTTCAGAGAAACAAAGTTATTGACATAAAATGCTAAAATGGTTAAGTTTGATAACCTTGGAACGATTAACTCTCTCTTGAATTGCAAACATGTAAATTTATCTCATAAAAAGGGCCTTGAAATAATATTTATCATTTAGATGGTAATAAGAGATAACGACGCTAGCTGTTTAAACTAGATATTACCAATAAATAGTATAGTAATTTATTTATTCTTCAGATTGTTGAACATAAATGTTTATTACAACGCGAAAGCTATAAGCACTGTACATAAATGATATCACATCAGAGAACAAAAACGGGTTTCACTTTTTAGCAATTATATAATTAATTGTAACTTATATTACTATTATTTAATATAATGTGGATACTTTAATTCTTAATCGTAATAATTTAGAAGATGTGAACTTTACAACAAAGAATTTTATACCCATTAAACTTCATGTTACAAATTTCTTTATATACGGTTCGCTGCCATTAAGTTCCAGATGTTTGGTAGTGTTTAGTGACTTTTTTGTTTACTTGTAATAGCAATCAATGTAAAGAACTAATCTGAAATAAATTGGGCGACGTAATAAATGCTTCTGTGGAAGACATATCGGAAAGTGTAGACTTGTGTTGTTGAACTTAAGTATAAAGCTACACAATGGGCTAACTGGGGACTGTGTTGGAATTTTCACACAAACCTACGTGAAGTATGTCTGTTCGTTGTCAACCAGAATTTTGAATTGTTAGACAAGCAGAAAGGAACCAAATAAAAGCACGCATCACTAGCTCTTGGTTGACCAAACACAGGAATTTGATCGTACCCTGGACCCTCAAAAAGCGGAACGAGTTTTTGCGACAACGGGACACGGACAATTAATTCTCGAATTCATATTATATACATGTCTAACTCGGGGAATCTCACCAGTAATTAATTTTTTTAATGAAATTCTGGAAGTTTTTCATTTATTTTTTTTGTAAGTTGTATTATTATGCATGCTGTAATAAACAGAGTCATAACCCCACAAACGATTTGATGCATAAATAGTTTAGAAAAATGTGCTTAACATTCTGATAGAGTCGAAAAAAAACCCATCTACAATTAATTGTAGGATTATGTGCGTGCATTATACTATATTCGTCTTCTATTCCATTGTTTTATGGCCTAGCATGGCCTGGTTGTTGAGGCACTCGACTCATTAGCCGAGGGTCGTGGGTTCGAATCCCCATCGCACTAAACATGCTTGCCCTTTCAGTCGTGGGGGCATTATAAAGTGATGGTCAATCCTACTATTCGTTGGTAAAAGAGTGGCCCAAGAGTTGGCGGTGGGTGGTGATGACTAGCTGCTTTCCCTATAGTTTTTCACTGATAAATTAGGGACTGCCAGCGCAGATAACCTTCGTGCAGCTGTGCGCGAAATTCAGGAACAAACAAAGCCATTGTTTTAACGGTTATTCAGCATGTTTCTTTGTTTTATAAATGCTGACATACGTAATATACATGTGTGTGTATTCATTACAAAATAATTATATTTTACAAGCGGGTTTATTGAGATACATGTCCCTCTTTTTGTATATATATCTGACACGTGCAGAACATCTATCTGCGCACGGGTTTTTCACAGCGTACCTGAAAATGACGTTTACGTCATAAAACTGGTTACATTTTGAAATGACAAAAGTCTCACGTCAAAGTGTTTTCTGTATGCATTGCAGCTTGTTAAGGTGACATTGTGTTTTCTGCTGCATTTAAATATTCAAACATATTTTCCTGTATAACTGAGAAAAGCGGAAAAGTATCTCGTTTGTTGGTTATAACAAGTCTTTTATACAAGGTATTTGTCCATTAAATAAACGTACTAGCTTCAAAATACCATTTAGTTAAATTATAATTAAATTTGATAACGAAATTACTAGAGGTTTCATTTTTGTTTGTTTTTGTTTTGGAATTTCTCTCTAAGCTATACGAGGGCTATCTGCGCCAGCCGTCCCTAATTTAGCAGTGTAAGACTAGAGGGAAGGCAGCTATTCATCACCACCCATCGCCAACTCTTGGGCTACTTTTTTGCCAACGAATAGTGGGATTGACCGTCACATTATAACGCCCCCCCTTGGCTGAAAGGGCGAACATGTTTGGTGCGACCGGGATTCGAACCCGCAATGGATTCAGAATTTGACTTTTGAGTTTATGACTTTAATTATTGAAAATACACAACATTAGTGCAGGATTTTAAAAAGATCGAAGTAGTTCCAATAATGAAGTTTTTCACGCACCTAAAACATTCAAACTACAAGTTATAGAAGTCCTTGTGTGCTCTAGGATTTTTGACATGAAGATAATCGTGTAATAATGGTAGAAAAACGAAATAAATGCACACCGACAGGAGAGTTTAGAAGGTTCAGAAAATTCGAATTAACAAACAAAATTAAGTTTATATTCTTTTTTGTCGTAATTAATGAAGTAAAAAAGTAAAAGGTTGTTTGTCATCCTCCTTTTTTATATTTATTTTTTTGAACGCTCATTTTATTTTAGGGGTATCTTTCAACCTAGTAACAAACAAACGAACCTGAAGATAAAACAAAAGAAATGCTCGTTTGTTTTGAATTTAGCGCAATATTACACGAGAGCTATCTGCAATAACTGTTCCTAATTTAGCAGTGTAAGACTAGAGAGAAGACAACTAGTCAACACAACTCACCGCCAACTCTTGGGCTACTCTTTTTACCAACGAATAGTGGGATTGACCGTCACTTTATAAAGCCCTCATGGCTGAAATGGCGAGCATATTTGATGTAACAGGGATTCGAACCCGCGACACTCGGATTGCGATGCGAGCGCCCTAACTACCTAGCCATACTGGGTGTAAAACAAAAGCAAATTCACAAATATTATTTCGTACCTTCTGATGATAATTATCCGTATAAATCCATAAAACAAACTTTCGGAAAATCAAAACCAAACAAAGTCTATATAACAATAAATCTTAAAATACATTTGGTACAGGTTTACTTGTCTGAGTGCCAGTTGGCAATAGCTCAACCACAAAATGGAAATTCCCACGAGCAATTCCGGTATTCGCTCCTCTCTTGGGCACTTAAATCGTGAACAAGTGAAATAAAGCTAAGTAATGTCAAACAGGTTAAGAAAACAGATTAACAATCAATGAATTAGCTTTTACACTACTAATTACACAGGTACATAAATTTGGTGCAATGACATTGACCTGGAGATTGCAAAGCTCTTATGATGTACTCCTCCAATGTCTAATAATTAAAATGTAATTCATTATTTCTTATGGTCATTCTTCTGTGATAAAGTAATAGTTCGTCATGATTTGGAATATGCAAAGGAATTGGTGTTCCTGACTTGCACGACCCCTTATGTGACGTATGAACCAGACGGTCATTGGATAGATCATAAAGTCCAAGTATGATAGTGTTTTGAGGTACTGACTAAGGGGGTAGCTGCCAGAAGGAATTTCTGGTTTTGAATCAACTAATGGAATTACCTATCACTCTTATGACGCACCCATACCCGAAATCACGAAGCTTCTTCGGTGTCACTGTGCACGAACTTTAGACTTTCGGATAAGCAGCCCAGAATATTGATCATAAGACCATGCCATATTATAGTACATTTATTCAACATAGGAGTTGTTACTATTTTTATCAAATATTATTTGAGATTAATAAGTTTATTAACTCCGATGGCTCAGTAATAAATCTGAAAGCTTATAACAGTAAAAATACGGTTTACGATGCCGGCGATAGGCAGATCAATTATCGCAAATTATGTAGCTTTGTACTTAGCAACAAATACATAGCCAAACGTTGACTGACCACAAGTAAGAAATCACAAGCAATTATAATAGTTTTTTTCAGCTATAAATAAGGGTAGGTTTTGGTTTAAAGTATTTATTCTAAAAGTACGTTGTTTATTCATATAATATTTTCTACTATGGTTTGGCACAGCAGGATGTCTTTGGATTTACACGGTGGGCAGAGCATGGATAGCCCACTGTATAGCTTTGTGCTTAACTTCAAACAAACAGAACAAACTACTGTATCATCTCGATTTTTGCGTTGCTATGTGACAATGTCATGACGATTTATTTTACGTGTACAAGTGGTTTTAGTATGTTGTGATATATATTATAAAAATGGTAAAATGTATCTGAAGGACAGAATAGCTTTTTCTGAAAAAAGAAAATAAACTTTTGTCAGTAGAATAAATTTATATGCGGGAACCTACGAATAATATTAGACGAATATTTTCCGAGCTAAATCAGATTTCTTTCTTGTTCAAAATTCTAAGACATATCACTAAAACGAAAATAATATATCGTGATACTTGAGTGGGGGCCCAAGCATGGTCAACTGGTTAAGGCACTCGACTCCGGGGGTTGCGGATTTGAATCCCTCTCACACCAAACATGCTCGTCCTATCAGCCGAGGGGGGCGTTATAATGTGACGGTCAATCCCACTGTTCGTTGGTAAAAGAGTAGCCCAAGAGTTGGCGGTGGGTAGTGATGACTAGCTGCCTTCCCTCTAGTCTTATAGTGCTAAATTAGGGACGGCTAGCGCAGATAGCCCTCGAGTAGCTTTCCGCGAAATTAAAAACAAACAAAACAAACAGACTAACATTTATGCAGTAACCTACAGTATGAAAATACAATCACCATTGGGTTCCGGTGTGATTTTATGTATCTATGTAAACTTGTAAAACACATAAAACGAGAACATTTTTTTCAGCTCTTTTTTTTTTTTTTTTAACTACTGGTTATGTACTATACGTTTAACTGGATTTTTCGGAGAGTGAAAGATGTCCAACTCATACTTGGTCAGATATGGTCTTTTTTTTTTTTTTTCCGATAAACGATTAAGTTTCCAATGACCTGATAAAAAGTGGTTTATTGTAGGTCTCTTAATTCAACCGAAAACAAAAGCTGCTGGTATTCGAATTATTCCAGGTAACAAAGCGGGTGATCTCAACTGTACTTTCAGCATCGATCTCTCTATGCTAAAAAATAAATCACTTGTGTATTATAAAGAAAATACGTAATGCCGTGTTATTAATTGTTACTTTAAATGTCTAATATGAAAATGACTCAACTATAATTGATAATGATTGAAATTTGCTTGCTTAATTTGGTTTACACCATATCATTTGATAACAAAACCAGATCACTATTGTCTGCAGTATTTTACCAGCGTGAAGAGCTTTGGTATCGTGCAAAATATCTCGACAGTGCTGGATATGGCAGATTTAGCGTGGTTGACGTAAAATATATTGTTTTTGTTTTTGAATTACTGAAAGAAATTCCGTATCTTCTAAGCTATATAGTGATTTTATGACAACTTATTAAATTTACAATCATCGTCCTACACAATCTTATATGGCCAAACGATTTATTTCTAATCACGTGTATCTGTCTGTTGGAAATCGATATTTGGTGACAATCGAACAATGACACCTATCGGCTAACATTTGTAACACAAAATTATAATTATTTTCACCACAAAACCAACAGTGCGAAGAAAAACTCTAAGGTAATAGTTTAAAATGCTTCTACACACTGTTATACAAATAAAGTATGTTATATGCAAATGAAGAAAGAGAAAATTAAAACAAGAACATTTCCAGTTAACGATTGGTTTTGACTGAATAGGGGAAAAAAACTTGATAAATATTTTTGGTCTTTTGGTTTACAAAGAACATACGACCAAACAGACACGAGTATATTCTCTCTATTTATATGAATTTTACTAAATCAGGTTCATTTCACGCTATTTTATGTCCCCTAAAAGTAATGTTGTCAGAAAAAAAAAAAGTTTTGAATTTCTAGGCGTTAAGACGAAAGCGCAATACAGTAAGCACGCGATTGCGTTATTATAATACATCTATATGCGTGTATGTGAGTACGTATAACTAAGATAATATATTTTACTAGTAGCGTTGTACATAGGTCACATTCTACAAGGTTGATTATGAAATAAAACATTGATAAGGTAGCCAAGAACATACGTTATTACCAGATTTTGCATGTATGTGACGCACATAGAGGGATAAACGGAAGAAGAAATTGATAACAGACCAGAAGAACAAGAAGTAAGCAGGTAGAGAAAAGATAGCGAGATAGACAAATTGATAAATAGTTATAGATGTTGGATAAACATAAGGAGAGAGAGAAAAGAAAGTATATAGATAGAAAGTTAAGGAACACTAATAGACAGATAAACAAGGAAACTATTTCAACATTATTTATCTATTGATTCTGTCGTACAGCTGAACAAAATTTTTCCAATTGCGCTCCACACCACACTTTTTGTGAACCTGACGATGACCGAAGAAGGTCGAAACGTTGTTCGCTCTTCTATATAAAATATTTTCTCAACCCAAACGAGCCGTTTTTGCATATATGATTACATATACATCAACACTATTATTCATGAGGTATTTAACATTTATGTATCTACGAACTATTTTTTGATGAACAGAGGTTCTACAAAACCCGTTTGTAAACAAACATGTACGAACCTTTTTTCTAATATAATACAAAAGGATATAAAATAAACACATTTATATACAAACATGTATGCAAATGTTTATAACACACACACGGATTAAAAGACAACTTATATATATTATACATACACAGGGATTTATACATAATTTATTTTCATAGATAGGTGTTCTTAATGTTTTATTGTTATACGACAATTAGTATGAGGCATCTTTTTAGTCATATCCATACATGGCCCGAAATGGCAAGGTGGTTGAGGTGCTCGACTCGTAATCTGAAGGTTGCGGGTTCGACTCCCTGTCACATCAAACATGCTTGCCCTTTTAGCTGTGGAGACATTATAACGTGACTGTCAATCCCACTATTCGTTGGTAAAAGTGTAGCCCAAGAGCTGGCGGTGGGTGGTGATGACTATCTGCCTTTTCTCTAGTCTTACACCGCTAAATTAGAGATATTAGCGCAGATGGCCCTCGTATAGCTTTGCGCGAAAATTCAAAACAAATGTACTTACAAATGCCAACATTGAGTATTTGTTTTCCAGTGAAACTAATGCACTATCTAATTCTCTATTAATTATTCTCTATTAACAGCTGCATTTTCTCTTTAGATTTCGAATTTACCTAAGCTATTTTTAAATACGTAATTATAATTGATTTGTTGAGGTACAACAACAGCTACTATATCCTCTATAGTTCATCAAACTCTTATTAAGCCTACTACAAAATCAAGCGATTTTAATACCATGCATCTGTTTAAAACGTTTAACGCCTACGTTGTTGAGAAAATGCGTAACTGAATGGACTTTGATCTTAGTTACTGACCCGGTTAAGCAACAGTTGTAGTAGATCGGGAAAGCTCCCTGTGCACAATCTCGAACAACAAGGTACTACACGTTTTGCAGTAATGTTACTGGTGCATATTTTGTAGTCTTTACAACACTAATGCCATGTTAAAAAAGCCCGAAAATAAAGGATCGAAATTCTGCCAAAACATTTCAACTAACTCTTTACAGAAAAGTGTCACTTAGTTAATTAATTAAACGTGAATATTTCCTACCGTACAAGAAAGTTTATTATTATAACAAATACAAATGTAACCAATCTTTCTCATCATTGTCAAACCGTCCGTTCCTCGCTGGTACAGCTATAACTCTACGGATTTACAATGCTAAAATCAGGGGTTCGATTCCCCTTGGTGGATTCAGCAGATAGCCCGATGTGGCTTTGCTATAAGAAACACACACTTAAACCATCCAAGCTCACGCCACAGTTTTAAGGATTTTAAAACAACATTCGAAATGTAAGTAATCATTACAAAATACAGCTCATAGTAATCATGTATTTTCAATCGCTTGTACATAAAACAAGTGAGAATAATAATAGCAAGTAAAGCATAAAATTTGAACTCTTCTGAATAATGGCGGTAAGACAGTTTGGTTTGAATTTCGCGCAAAACTACTCGAATGTTATCTGTCCCTAATTTAGCAGTGTAAGACTGGAGGGAAAGCTAGTCTTCACCACCAATTCTTGGGCTACTCTTTCACCAACAAATAGTGGGATTTACAGTCACATTATAACGCCCCCACGACTGAAAGCATGTTTGATGTGACTGGGATTCGAACCCCCGACCTTCAGATTACGAGTCGAGTGCCTTATCCACCTGGTCATGCAGGGCCGAGTAAGACAGACTCAGATTTTAAGTACGGTAGTATTTAATAGTAGAGATCGATAAAGATTCCAAGTGACTCGCACGAGAAAAGCAATTCTATCGAATTCCTAAGCGAAAAACCGACCACTCAAAGTATTGGTTACAATATACTATGCGCATATATACTAATAATATCCTAAAAAAAAAAAAAAAGACGTTAACTTTTCTGGCATAACAATTCAAAAATTTCTACAAGAGTTAAACTGAAGTAGAGAAACTGCTACATAAGTAAAGAAACAAGAATTAAAACCACTATCACAAAGTTATACACTTATCTGTAGGTCAAAGTAAGGAATACATTTTATAAGTTTATGGTTTTAGTTATGGCTATCAGGGATATGACTACACTGAAAGTTTATAAATGTTGTGTTGTGTTTATTCAATGGACATATAAGTATTGAATAAATCAACAAAAAAAAATGCAGAAAATAGGGATCATTGGTTATTTGCGGAATTTCTCGAAGACGTATCCAAAATAAAGACTGCAATGAGAAGTATATGAACAACTAGACAAATACTGTTATTGGGTAAATTTTAAATATCTACTTTCATTGACAAATTTAGACTTTCATTTAGCTATACGAATCACAATGCAAACCGAAAGTTCTGGTTTCGAATCTCTGTCACACCAAAGATGCGAGCCCTTTCAGCCGTGGGGACGTTATAATTTAATGGAGAATCCCACTATTCTTTGCTAAATGAGTAGACCAAGCGTTGGCGGTTGGTGGTGATGACTAGCTGCCTTCCATCTAGTCTTACGCTGCTAAATTAGGGAAGGCTAGCGCAGATAGCCCTCGTGTAGCTTTGCGCGAAATTAAGAAACCAACCAAAAAATAACAAATAAACACAATGCAAACCAAAGTTTTAAAATCTATTCAGCTCATATAACTTTACTTGTTTGTGTGCTTTTTATTACTGCATTTATTTTGTTTCGAATAACCAACGAGCCCTACTTTCCTGAAAATTTTTTTTTTTTTCCCTGCTATGACCAGTGCTGTTAATAATCAATTATCCTTTGGCAGCTCCCTGCCAGATGGCCGGAGTTCGATGGTGATAAATATGTGCCATTTCATTGAATTGGAACGAACATGCAGTGAACTTAATTTGCATAATTAATTCTCAATTACTTTCGTATGGCCTTCATGTTTAGTCCGAGAAAGACATTAATGTAACAAAGAATGTATTGTTTAACGGAACTTATAATGGACCAATATATATATATACATTTCTTTTATTTTTACGTCAAATGCATGTAGGTCAATACGATACATTAGAAGTGATGTATATTTATGAAGTAAGCCTACTTGATTTGGAGATGGGGGGTAAATTTAATGAAACACAGATATTATGTTAGATTTTTTATTTCACAATAACTCCTTATCAAATAAAAATTTTACCACCATAAGTTTAAATTTAATTAGCTTCCACTAACAGCATTTGAAGGTTTCTACGTATTAGTAACATGCACGTGATTAACACCTGAAATTCGTGTGATTTTAAATAAATTTGCATTGAAACCAGAAAAAAAGAAAGAGAGCTGGTTTCAGGAGTCCACAAGGGCGGCCTTTCCTTAGGGCGTCGAAACAGCTGCACTTCGTAAATATGTAAAGCTTCGTTGAAACAAACGGAAAACATTACAAACGAGAGTCATGCAATTTCTAGCAGAATCTTTCCGAATGGTGGTATCAGACAAACTGGTGTTGTTCCAAGACACCTTCTGATATTTTTGGCAGCGTTCTTTCAGTTAAAATGGCCCCCCGCTAGTACAGCGGTATGTCTACGGATTTACAACTCTAAAATCAGGGTGCGATTTCCCTCGGTGGGCTCAGCAGATAGCCCGATGTGGCTTTGCTATAAGAAAACGCACACACACACTTTAAGTTAAAACGTCCAAAAATATATCGGGTTACGATTTTATCTTGATTGTTACCTAACAACCTCTGAGGCTTTTTTTTTTAAAATGAAATAATAATATCTTGGTAATTGTCTAACGCTACGCACGTGAATATGTACTTAAAAATACAAACAAAATAGTCTCAAATGTAGACTTTCATATATACGTACTGTATGTTTTTGTCGTTGTTTTAAATATTCATTTTGTGTTTTTGCAGGTACAACTATTACCCGGAAAGATGAATATAGACAAACAAACCTTTTCAATGAACAGTTAAACTCTCATGGATTCATGGTTTATCGTAGAGAAAGTTAACAGGTTAACTACCTTGAGGTTCACAAAGTACTAAATACCTTTTATGTTATACAGTACATAGCTACACTAGGTGCTGTTCACAATTACTGTGTAGTCGGCACTTTGGTTAGTCTATATAACTACCACTATTTTTAATAATTACCGAGTGGTTGTAGTTGCTTTTAATAACTATCGACACTGTTCCACTATTCACAGATACTGCGTGATCAACCTATACTGGACATAATTACTTTGTAGCAGTCTCTCTTAATTATTATTATGCAGTCACCCTAAATAACTATCAGTCTCGCACAGAGTCATCGCGCAGTCACTTCAAATAACTATCAGTGCCGCTAATAGTCATTGCACATGCATTCCAAATTACTATCAGCGCGGCTTGTAGTTATTGCGCAGTTACTCCAAACAACTATCAGTGCCGCTAATAGTAATCGTGCATTCTTTCCAATTAACTATAAGTGCCGCTAATAGTAATCGCGCAGTCTTTCCAATTAATTATAAGTGCCGCTAATAGTAATCGCGCAGTCACTCCAATTAACTATAAGTGCCTCTAATAGTATTCGTGCAGTAATTTCAAGCAGCTAACTACCCCGTTAATAGTTACTGCACGGTCACTCAAGAAACTATATATATATATATATATATATATATATGTGTGTGTGTTAAAATTAGGACACCCTATGAAAGCCTGTGTATTTTTGTAACATTTTTTGATATATAGGTATTTAATCTCAATTTTAACAATACTGAGAGATTACAGGAATATAACTAAACAATTAAAACTGAAGAAAAGACTTTTCAAGATCTTCTGTAAATGTAATTCTACCAAAATGCATATTCTAATTGAGGAAAAAGTTAGGACACCCTACCCCCCAATAGCTAGTGGTAACCCCTTTGGCTGAAATCACTGCAGTGAGACGCTTCTTGTAGTCATCTACCAGTCTCTGATATCGGTCTGAAGAAAGTTTGTCCCACTCCTCAATGCAGAATTCTTTCAGCTGTGAGATGTTTGAGGGGTTTCTTGCATGTACAGCCCGTTTCAAGTCACCCCACAGCATCTCAATGGGATTAAGATCTGGGCTTTGACTCGGCCATTCCAGGACTCTCCATTTCTTAGTTATTCAGCCAGTCCTTGGTGGATGTACTGGTATGTTTTGAGTCATTGTCGTGTTGCAGGGTCCAGTTCCGCTTCAGCTTTAATTTTCGTACAGATAGTCTCACATGATCCTTAAGCACCCTCTGATGCACGGTAAAATTCATGGTGGATTCTATGATTGTGAGCTGTTTAGGTCCTGCTGCAGTAAAGCAGCCCCAAACCATGACACTTCCACCTCCATGCTTCACAGTTGGTATGAGGTTCTTTTCCTGGAATGCTGTATTTGGTTTACGCTAAACATGCTCTCTGTTCTGGTGTCCAAATAATTCAATTTTGGACTTATCTGTCCACAGAACTTTATTCCAGAAGTCCTGGTCTTTGTCTACATTCTCTATGCAAACTCCAGTCTGGCTTTGCGGTTTTACTCCTTGCACACCTCCCATGCAAGTTAAACTTGTGCAGTCTCTTTCTGATTGTAGAGGCATGCACTTTCACGTCAACAGTAACCAGAGCCTGATCTTGGTCCCGTGATGACATGTTAGGGTGTTCGGAGACCTCTTTTAGCATCTTACGGTCTGCTCTCGGGGTGAACTTGCTTGGACGACCAGACCTGGGCATATTGGCAGTTGTTTTGAAAGCCCTCCACTTGTTGACTATTTTCCGGACAGTGGAATGGCTGATTTCAAAATCTTTTGGGATCTTTATAAGTCCCTTACCAGACTCATAAGCTGCTACAGTTTTCTTTCTGAAGGCCTCAAACAGTTATTTTTCTCTCACCATGGTGCTCACTCTCACTTCAACAGTTAGGAGCACACAAAACTAAATGTCTGAGGTTTAAATAGGGCAAGGCTTATTCAAAATGCTGAGTAACGATCTTCTAATCATGTGCACCTGGTGTGGTACACCTGTGTGTGAGTTGAGCAATTTTAAGTGGGAATAAATGTGGGGGTGTCCTAACTTTTTCCTCAGTTAGAATATGCATTTTTGTAGAATTACATTTACAGAAGAACTTGAAAAGTCTTTTCTTCAGTTTTAATTGTTTAGTTATATTCCTATAATCTCTCAGTATTGTTAAAATTGAGATTAAATATCTATATATTTAAAAATGTTACAAAAACACACAGGCTTTCATGGGGTGTCCAAACTTTTTCACATGACTGTAACTCTCAGAACTGTTCATAATTACCAGGTAATCACCTTGGATAATTCACGGCAGTGTTTATATTTAATTTCTAGTCACTACAGTGCTGCAGATAAAATTCTTTTTACTGTGCGGTCTATCTGAAACGTTTTTAGTGCCATTACACAAGGTACAAACTTTGTACGGCTATAACATGATTTAAAATCGAGGCAGTAACCAGAGTAACTATGGAAGAAAACTCGAATACGTGGCACCAGTTTTCTTTCCGTTTCACGTGTGTCAATTAGACGAGCTACAAAGGTTGATTTTAGTCGCACTCTGAGAGTACAAATCGACTAGCGCGAGTTGACTTTTGAAATACGGTAAATAATTTTATTGTGAGCATAACCGACTTCCGTGATGTGGTTTAAACAGCTGTTTAATTATAGTGTTGTTTACAAACACAAAGATCAGTACGATCCTATGTACACACCAGTCACGTCTCACACTTGTGGTTTAAACAGCTGGTTTAATTATAGTGCTGTTAATAAACACAAAGATTTGTAAGACCTCTATTAAGCCGGGAGACTGAAATGTAAACACCAGTCACGTCTCACAATTTTGGTTTAAACAGCTGGTTTAATTATAGTGTTTTTAAGAAACACAAATATTAGTACGACCTTATTTAGCCAGGTAGTATGTACACACCAGTCACGTCTTGTACTTGATATAATTTTTTTTTAACGTACACTTCTGCAACTTTCTGTGATTATTTTATTATATTTTAACGCTACTTGTGTTTTAACGTCAAAAACACGTGCTGTTTGCTTCACAGAACACCTGATTCTAAAATAGGAACATGACGAAATCAAAATAACAACGCAATTACACAAAATAAGTCATACAGATATGCTCATAGAAATAAAATGAGTCACAAGCGTAATTGTGGGAGGTAAGGCAGCTGCCTAATATCACAAAATGGGGCTTCCTGAAATTTGCGAAGATAATTAAAATCTGAAATCGATAATACTTTGCATTCTTGGACGAGAATTATATTATTACTATTTATTACGTACACTTAATAACAAGTTACTCTTAATAGCTCATAAAGTGTTTAGGAACGTCATCTCTGACGATTTCTATATGTTTAATCAAATCTGCTTTTTAATCAGGTAATACGTTTTACTGAAGTAACGAAGAAATCCTGTGTAACGTCACTGTCAACAATGACAGTAAAATACAGTAGAAACTATTCAAAGGAAATAAATGTTCTGTATACTTGCCCTCACTTCTTTTCAAAGTGCACACTGTTAAGCACGTGAAACGAAGCATGTGCAAAAACCTTGGCTTCTGTGTTAGGTGGATCCTTTTTAATCACGCCGATTACTTAAAGACCTGTCGATTGAACTTCCGCACTTTAATACTTACGAAGTCATTGAAAGAAGTCTGTAGTATGTTTCACGAGGCTTTGCAGAGAGCTTCCAGCAAACAAGTTTTTTTGTCTACTTGAGCGTAACCACATAAACACGCAAACACCACTCGGGAGTCGAGGGTATACAGAAAACCGAAAGCGTCAAGTTAGGTGAGTCGATTACACAAAAGTGGGTATTACAGTGAGTAACGGAGGTCCTGGTAAATTATATATTAACACTAGAACCGTGTTTGTTTATTATTATTGTACTGTTTTAAAGCAAACGCGACCCCGAAATAAGCTCGAAGTTACTATAATTTATAGTTACAATACTTGTCTCTAGTGTAGTTTTGATGTGTCCCAGTTGATGTCAGAGCAGTTTCCGATATAAGCACTGTTCATGAGCAGGCTGATGTCTGTAATATTTAACGTAAAACATTTTACAAAGTACTTCAGGATCGCATCAAAACACAAGCCAGAGAAACGACCTGCAGGACAGACAGACATACTGTGTGTTATTTAACGGAGTGATAGTTTAGCGATTTTCCACTTTTCTAGTCCGGATTGTGGTAATCCAAAGTAATATATATTTACAGCAGACATGTTCTACTGGACTCTACTTACTAAATTTCAAGGAAATCAATTAATAAATGGCCCAACACGTCGAGGTGGTTTAGGTACTCGATTCGTAATCTGAAGGTCGCGGGTTCGAATCTCCGTCACATCAAACATGCTCGCCATTTCAACCGTATGGGCGTTATAATGTGACGGTCAGTCCAACTATTCGTTGGTATAAGAGTAGCCCAAGAGTCGCCGGTGGGTGGTGTTGACTAGCTGCCTTCTCTCTAGTCTTATACTGCTAAATTAGGGACGACTAGCGCAGATAGTCCTCGAGTAGCTTTGCGCGAAATTCAAAAGAAACCAAACCAATTTAATTAAAAACACCTCAGATGTAAAAAAACAAAAAAAGTCGCGGCCTAAAAAGGATTAGTCGTGAAGACTTAAATGAGTGATATCAAAATTAGCGGTCAATGTGGCAGCTACACTTATAGTGCTGATTATAGTTTTACAGTAAACATTCGTTCATTTGGTGTGAAATACGCTATAAGTGTAGCTACCAGTTTGGCCGCTAATTTTGATATCACTGTTTTAAGTCGCAAGCTGAATCCTTTTTTTGTGCGCACCATATATTTTTTTTTCACAACTAATGCGTTTTAAATTCGGTAATTTTATATACATGGATCGGGAAGTTTCATGAATCATGAACACTCATTGTCTGCTTGACTTATAGATTCGCTCTAAGTAGGAAACTTGGAATATTTGGATGTATATATTGGTAGTATGAATATGAAAGTACAAATATTTGTATGAACTATCAAGAGTGAAGGAGAAGAATTTATAATATGGAAAGGAAGACTTGATGCTTTAGGACTCAGTGGCAAGTGGTGAAACTTTTCTATATAAACTTATTACGTATTTATTTCATCTTTATATATTGGTATGCTGTCTTTCTAAATTTATCACTTATTCTGATTGTTTGTTTGTTTTGAATTTGGTGCAAAGCTACACGAAGGCTATCTGCGCTAGCCATCCCTAATTTAGCAGTGTAAGACCAGAGGGAAGGCAGCTAGTCATCACCACCCACCGCCAACTCTTGGGCTACTCTTTTATCAACGAATAGTGGAATTGACTGAACGTTATAACGCCCCTACGGCTGAAAGGGCGAGCATGTTTGATGTGACGGGGATTCGAACCCACGACTCTCGATTACGAGTCGGGTGCCTTATCCATCTGGGCATGCCGGGTCGTTACTTATTCTGAACATTGGCAGTTTCCTAATAGCATTTAATCTAGAAAGCCGTAAAGCTGGTATGCTTCTAGCTAGCTAGTTTAAGCTAGTTAGTCGTTAGTTTGAGGTCACACCTGTTTTATCCACGGAATTTATGGTTGTAATGCTCTACACTGTGCAAAAATGTAGACAGCAGTGACCTTCAATGGTAGGTAAGGTGATACCTAGATGTTACAGACTCTCCATGCTTGAGCGAGAATGAGCAGTCACATGGATAGAGCTAATTGCTTAAGTCAACTGTGAAGTGTTAGTTGCTTTGGGCCAGTTTAATGTTACATGTGAAATTCGGAACATTGAATTTAGTGTGTTTGTGTTCTGAATTTCATGCAAAGATACACCAGCACTATCTGCTCTACCAGTTCCTAATTTAGCATTGTAATACAAGAGGGAAGGCAGCTAATTATCACCACACATCGTTGACTAATGGGCTGCTCTTTCGTTAACGAATAGTGGAATTGACCGTCAGGTTATAACGCCCCTATGGTTGAAAGATCAAACATGTTTAAGATGACGGGGATTCAAACCTGCGACCCTCAGGTTACGGGACTGGCGTCTCGTAGATTATTTCAGCCTAATGAGTTTTACATAATAGTGTTAAGTGACAATTCACAATCCAAAGTAAGTATATGCATTGTTTTTGTATTTTTTCTTATACCCGTTCTCTTTATTCCATTCTCAGGAACACAGATGTTCAGATACGTACCACAGGTATCTGTTAATTTCAGCATTATTAATACGAAAGTACAGTATTTTGTTTGAATATTCAAATGCGTTCATAATAATATAGAAAGGACGACTTAATTATCTGGCACACTGTGACTGTTCCTTACGTGTACACAAGGAATATCCAGTGAAATGATGAAACACCATCTTAACCTTACTGTGAGGTTTGTGTGATGAAGTAATACAAAGTGGTAATTGTGAAGTATTGTGTCGCTTTGAAGTGAACTGTTCATACCTTGCTAAGCGGTAGTGTAGGTAGTGTAATTTTGACCGATAGCTCAGTCAGGATATTTAAAGATACACAGTATTGCTTTGTAGTAGATGTTTATCAGATCTTAGCCTGTTCAAGAAGCCAATTCCATTGCTCTAGGAATAATATTTGCTTCTCAGTGGATAGAAATGAGAAAACGTTGATGGTATAACGACAATACGTTGTGTTGCAGAATTTTCTCTTTAATGCTGATGGAGGTGTTGCCCTTTACTTCTACTCTTATGTTATTTGAACTTAAAAAAGGCCTCTTGTAGTTGAAATAGACTATCCCACAACCCTAAGGAATTATGACCAAGAGGAAGAGTTGGTTGCTAAAGGAAGATGGTTGGACGAGAGGGTTGTCAAGTCTCAAAGAAGTCCTCTTCTGTACAATAGAGTTTTGTTGAAAAGGTCAATGGCTTCTATTTCATTGCAGTCAACAACTCAGAAAGAAGAAATAACAATGTCTTATGTACCAAAAATGGCTGTTCGTGCTTCTCCCCGACCCCTGCTAGTACAGCAGTAAGTATACGGATTTACAACGCTAAAATAAGGGGTTCGATTCCCTCGGTGGGCTCAGCAGATAGCCCCATGTGGCTTTGCTATAAGAAAAACACACACACAAACACACATGCTCTTTCCCTGAGGTTCAACCTCAGTGTGAAGGAAGTGCAGATACTCAGTAACCTTCATGATTATATGGCATAAGGCGAGTTTTCATTCTAGTGGTTTGGTCTGTATAGGACTCTCAAACCTTTGTCAACCAGATTAACCCAACTCTAGTTCTTGTCAGAACTATTCAAGAGTAATGGAAAGAGATTAGTGATGCCATTAGTGGACAACATCTACTAACAGGAGATGTCTTACTGGTAGACAATATCGTGGACGTCCAGTGGGAAAATAGGTGAATCATACAGCAATGGTGAGCCTCTGCAAGCAAGGAGTTATATCGCTGAGGCAAATGTTGATTATGAAGGAATCTGTGGTTACACAGAGTTGATGGGTAAATTGGTTCCCTAGACTAGGATTAGCATGTACAAAAATCAATGTTCCTTAGAGTGCTTCCCTTACTGTGTCTGCAGCATTGAGAACACCTTGGTCAGGTAATGGTCAAGAAGTCATGATGAAAGAATTTTGACCATGACCAATGTTCAAGGGTGTATTAAAGGAAGACATAAACCCTTTTCTTAAACTTTTCAGGTAGTTTTCTGCTTAAGGTTAAAGGGTGCAGTCTTAGACTGTATTAAACATTTGAGTAGTTGCAACTTTGTGATTATGAGACAGTTATTGTCAATGCGCATCAAAGGTTTGATCTATTGGAAGATCAATCAACTAATTGGGTGAAATTCAAGGCTTGGAAGAAGGAGAGAGCTTAGTCATCTACATGGACGATTTGCATCACTGACACAGGAAGGGTTATCCTAGAATGGCTTTGATGGATGACCACGATATACTTCCTAATAAGTTTGTGGAAGAACTACCCAGTGAAATGATAAGGCACCACCTTCCTCTTACTTTACATTTGTGTGATGATGCAGTACAAAGTGGTAACCTTGAAATAGTTAAAAAAGAGGAAGAAGGCTGCTGTTAAACGGATAATCCTGTCCGGATACCAACATCTTGCCAAACTCAGACCCAGCTCAAGACTAACCATCTACCTATCTACATATTCTTGTAATTTGATGCAACCAGAGTCGTTTCCAATCAGTGGACAAGATAATATATTTCTTTTCTTCATGGTTTATATGCTACATCCTATGTTGATTGTGCCTTGTATTGGATATCATCTAAAAAGGGAAGAGTAAATATTTTAATTTACCTTTGGAGCATAGATAAGGTTATTGAATTCTAATAATTGCTCAGCAAGTTAAGGAAAGTCAACAACAGATGGTGAACAGTGCTACTTTAATTTCAGAAAACTAATGAAACCCTAGGTTGGTCCACTGATTTATGGAAGCGCAAGAAAGAGCTTACACTGAAAGTTTGGGTTGTCAGCACAGCTCTTATGGGGCTGGGTGGTTCTTAATATATGGCTGTAAGAGTACAAAGTCAAGAGTTAGAATTTCTAGTTCATAAAAGAGCGGATAAAACACTTATAGATTTTAATGTTGACAAAACTTTCACTGTGGTGATGTAGTAGATGTGAATAGAGGGGTGATTCTCTTACAATTTCAGTGAGGTTTTACTCGTAGGTTAAAGGTAGTAATTTAACAACCTTGTTTCTAACATTTGTATCTCTGGAATGATTATAATGCAGTGCAGTGCAACAGGTAAAATGGTTTTCCATTGGAGAGTTATATGATGTTAGCATGACTGGACACAGCTCTATTAGGCTTCTTGAGTGCATGTATGAAATAAGGTGTTTTATTTCCTGAAAGCAAGAGTATTAGCTCATGTAGTTATTTGTCCAATGAAATATGACATCCTGAATTTGTTCTGCAAATATGAATCATTGGATATCAGCTTCTCTACAATGGTCATTAACACAGTGAGTAAAGTGCAAGTAACCAGTTTGTGGTACAGTTAGACTTGTCATTGTTTCATCACATCTGAAGATCACTAGTTGAGGATTGTGATGATGATCTAGACCTCAGTGTCTTGTTGGTTGAATATAGCAATACGTTTGTGGGACCAGAAGGCCAGTTGGAACGAATAGCAATAACTTAGCATCAAACAGCCAAAGTTAAAATGCATCTAATTAAGCAATTGTTATGAAGTCTTTCCTGAAGCACTAAACATTTAGCAGACACTGAAGTACAAATTTTAAAGCAGTATTCTTTTCTTTCCCAACAACTGGTGGATATTGTTAGGTACAGTGTTATAACACCTTATATGATCACCATTCATTATAATGAGTTAAGACTGTATCACTACAGAAATATGAAATCAGATGATAAATTATCAGTTATGTGTTTGTGTGTTTTTCGTATAGCAAAGCCACAAAGGGCTATCTGCTCAGCCCACCGAGGGGAATTGAACCTCTGATTTTAGCGTTGTAAATCCGGAGACATACCGCTGTACTAGCGGGGGGCAAATTATCAGTTAATACGAACATTTTACATAACTGAAGATGATATGTAGGAGTTCGAAAACTCAGTTTAAATGATACTGTAACCCTTACTTTCTGGACTACTGATTGGTTTTCTGTGACATTTTGTGGAAATCATTTAATATAAGTTGATGAGGAGGATAATAACCAGTCATGATTTTTGCTAGATTTTTCCTGATACTCCTGAAGACCATATAACTTTCCCACTTTCAGTTATAGGTTTCTTTTTTAAAGGTTTATTAACACGTATTGGGCCCGGCATGGTCAGGTGGGTTAAGACGTTCGACTCGTAATCCGAGGGTTGCGGGTTCGAAGTTAATTTTTTTTCCATTTTGTCACTTTTATAACTGATATCTTACAGAAACCTTTACCAAACTGTACTTTGTGAAACTTCACGGACGCGTGTTTGGTCAAGTAAAATTCTAAGCAATTACAGTAAATTGATTCAATGGTAAATAGAAATTACTGAATTCGTTTTAGCGTTCGATGACTCAGTATCAAAATTCCAAAACTCTTGAGCCATTTAAAAAGATTAGGGCGAATTTTCGTGAAAGGAAGCGCACTAAAAAGTTATATATTTGTGTGAATATATATATATATATATATATACTGCTTAAAAGAAACTGAATATTGACCTGTGATGAATCGTGAACAACTTGCTGATCTTTAGAAATGTTAGAACTCGTCCTCTTTGACGTTTATTTAGCACACAAAGCACATACCACATGATTGTGCTGTTAGAATGTTCTTTTCAATATAATATTAATACGTACGCAATGTTATCCCTAATACAGTTAATGAATCCATTTGTTTTTAATTAATTAAAAGGCAGCGTAAATGTGAAAGAGAGAACAAGTACATATATATAAAGGCGAATAGTGTTAACACCTTGTGTTAGTTACAAAGATACACACACATATTATATATATATAATATAGATAGTTGAACGAGTGGAAGAGTTAGGTTTATGAATAAATGAGCAGTATATATATATATGTAAATATATATATTTACATAGAGACAAAGAATCAGATAAAAGTCATCAAATCCTGTTTGTTTATGTCATCGTATATCAAATGTTAAACCATATATGTAGCTGCATTTTATATTGTCTTCCATATGAGACTCAAACGTTAATTAATATACATGTAAAGATTCTATGTTATTGTATTTATCTTTCTTGCTGGTGTTCTTTGGTCAAATAAATTATAATTCCATTATTGCTACGAAAACGTTTTATTTACACAAGTCAAACCATTGTACTTTTTATCCAAGAACAAATCCAAATTTAATTATCCTTGAAGATCTGTAGAATGACATGAGTTTATACTTTTGACCACGTGTTTAGTGCCTTCTGTTTGCGTTTTTTTGATTTGTCATTCAGTTCAAACCGACAGCGATCGCTTTGCGTTCGCTTTACGCAACAGATATACATTTCCAAGAGAAACACGACGGTACTTTTCTGATCTTAGTGGAAAAGTTAAGCCAGATATATGTCATATACCTTCTTGGACAGTCATACACTTCTAGCACGTGTGAAAAAATAAGCATCAGATCTGCACGTGTTTACGTGCATTTAACGTTCGTTCAAGAAATATATATATATTTTTAATTAAGTGATAGGAATAATATTTCCAAAAGTAAAGTATCTCATAGTTCAGCTATGGAGTATTTGTTGTGTCATGAACTATTTTACACTTTGTATAACAGATATTAACAAATAATGGCACATTATTTTATGTACGTAACTAGAGCAAACATGACTATTTATTGATTAAACTGATTAATTATTCTCCAAATTTAAGTCTAAATAAAGCTATTACAATATACGCAATAGTCATCAACAGTCTTCAGCACATATTGTCTAATGCTATTAAATGCAAAAAGTATTAAGTTGTTTGGATTGTTTTGAATTTCGCGCCAAGCTACTCGAGGACTATCTGCGCTAATCGTCCCTAATTTAGCAGTGTAAGACTAGAGGGAAGGTAGCTAGTCATCACCACCAACCGCCAACTCTTGGGCTACTCTTTTACCAACGAATAATGGGATTGACCATCACATTATAACGTCCCACGGCTGAAAGGGTTAGCATATTTGGTGTGACGCGAGGATTCGAATCCGCGACCCTCGGATTACGAGCTGAGTGCCTTAACCACCTGACCATGCCGGACCAAAAGTATTCAGATCTTGAAAATTCTAAACCACCGAACTGAATACATCCTGATCTCTGCTCCCCCCAGTGGTACAGCTATAAATCGGGTTTCGATACCTGTGGTGGGCAGAGCACAGATAGCTTATTATATAGCTTTGTGTTTAATTCCAATTAATCAATCAATCCTGATCTAAGTATTTGAAATTTGCACCTATTTGATTTTTATATTTGGCGCAAAGCTACTCGAAGGTATTGTCAAGAGACAATGGATAAAGGAGAATATGGCAATATGTTCATTTTTTCTTATTTATTATCAATATTAATCTGCTTTCAATTTCTTCTTTACCGAATGTTCAGGGCATTCATTGTCGATGATGGCTGCAGCGATTTTTTTTGCCCATTTTTCTCAGCATCTACTATGTTAAAAATCTTGTTTATTTCGGGAAACTAGGCAGTTGATGACGTCCATCTTTGCACTTGTGGTATGTTTTGTTTCGCAGTCAAGGTATTTGTGGTTATTTTGTAAAATCTTGTGATGTAAGAGTTATTTATCTTGATGACATTAATGTTGAGGAAAGGGAGCGTATTATATTTGATTAACCGAGACTCCCACTGTCCCTCTCTACTATCTAGCAAAACCACAGCCAAGGGAACTGGCTTGGATATATCGGTTGAGGCCTGGCATGGCCAAGCGCGTAAGGCGTGCGATTCGTAATCCGAGGGTCGCGGGTTCGCGCCCGCGTCGCGCCAAACATGCTCGCCCTCCCAGCCCTGGGGGCGTTATAAAGTGACGGTCAATCCCACTATTCGTTGGTAAAAGAGTAGCCCAAGAGTTGGCGGTGGGTGGTGATGACTAGCTGCCTTCCCTCTAGTCTTACACTGTTAAATTAGGGACGGCTAGCACAGATAGCTCTCGAGTAGCTTTGTGCTAAATTCCAAAACAAACAAACAAACAAACAAATATATCAGTTGGTTCTAACATTGATAGTCACTGTGGGATTAGATGGCGTCTGGTTAGTTGGTATATGAATCCTGAAATTTTGTTTTCAGTGTGTGTCCAAATTATAAATATGTCCTCAGTATATCTCAGGAAACTCATAGGTTTCAGAGCGGATGTTATTTTTATAGTGTTCCATGTCGAAGTTACTGATTAGTTAAGATTAGGGTGAGCTCGTGGCTTGTTGGTGTCTGCAGTATTTTCATTTGGTTGAAAGAAATTTCTGTTGGTACAAAAATTGAAGTTTGTGGTTATGAAAATTGTTACTCTTTGCACTTTTTTCAAGAATGTGTTGGTTTTATTTGTGTGCTTTTCTTATAGCAAAGTCACATCGGGCTATCTGCTGAGCCTACCGAAGAGAATCGAACCTCTGATTTTAGCGTTGTAAATCCGTAGATTTACCGCTGTACTAGCGAGAGGCGTGTTGTTTTTAAGCTATTAGCTTATTTTAAGATATGCTGTAATAGAAAATAGGTTGGATAAACTAAAATTGATTATTGTGGCTGTTTTAACAATTCTATAAAGTCGACTGAATTTGTACTACAGGAGAACGCTTTACCGGACAGCGGTTAGTTTACAAACTTACAACGTTAAAATCCGTGGTTCATTTCCTTTTGGTGAACATAGCAGATAGTCAAATGTGGCTATGTTATAAAACAATAAAACAAACAAATGAACAAGACTTACTGTTTAATATAAAGAAATGACACCTAGCTTGTGTACTGACCACTGTGGGACACAGAGAACAGCCCTGTGTGATATGGTTCTTGTATTAACATCTGTTCGTTGGTTTTCCTTGATCCTTTTAATGAATTTTTGGGAAGTTGGTTATGCTCTCTTTCTCTGTTTTGCTATTGGATTAGGTTCTCTCTTTTCGTATTGACTATTTTCATCTGAAGTGTTCTCCATTATTACTTTTGTCCATAAACTTGTTTTTGTGTTTATTATTAAGATCTTTAATTTTTTTTTTCTGTTAGGGCGAGATTACGTTTCATGTGTTTCTGGATTGCCAACTTTAGTTGGATTGTAAATTTTTATTTTTCTAATTCTTCTGTAAGTTGTATTATTTTCTGGTTATAGATCTATCTGTAAGCCATCATGTGCTAGAACGACATTTAGTTCTCTACTTAGAGTAGTGTTTCTAGTTATTCTTTACATAAATTTATTATCGTGCATTGATTAGCTTAAGATTTTCGCCTGTAAAAACACAATATATTTTTTAAAAAGCACATTTGTCTCTTCTCGATTAATGTTTTAACAATAATGAAAATTTAATTCTCTAGATTGGACGCTGCCTAGTGGTTAGCCTGCTTGAGTGTGCATCTGTACTTTCAGATATAAATGCTATTCGGTTTTAGTAACCGTGCAGGTTGTGGGTATTGCAGAGAAGCTGACTTCCCATTGGTTAGTAATTCAAGGCTTGAAACGACAAAGTCAGAACTGGTCTATGTGTCATACGAAGAAGTTTTCAGGTTAAAAGTAACAAATACTCAGTTTTGTGCTTTGATTCAAAATGATTTTAACGGATACCGCAGCTAGTTCTAAACTTAAAGAAATCTTTGTCAGACGTAGAAGTTTATGTGAAACAATCACAACTGATTTTTAAGCCTTAAGTTAACCTTATAGCTAGTATGAAGAAATAGTTTTAAAGTTCATCTTCAAAGTTTATACATTGTTTAACTACCTAGGAACAATCCATAGCCAGCTAAGAACAAATTTAAATGTTACTGTATAAAGACGATTTCGTCAACAGGAAGTACAGTTCATTTGTTTACGAGAACGTAAGTGCTCTTGGTATGAGAAGTGCTATTTTTAGTGGTCTCACGTATTTTGTTGTCTCTTTCATTTAAACACTCATACAAACAACAATGACTAATTTTATATCTATGCAAATGACACACCAATAAGACCAAAATTATAAATAAACAATAACATTGGAATATAGTGTTTCTTATTATGATGACGTTTTACTACAATTGTATCATAAACAGAGTAGTTATTCTGACTGATTGACAGTAGCGATACGGTGCTGTGAGAGTGAATATTCACTTTAAACTAGTTTTAATTTTATCTAATTCTTTAAGAGAGACGAACGTATTTCAGATTTGAAGATTTTGAAAGTGACTACTGAACAAATTATTTACAAATAATACAAATACAAATAATATTATAGGTATACACAAATACATAAAAATAATTTATTCCGTAATAACTACCAAAGGTCGCTTTCTTCTAGGAGCAATACATCATAAATGAACGAAAAATTGTTCCAACAATAACATTTTTCAACATTTTCTTTTCTACGAGAAAGAACTATCCTTCTACGAGAGACAACGATGGATATTTTTCCCTAAAGCGATTCTGTAAGAGTAACCCGAATTTCAGGGTGAATATAAAAAAAATCTAGTGGCTCGGCATGGCCAGGTGGTTGAGGCACTCGACTCGTAATCTGAGGTTCGCGGGTTCGAATCCCCGTCACACCAAACATGCTCGCCCTTTCAGCCGTGAGGACGTTATAACGTGACGGTCAATCCCACTATTCGTTGGTAAAAGAGTAGCTCAAGAGTTGGCTGTGGGTGCTGATGACTAGCTGCCTTCCCTCTAGTCGTACACTGCAAAATTAGAGACGACTAGTGCAGATAGCACTTTTATTGCTTTGGGCGAAATTCTGAAACAAATAAGGAAGTTTCACGTTTGATTAGTTTTTAAATTATTTTGAAACCTCAATTATAATATATTTTTTTGTTTTTTTACAAAACCAAATAGCAGTTTAACTAAATATACACGTATATTTACGTAGAACCAGGTAGAAATACTTCAAGCAGTCAAATTGATGTTCAAATTAAACTCTTGAAAGAACTGCCATAGCTGGAGCTTAGTAATTTGACTTAATTACCATCTCGAGGTATACGCACGTGCCTCGTGAAATGTGTAACTGCCTTACTAACTTATCTGTAAGACACATTTTACATAATAAAACTTTGGAGAAGTCTTTCCAAAGCGCTTCTGGCATGAAGAACAATCAATGTATCTTATGTTTGTTTTACTGACAACCAAACCGAGATTAGCTTAAAAAAATATGAAGCCCAAATCTTAGCTGAAAATAAGAAAGAAAACAAAACGAACATTTCGTTAATCAACTAAAAAATGCCAAATGAAAATTTGTAGTTTTTTAGGCATTTGATGTATTAGCGATTATTTAATATTTTCAGGTACATCTGATATACCTACACCTGATAAATTTGTTTGAAACTCATATTGTGAATTAAAATTAATTTGAAGTTTACAATACCTGTCGCAAGCGTAAAATAAGAACTCTTCTCCGTACTTATAATTTACGAGTAAACTGTTTTTAACATGAAAACAATAACCCATCACATCAAACATGCTCGCCTTTTTAGTCGTGGGGGCGTTATAAAGTTACGGTCAATTCCTTTATTCGTTGGTGAAAGAGTAGCCCAAGAGTTAGCGGTGGGTGGTGATGACTAACTGCCTTCCCTCCAGTCAAATTCAAAAACAAACAAAAAAATAAAAACAATAACCTAATACATACGTATATGTCTCAGTATTCTATAAAATATTTATCAGGAAGATTTTGTTACATTTGAGGTTCTACACTCGAGAGATATATAGTAATCTTGTGAATAGTAAGGTCTAATTTTTTAGTGTTATAAGCCTTCAGAATGATCGCTCAGCCACTTGAGGGGGTTGTTTAATGTATTTCTCTATCTTATGATTGTTCATTGATTGATTACTTTCGTTTGACATAATTGGTTTGTTTTTAATTTCGCGCAAAGCTACACGAAGGCTATCTGTGCTAGCTGTCCCTAAATTGGCAGTGTAAGAATAGTCATCACCACCAACCGCCAACTCTTTTACCAACGAATACTGGGATTGACCATAATATTATAACACCTCCACGGCTGAAAGGGCGAGCATGTTTGGTGTGACGTGGATTCGAACCCGCGACCCTTGGATTACGAGTCGAGTGCCTTATCCACCTGGTCGTGCTGGGCCGGTTTGACATGATAATTCTCGTTCTTTAATTCTGATGCAGATCTTATGATTAGAAAAATTATTCAATTACATATTTTATGTATTATTAGAAAATGCGTAAATTTACATCCGTTTTATGTAGATCATTAGATGATACTTTAACTTAAGTTTTAGCGAAAAAGCTACATAACAGGCTATGTTTGTTCTGTCCACTACGGGAAATCAAGTTGCTGATTTTAGCGTCATAAATGTAACGATGATCCACTGAGGGACTAATGTGTTTTCTCTCTTTAAGGATTATTTGATGAAATTAATATTTTTTATTAGTTTAAGTAATAATTACTTTAGCGAGTAGGGATTATTGTATCTGTTTTAAATAAATTTTTATTTGTTATTTAAATTTAATAAAATTTTAATATATATTACTAAATATCTTTGCGTTACAATTTAAAATGTACTCAAATTTGAATCTAAGATACTTCCAAAGTTAATTATTAATGTTAAAACGTCTATTCAAGGAACAGATTTAGTCACTTAAATGAGCTGACTGCTAACAAATTAAAACGTTACATTTTATATTTATCACATGACAGGTCGTTATCACGTGATCTAAATTTGATGAAATTACCATTGTTATTCTTCAAGCTTTTAAGCCTTGACATAATTGTAAATAAATATGCCTTTGAAAAGTCAAATATTTGCACAACAGGAGTGACTTTTTTTTGTGTGTGTGTGTGTGTGCGAAAAGCAAGCGTTTTTATTTTCAAGCGTTCAGCCTTGGCAAGTAGCACAACGCAAAATACATGTCTCTTTAAGACCAAACAGTTTCAGGTTTGTACTGGTTGGGTTCACGTCTAAATCATTAGCAGTTCCTAGAAAAATTGAAAGAAACCTCGCGCACCTTTGTTTATTGTTCGTTATCTGAATGTTACTATAAGTGTATTTAAAAAAATGCACAAAAAATTCTCGACACGCAATGAAATATTTGAAATGTCACGATATTTACCTCACGAAATGGGGATCTTTGTAATGACAATATATCCATATAAGTCGTGCTTCTCTGGTGTATTTCTCCCTATGTCACAGAATTGACCTAACGAAGTGAATGTGTAAATGGTACTGTCATTCAATTTTAAAATGAACAAGTTTTCTATCACGAAATATTTCATTTAAAAAGTAGTTTATAACTTCAGCTGCTCTGGTAGGTTCGAATATGTTGCGATTACTTAATGCACTGATGATATTCGCAATGTCAAACCGATTATTCTCCAACTTTAAATCATGAAATATCATTGCATGTTTCTGAATTTCGGCCGTATTCAGGAGTACGTTATTGATCGCTTCAAATCTGCACCTCCCGTAATTTCAAATATTTCTACTTGTCTGCACTTTAGACTATTTCTGTTGGGTCTTTTTGACTAGAAAGATGACGTTTTTGGGAGCAAACGGCTCCACAGTCACGTGGGAAGGGGGAACAGTAATCGATTTTTAAGTGGTTTTGGTTTGTTTTGAATTTCGCGCAAAGCTACACGAGGGCTATTTGCGCTAGTCGTCCCTTAATTTAGCAGTGTAAGACTAGAGGGAAGGCAGCTAGTCATCACCATCCACCGCCAACTTTTGGGCTACTTTCTTACTCACGAGTAGTGGGATTGACCGTCACATTATAGTGCCCCCACGGCTGAAAGGGCGAGCATGTTTAGTGTGATAGGGATTCAAACCTGCGACCCTCGGATTACGAGTAGAGTGCCTTAACCACCTTAACCATGCCGGGTCCTCTTAAGTGGTCTCCGATTGATGGAACTTAAAGGAGGTAACTTTGGCTGCGTCGTTTAGTGAAGTTACTTCACTGTAAAGTCTAGTTTTTGCGATTAAAAATCTTCGAAAGAGAAGTTAGCGACTTAGTTACTGTCTCCCACTTGTTATAATTTATTTGTACATGGTAGCAGGTTGAATAAAACTTTGTGTTTTCTGACATATTTCTTTGGCCGAAGTTGGAAAATAATATTTTTTAAAATATTTTCTCTGTAAAAAAACTCTAATACCTGCGTCTTTATTCACAGAGTTTTGTTATTGTATCATATTTCGTTATTATCATAATTCCCCCCACCTTTGACTATATCAACAGGGCACCTTTCAGTTAATAAAACACCGAAGCAGTCCTCCTGTTATTACAGAGATAACAAACCTACATGTATCTTATCTAGAGAACCAAGAACACCACACGTGTCATATTGTGATGAGGAAATTGAATGACAGATAGAGATATATCCGTTTTATCTTTAAATAGATTGAACCAGCTCTTCTAAAGCTACTTAGTTGATTATTTAGAAAGTTGTACGTTCTAAATGGACACTTTAGAACACTTTTACAAAACCCGACTCTAAAAAGACAATTTTCGACAATCGACTTGATTTTTATAGCACCAAAAGTAATTTATTAGCTCTTCTAACAAAGCTAATCTCAGGCTCGCTCTCTTTTACTTAGACGCTCATTTTATCATTGGCTCGTGCTAAGGTCTGAAACCATTCAGAATGAACGACAACGTCATACTCTCTTCAGGCGTATGTAACAAAATTGACTTAATGAGGGATTCTTAGCTTAGCATTTTCTTTCACTCGTATTAATAGTTTTTTTCTTAATATAGCTCTTAATAACAGCACGGGTAAGCTTATTTGTTTTTGGATTTCGCGCAAAGCTACAATGAATTGGATTTGAGTGTTATGGCTGTTTGGGAATATAACGCGATCGGAAACTTTTGGAACAGCTCAAGTACTGGTTTGTTTTGAATTTCGTGCAAAGCTACACGAGGGCTATCTGCACTAGCCATACCTAATTTAGCAGTGTAAGATTAGAGGGAAGGCAGCTAGTCATTACCACCCACCTCCAACTCTCAGACTACTATTTTACAAACGAATAGTGGCATTGACCTAACATTATAAAGCTTCCCCGGTTGAAAGGGCGAATATGTTTGATGTGACAGGGATTTGAACCCGCGACCTTCAGAGTACGAGTCGTGTGCCTTAACTGCCTGGCCACACCGGGCCTGAAGTAGAGACCAATGCTTCGACCTTCCTAGGTCATCTTCGGGTTATCAAAGACGTTGACTTGGGAAGGTCGAAACATTGGTCTGTACTTTATTTTATTTAAAGTCTCAATACCCATACTAGTCGTGTTTAGAACACATCTTCAGCTTGTTCTTAATGACTAAAGAATATTTACCCATGTATAGTACACCAATGGCAACAGGATATTTATAAAACTTATTGGCCCGGCATGGCCAGGTGGGTTAAGGTGTTCGACTCGTAATTCGAGGGTCGCGGGTTCGCATCCCCGTCACACCAAACATGCTCGCCCTTTCAGCCGTGGGGGCGTTATACTGTAACAGCCAATCCCACTATTCGTTGGTAAAAGAGTAGCCCAAGAGTTGGCGGTGGGTGGTGATGACTAGCTGCCTTCCCTCTAGTCGTACACTGCAAAATTAGGGACGGCTAGCACAGATAGCCCTCGAGTAGCTGTGCGCGAAATTCAAAACCAAACAAACAAAAACGATAAAAGTTATTAGGTGTATTAATATTTTGCTTATATAAATAATGACAAAGAATTCTATTTGTGACAAAATTTGGAAAAAACAAAACATTTTTAGATAAACGTTATTTGATTTTATTGAATACTTTACTATGCTGAGTTTATTACACGCACTAGCCTGTAATTCATTGGATACACTTCATATTTGAATTAACGTTATTATTAATAATGATTCCAAAAATGTGACTATTTTCTTAAATTTGTGAACTTTGCTACTAAAGAATCTATCTGATCGGCCCGGCATGGCTAAACCACTCGATTTGTAATCTGAGGGTCGCGGGTTCACACCAAACATGCTCGCCCTTTCAGCCGAGTAGCTTTGCGCGAAATTCAAAACAAACCAAACCAATCAAAATTGTTGGCTAAACTAGTAGCTACACTTATAATATTGATAATAATTTTAAAACACCTTTTCATTTATTAGTTAGCTGATCCGGCATGGCCAGTTGGATTGAGGCGTTCGATTTGTAATTTGGGGGTCACAGGTTCGAATCCCCATCGCACTAAACATGCTCGCTCTTTCAGTCCTGAGGGCGTCATAATGTATCGGTGAATCCTACTATTTGTTGGTCAAAGAGGAACCCAAGAATTGACGGTGAGTGGTAATGACTAGCTGCCTTCCTTCTAGTCTTACACTGCTAAATTTGGGACGGCTAGCGCAGATAGCTCTCGTGTAGCTTTGGGTGAAATTAAAAAAAAATCTGTCTTCGGCGTATTTTTGTCTAAGTTGGAACGAACTTTTATTATGTTACTTGCTGTAAGAATATTATTAATGTTACAAAGTTAGCTACCAATTTGGGAACGTGTTCCGACTTTATTCCTTTTCAATCGTATACTCTGTCCTTGAGGTTTTTCTGATTGGATATTATTATTTTTTATTGATATACGCCAGTAAAACACAGCAAGTAATAAAATGACACTTGATAGTAACAAACATCGGCTTTAGGATCGGAATTGTCCTCCATTGCGGATTAGAACGTGCAACCCTCAGATTACGAGTCGAGTGTCTTAATCACCTGGCCATGCCGGATATTTGTGTTTCTTAATGTATTGCCTTGAAACTTGGTTTGTAATTAGGGATCAACTAGGGTACTTACTATGAGAATGTGGGATATCAACACAGTCTAACTACAGGAATGTTTTAAACTGTCACACTTGTTAGCAACTTGCACGACACCCTTTGTGTCTTAATCCATATAAGTTTTATGTCATAATTTAATAAGTTCATAATTTAATTAATATATAGTGTTTTACTTCACATTGATATCTATCGAAACAACTTAGATACAGGGATGACCCCCAGCCCATTGACCATCAGAGGCTCAGTAATAAAAGATTCTTAAGTTGCTTTGTGTGACAGGTGGTGATAACATCAGATAATTTTTTTATGTAAAACTTATTGTTCCTAGGCAGAATTCTTTGTCACCATTTATACAAGCGAAATATTAGTACACCATGTATACTGGAATATTCTAAATAGCTTATTACCATTAGTTTATTATATATGGGTAAATATTTTTTTAATGTTTGATAATAAGTTGGAGAACGCCACCTGAAGGGTGTACACGCAAACACAGTTAAGATGCGCGTGTGTTTAAACGTGAGTGACAACTGCGATTTTATAAATTTAATTGTTCACGATGTCAGCAGGGTTCTGTTAGTTCTACTAAAAGAAAAGAGTTAACGACAGTGAAACTACCTTATGATCTCCGTTTTAAATCAAAACTATCTGAATCCTGGCTAAAAAGAGTAATACATTGTCGTTCATTCTAATTAGTTTAATATATTAGCATGGGACAATAACGAACAGTGCCTCGGAATGAAAGAAAGGTTACTTATTCATAAACTGGAGCCTGAGGTTCGCGTTGCGGGTGTATCTATTAAACTGCTTTTGATGATGTAAAAAGTAAGTCGTAAGCACAATATTTCATACACTTACACCCGTATACACGATAAAAGAATACGAAGTGTTCTTATTAAACGATATTCATTTTCACACCGACTTTGTGTAATTGAGAAACATTCTATAACAATATTTGTGTTGCAATTCCAGTGGGTTTGAATGTGAACCAGCACAGCGACGAGTATTGATTGAATCATATAGTTTCGTTGATAAGTAATCTAAATAGTTTGGAGATTAAACACGTCTAAAGCATTGAGACGTTAATTTATTATACGTATTTTTACCTCTTTAGTTCTTACCCCCCTCTCTCTCTCCATTTTTTAACCAATTAGTGTGTGCCTCATAAAGTACAGGTTGCATAATTGCATTTTCAAGCTGTCGTTCAAGGATGCGCAGTAGATATCAACTTTTGTAAATTCGTCATCTCTACTGTGTAGCTGCTCGTATGCGTGAATGATAATTTATTAACGTCATTGATTGACGTCATCCTCGAAAATCTCCAGCAGTCGTTATTTGGTGAAGAAATTTGTTGTTAGGCGCAAAGCTACCCAATGAGCTAACTACCTGTGAGCTGACTATCGCAGGCATCGAAAACCGATATTGAGAGTAATAAGACTTCGGACTTGTCGCATGGGGAAGGGGGGTTGACAAATACTTTTTTTTTCGTCTCGTCACCTCGTTGTTTGTGCTACAGTAGCAACAAAACTTTTAAATAACAAATATAGTTTAGAAGATAAAATGTTAATACTTTAGGTACTCCAAGTCACTACTTATGTTATTTCGATAGAATTCAGTTCAATGAAAAAATACATCTATAACGAACAGAAAAAACTGGGTACAACATTGTGTTTGTTTGTTTGTTTGTTTTTGAATTTCGCGCAAAGCTACACGAGGGCTATCTGCGCTACAGCATTGTGTCTTTGTTACTTATATCACTTGAGCTTAATTAGGAAATGGAATCTAAAATCTTGAAATAGAAATATTATTTATTGTGTCTGATCAAATTTATTAACAGTTAAATATATATAATGTTTTTCTGTTTAAAATTACTGAAATAAAAATTTGACTGTGATATTCTGGATCGGGTATTAAAATAATGGATTACATTTTTCAAGCTTTTGATACACTTACTTAACGGCTACTTTGAGGTTTACCTGAAACATGACCACGAAAAGAATATTTTTTGAGATTATGACGAGGAAGTAAAATTAGCGTTTGTTTTAGATTTTTAGCGCAAATATATACAAATAATGCACATGGACGCCACTAATTTTAGGTTTATACAAGAGAGAGAGAAGGCAAATATTTAACAACAGACACCGTCAACTCTTAGCTCACTCTTATCTGACTATTGACTGGGGTTGGACTATTAGTTTGTCACTGTTGGTTTGTTTGTTTATTTCTTTTTGAATTTCGCGCAAAGCTACACGAGGGCTATCTGCACTAGCCGTCCCTAATATACCAGTGTAAGACTAGGCAGCTAATTATCGCCCTCCATTACCAACTCTTGGGCTATTCTTTTACCAATGAATAGTGGGATTGACCGTCACATTATAAAGCTCCCACGACTGAAAGGGCGAGCATCGTTTGGTGCGACGGGGATTTGTCACTTTGAAACCTGTCTTTGTAGTTCGTCTTTATATCTTGTTAACTCGCGCCTCGGAAAACCGTCCTTCCAACTCGTCTTTATATCTTGTTTATACATACCTTTAAAAACCGTCTTTGTAGTTCACATTTATTTCCTGTGAAGTTGTGCCTTTGAAACCTATCCTTGTAATTTGCCTCCACATCTCATGAACCCGTTCCGTAATTATTGAATAATTTGAGTTTATTTCACAGGATAAAAGTTTGGCTAAAGTACCTCGCATTGAAAATTGGATAGATAATTCCTGTGAAACGTTTGAACAGCAGCAAAATAATATATTAATTTTTTTTTACCTTCATTTGTTAATGGAAAAGATTAGGTATCATTAAAGCAGTGTAAATAGTTCCATATTACTATATAAAAGTGTTAAACTGTGTGAACTGAACTCATTTATGTGTTAAACGTCATAACACTTGAGTTCCCTTTCATTGACTAGATACCCTTAAGATAACATTTTTTAAAATATTAAATTACTTTAATTTCTGTTCCAAAATATCCTGTGTAGGTACATTGTAAAAATAATTTACATTTTCTACCATTGGTTAGTATGTGCACTCTCGTTACTTAAAGTGTTAGGCAAGACACTATAAGTAGCTTGAATTTATAAAAGATGCTATTGATCATGGGCCAACCCTTAACTGAGTTTGTAGAATAGTCAGTTGGCAGGTGATACGTACAAGACTCGATCCTGGGTCATGAAAAACGTTGCGTTATTATTAGGAGAGAATATTTGGAGTGTAATTAATGATATTAGGGCCAATAATGGATATTGATCATGAGAAAAGAGGAATATAGTAACTGGTAGTTGACGGTTTATTAAGAGGTGTTACGGAATTAATCCTGTTAGGTGGATGACAGAGCTTCAGCTTCGCGGGCGAATGCCAATAAGCTTTTGATTCAAACACCATATTTTGTTACAATATAAGTAGTTTTAACTGACTCTGATATCAAAATATTTTTTTCTCTGCAATCATACGCATGGTGTGAGCTAAAATATTGTATATGTTTAGAACCATGGTGACTGTGCACGTAGGCAAAGCTCAATATTCACTTTTGTAATGACGTCAGAACAGACGTGAATAATGTTGATACCAAATCTGACTTCGCAAGCAGGATATTCTACACTAAATTGTTAAGAATTAATTACAGTATCACCCATTTTTCAAAATATGACGTAACTTAAATAATAAAAATGTAGATTTACCGTTTGTTATTATTGAGTGGCTCTTTGCATGACTAATAAGATGCTCAACAATTACTTATCGTAGGGGGCAATGTAAGTAGCTCAGAGATTGGATTCTCGTTGAAGCTAAGAGTGGAACATAACTAACCTTTTCATATCCTATGAAATAATTTAAATTGAAAGATTAAGTTTAAATTTTTTTAAGAACAAAAATATTAGATAAAACAAGTATATGTATGTGAGTAAAAATATTACTTAAAGCAACCACACACACGCTGTAAACATAAATATATGTATATGATACATACGTCAAAAATCTTTGATTCGAAAAATAATTTTTAAACGTGATTAAATATTGGATTAAAATAAACAATGGACTTTAAGCTACTGAATATCATGCCATCAGTTACATGTAAACGAAAAATAACGTTATATTCTTATTGAATGTAAATACAAACGGAGAGTAAAATAAACAAAATAGATATATAGGTAAAAAAAGAAAGCTTTCTATACCTGTATGATACTTTTTCATTGTTTTTTTTGTATTTAAGTTGATTATTTAATAAACACCAGGAGAAACTTCAAATTACGTGTGTGTTGTCGTCAGCTCTTTGATGAGTGATGAAGACGAGCATTATGGTTTGGTTTTGGGTTTGAATTTCGTGCAAAGCTACACGAGGGCCATCTGCGCTAGTCGTCCCTAATTTAGCAGTGTAAGATTAGAGGCAGCTAGTCATCACCATCCACCGCCAACTTTAGGGTTACTCTTTTACCAACGAATAGTGGTATAAACCGACCGTCACATTTTAACGCCCCCCACCGCTTAAAAGGCGAGCATGTTTGATGTGACAGGGATTCTTACCCGCCACCTTTAGATTACGGGGCTTGTTGCCATTGGAATGGTGGGGTTTGCTCATGGACAAACATAAACAGCAAGTTTGTATACTTTTTAGGAACGGTCGCTGGTTCCAATCCCTGTCACACCAAACACGCTCGATCTTTGAGACGTGGTGACGTTATTATGTGACGGTTAATCCCACTATTCGTTGGTAAAAGAGTAGCTCAAGAGTTGGTGGTGGGTGGTGATGACTAGCTGCCTTCCCTCTGGTATTACACTCCTAAATTAGGGACGGCTAGCGCAGATAGTCATCGTTTAGCTTTGCGCGAAATTAAGAAGCAAACAAACAAACCACACCATCCAGAAACACAACAGTAGCTTAGGGGAACACTGAAGGGAGAATGGACAGCTGTACCACGGTATCAAATCAGACAGTTCTGTCGATCTATAACTGAGGCGAATGGCGGACACACTCTCTCTTGAACAAGAACGGAACTTGGTTAACAATCATTTTCAACTGGTTCAGTCATTCTGGCGGTTTTGATATATAGAGATGAATCAGAATGTTTTATCATTGCATTGGTATTTGAAGGATGCCTCATGCAAACAATCAATACATTATTTATGAAGCACGTTTGATAAATAATGGCGAAGCATGAGATGGTACGTTTCATAAATGTTTCGTGAGTGTACAAAGGTGTTATTTATTAAAACCTCATGTTAACAAACCTTTGACTTTTTAGCGTCTTAAGTTTAAGTTTGTGCTCCTTGTAGTACGATATAATCTGATAAAGTTTGCTTATTCGAAATTGTAGGAGTGTAAAACTTTGATTTGTACTTTTACAAAGGTGCTATGGAGAAGAAACGCACGTTCTTAAATTGAACTTGTGTGAACTGTTTTCTTGTGGAGACAAATGTATGATTGAAGTACAGTCATTAGTTATCTTTGAAATAACCTGAAGGGACAAAATGAACGTATTTAACTTACAACGCTAAAATCAGGGGGTTCTATCCCCCTCGGTGGACTTTGCAGATAGCCCAGTGTGGCTTTGCTATAAGAAAACACACACTATCTAAAGTTTTGTTGTTCTGATGTCACAAAAACAATGACATTGTCAGATAAGTTCAAAACTATTTATTCTAATAGAATATATGATTTAAAATACAAAGCTCTCGCATTTAAGAAGGATATTATGCTTTAAAATTGTTAGTTACAAATTATATATTTTAAAACGGCTGGTATGGATAGAGAAAGCATTAATAGAGGAGCGTACAATGTTTCGACCTTCTTCGGTCATCGTCAGGTTCACAAAGAAAGAAAGGGTTGCTGACCACATGTTTGAAGGCGGTTGTTCAATTACACTCAATTACACAACCACCTTCAACATGTGGTCAGCTACCGGTCAGTAACCCTTTCTTTCTTTGTGAACCTGACGATGACCGAAGAAGGTCGAAACGTTGTTCGCTCCTCTACATAGTGTTTTCTCTATCCATACCAGCCGTTTTTAAATATATACTTTTCTATACAATTGGGTTTTCTCATCATCACGGATTAGTTACAAATTATTTAGCGACATAAGTTTTAATAACAAGCAAAACTACCCGTTCCCCATTGACAGGAAAAGTTTAAGTTAAAATATCAGTTTAAATCATTTCGTGGACTTTGAAAAGGTTAATTGTGTTACACTCTTGGTTTCATTCAAAACCAAATATTTGAGCCACATTTCGCGACTATCGCGAAAAGTAATTCTTTAGCATTTTATTTTAATTCATGCTAAAACCGCTCAACAATAAAATACCGTAAATCTACATTTTTATTATTTAAGTTACGTCACATTTAAAAATGTGAACGATAGCGTAGTTAATTACGAACAATTTAGTGTAGAATATCCTGTTTGAAAAATAAAATTTGGTATCAACATTATTTATGCTTGTCCTGACGGGATTTCAGAGGTGAAAGTTCAGTTCTGCCTGCGTGCACAGCTTTTTCAACGGAAGACAAACGAACTCTCGGACAGATAGCACAATTTGTGATATATATAATATTTATCCTTTTTGTGTATTTGAAGTTAATCACAAAACTATATAATGGGCTATTTGTGCACTACACACAACGGATATCGAAACCCAGTTTCTAAACTGTAAGTTCACGGACGTAGCGCTGTGCCACTGGTGGGATTATATTTATGATAAAAAATGAAAGTAATATAACTAAGTTTAAGGTATTTGTAAGATAATTTTTGATTAAATATAAAAATTATTAAAGATTTTTTTAAGGTAATAAAAGCATTATTTTGAAGTTAAGTAACATTAAGTAAAAGATAAAATAATTAATGACAACTGCTGGGTGATTGGAAATTGTGTTGTGTTATATTGGTTTAACTTTTATTGTATTTGTATTCGTAATAGTCTTGTACAATTCAAAATATTCAACTTAGAAACAAACAGCAGCATGCTATAACACTTAAGTTATTATGGTAAATTATGGTAGTGTTCATGAAAAATCGCAGGTAAGCAATATCTACCGTTATTGTTTTGTAGTTGAAAAGGTTGAACGTCACTTACGTTTCTTAAGAATAATAATAATAAAAAAAACTTAACTACACTAACAGGATAAAAGCGAAGAAACTTGAATGTAAGCGTTTAATGTGTAATGTGTTTTATCACAGTGCTGATAACAACGGTACAAATTCTTAGTTGGCGTGGTTTTATTGTAATGTCTTTATCAATAATATATGTACATTAAGGATTTATCAACACAAATAAAGTAGAATTTTTAATGATATGTCAACCATATCATTATAGACGGAGAGGCTTTCCTTTCAATAACAGAGCTCATCAGTTCGCCTGAAGAACAAGAGACACAGTAGTGGTTGAGACGCTCTTTATATTATCAAATTGCCAGAACAACCATTGTTATGATATGAACTAGATTAAGTTAGTCAAGTTTAATGATTACCATTTTTATGTTCACTTAAGATTTTGGTTCAGGTTTTTTAATCAGAATGTCGCCGTTAGTGGCTTAAATGCTCACTTTTTCTCAAAATGTCATTATCTATGGTATAAGTCTTCTGTTGATGTGTTTTCTTAAAATGTCATTATCTATGGTGTAAATCTTCAGTTGAAGTGTTTTCTCAAAATGTTGTTATCTATGGTATAAATGTTCAATTGATGTAGTTTTGTCACAGTGTCGTTACGAATGGTGTAAATTTCCAGTTGATGTGTTTTTTTCAAAATGTTGTTGTCTATGATATAAATGTTCAATTGATGTAGTTTTGTCACAGTGTCGTTACGAATGGTGTAAGTGTTCAGTTGATGTGTTTTTTGGTGTACATGTGTTCAGTTAATGTAGTTTTGTCACAGTGTCGTTACGAATGGTGTAAGTGTTCAGTTAATGTAGTTTTGTCACAGTGTCGTTACGAATGGTGTAAGTGTTCAGTGCTCACTTGATATAGCTTTATCAAAGTTTCGGTATCAGTGACTGAAATGTTCAGGTGATGTCGTTTCATCACACTGTCACATCAACTGTGCAGAAACTCATTTTGTCGTGGTATATCATTGCTTTCATAACAAAATGGCACTGACATTTTTGCAGTTTTTACAAGATACTCTCCTGTGCGTTTATTTATTTTCTGTAATTGTGTATTAAAAGATAACCTAGCGACAGAATCGCAGTAATGCTTAGTTGATGAAACCATGACATTTCTTAAAGACATGAGGACTATGATATATGATTATACACATTACTGGAAATTCCAGAGATAAATTGTTAGGTTATATGCCTGAATGGTTGTTTATAAGGACAATGGAAAAAGCAAGGGAATTTTAATGAAATTGGGCTTGGCTTGGCCTGATGGTTAGGGCAATCGATATGCAACCCATGAGTCGCGAATTGAACATGGTCGCCATTTTAGTCATGGGGGAAAGTTATAATGTCACGGTAAAACTAATTTTTTCCTTGTTGAAGAGTAGCCCAAGAGTTGGCGGTGGGTAGTATTGAATAGATATCTCCTCTTCCCTCTATCATTTTAAAATAATTTACAGCTAAAGCAAGTCGCTGTCGAGTAGGTTTGTACGAAGTTCAATAACCAAACAAACACTTATTATTCATATAGGGTATTTTTGTTGTTGGACCTAAAGCTAGATTCATCTATCAGTACCATGTTCAACGTGAGTAAGAAAACCCGTGTTTTGCCATTATAAGTTGAATTTGTCCTTTATGAGTCTTTTTAGGAGAATCAAAACTCATAAAAAATCATAACTTTTGTGGTTTTGGTTAATTACTCGGCCATATTTTGACTAATTTATATGGTACTTGGTACAATGATACCATCTTGGAAGTTCCAAACAGCGATGCAGATTTTTTTTTATGTGTTTTTCACGATTTTTATGGTGTAAAGTTGGTTTTGTTAGTATTGCATGGCCGAAATATGTTGCACTTGCCTGTGGATGTCGACCTTTTAACTTGAAATCGAAATTATTTTGTGACTAGTTGTTTGTTTATTATCTGAAATTATTAAAGCTTACTTTGTTTCTGTGTTTTTGAATTTCACGCAAAGCTACACGAAGCCTATCTGCGCTAGCCGTCCCTAATTTTGCAGTGTAAGACTAGAGGAAGGCGAGCATGTTTGTTGCGACGGGGATTCGAACCCACGACCCTCCGATTATGAGTCGAACATCTTAACCCACCTGGTCATACCGGGCCAGTTCTGTATAATAATATTTAGTTAATCAGCAATGTATAAATTCAGTTTTCTTAGTATAATAATGTCTTTAACATATATGCTTAATCAAGAATATAGAAATACAGTTCTATTAGTATAATAATGTCTTTAACATATATGCTTAATCAACAATATAGAAATACAGTTCTATTAGTATAATAATTTCTTTAACATATTTGTTTAATCAACAATATAGAAATACAGTTCTATTAGTATAATAATTTCTTTAACATATTTGTTTAATCAACAATATAGAAATACATTTCTATTAGTATAATAATGTCTTTAACATATTTGTTTAATCAACAATATAGAAATACATTTCAATTAGTATATTAATGTCTTTAACATATTTGTTTAATCGATAATGTATAAATGCAGTTCTATTAGTATAATAATATCTTTAACATTTTGTTTATCAACAGTGTATATATTCAATTCTGCTAGTACAATAATGTTATCAACATATTTACTTAATCAACAGTGTAGAAATTCAGTTCTGTTGGTATCATGATGTCATTAACATGTTGGCTTAATCAATAGTGCAGAAATTCAGTTACGTTAGAATAATAATGTCTTTAACATATTTGGTTAACCAGCAATGTAAAAGTGTAGTTCTATTAGTATAATAATGTCTTCAGCGTATTTACTTCCTCAGCAGTGTATAAATTCAGTTTTGTTAGTATAATAATGTATTTAACATATTTGGCTAGTCAGCCTTGTAGAAATTCGGTTCTGTGTATATAATAATATATCTAACATATTTGCATAATCAGCAATGTAGAAATTCATTTATCTTAGTATAAAATGTCTTTAACGTATTTGTTTAATCAGCAGTTTGGAAATTCAGTTCTGTTACTATAAAAATATCGTTAACATATTTACTTAATCAGCAGTGCAGAAATTCAGTTATATTGGTATAATAATGTATTTTACATATTTGCTTAAATATGTAAAATATTTTAACAGTGTAAAAATTCAGTTTTGTTAGAATAATATTGTTGGTAACACGTTACTTTTATCGACAGTGTATAAATTTAATTGTGTTTGCACGACAGTGATAATTACACAATACCATCTTAATGATGTAGAAGTTATGCTGTGTTTGTTCGATGTCATGGCAACACCACATCATTAGAATGAGTACACACGTTCAGTTGAATTCATTTGAACAAATCAGGAGCATTTTTGTTATTTATATATAACGACAAATACATTATTTGCGTCTGGAGAAGACGAAAGCTACATTACTCTGTACAAAGTAATACAAGGTACTTCGTTTGATTATGTTGAGGATAAAGGGTTCATACTTTTTGAGTGTGTTCCATTCCTGATGTGTGTTTAGAAACCCAGTTTCATTGTTATTAATGTATTCCAGTTCTTGTTTGTGTTGAAACCACTAGATAATCTAATCCAAAGTGAAAATATTCAATAAACAAGCAATATTTGACTTTAAAGACATATACAATCTGGTCACTTTTTAGGAATTTTCCATATAACAGATTGAGGCACTTTTTGACAGAATGACAGACGTGGTATAACAAAATTGTGGGAAGTGTTATCCCCATCTGGTTATTAATACTGTACACAATGCGTCGAGCGAGGTAGTAAAAGGATAGTGGTGGGGCGAATGTGTCTTTCAAGTTCTTTCCAGAAGTGCTTGACTAGATTGAGATCGGGAGATTTTGATGGCCATGGGAGATACCAGAATACTTCATCATGTTCTTCAAATCATGCGCAGGGTGGACTGAAGGATTGTCGTCTTGGAAGTAGCTGTCCCCTCATTAGTGCATATGTGAAACATGGCTTGATGTGCTTTATTTGTTATGATGATGAAGTGAACTATGGTGCTCATTCAGTCTTCTAAAGGGAAGAGTAGGCCCAAGACCATGACCCCACAATAAAGGACCCCATCAGTATTAACTACAGAAGATGGGGGGAGTTATTCTTGTAGCACTGCCCACATCTGTCTTCTCTCACCTGTATAAAAGAGGGTAAAGCATGATTCATTAAATCACATCACTTTTCACCAGTCCTTATTAGTCCAATGTCTATTCTATCTATACTCTTTACACTAATCAAGGTGTTTTTGTTGTTTTATGCAATGGTCCCTTTACTAAAGTCCTTTTGTTGAAAACGTTTCTCGAACGTTACAGCTACATATAGATTGCTCTGCAATGAACGCCTGTAAGTTGGTATATTCTTTGCAACGGCTAAACTTTGACACTGCTTCACCGCTTTCCTCATTTCTTTCAGTTCGTTGTTGATAAATTCGAATAACTGACGTTTTGGAGCAGCCTATCTGTAAAACTGTTTTACCCACTATGTCATGTGCTAGATGTGCAGCCTCTATCTAGCTTCTTTTGACTTTACCTGTGTAGTATCTTTGATTTTTCACACATCTGTTAGACAAACTATATCGGTGGTGATGCAGTAGTCGTCAACACAGCCTAAGTTACATCTGTAGCTTAGGTTAGGCCCATGTCTGAAAGGGTACATAGGTCCTAATAAAGTGGACAGGCCTTGTACTTAAAGCATATAAATTATCCAAGATGACGTTAAACATACGGTATTTGCTGAACAGACTATCTAACCTGGATTATGTACCAAATCTGACTATAATAGCCCAGATTGCAGAGATAAACCACTACTTTCCATGTTCTAATACAATATCTTTCTTGACATTCCAGTAAAACGGATTAGTCCCTGCAGTGTTATTAATGAAATTGTATTTACCTTGACATACTATTATGTTTCAGTTCAAACTGTGCTTGTTTGTAAAAGAACTCGTAGTGTCTGTTTTGTTATTCAACTAGAGAACACTTAGAAACCAGAATCCGGTTCTAGGGCTTAAACAATCGAGATTTTCAAATATTATTCACTTTTTATTTAAAATCGAGACCCGTTATCAAATTATACGACAATCTTTCTTCCTAAAAGTCACTAGATCTTTGGAATCCAGTCAAATTAGTATGTTGTTTTTACATTATAATTAACTTTACAGAAGTCTGAAACTTCTGGTCTTTATTGTTATTCGTCTGAGACTTACTGAAGCTTGCTTTTTATTGTTCAACAAAATGTATCACAGAGATCTTAGAATATATTTCAGGGTAAAGTTGTTAATGCTGACGTTAGAGACAATAAGGACAACTGATTTCTTGTTACTAGAAAATAAGCATCGCTTAACATGATGTCTGAATAAAATTAGCAACAGAAAATTAGTTGTTATTGGATTTATTTAAGTTACATACAAACGTAATGTAATTTCGAAATATAACAAGCAACAAAAAGTTTGTCTCACATTTCTCTGCTATTACTGTTACATAAAAGATGGTAACACAGATACAATCTTTCGATTGTTTTCTTTAATATGATAAAAGCTTGTCTTGCTTACATGAATAATAAATACAGAATATTCACAGAACTTGCTCTTCTTTTATTACTTATTATTTAGTGATCACTAGTCACGTGTATTTAAACAAAGTACCTGTAATACCAATATCCAGTATTTTTGTACTTCAAATCCTGATATTCAAAAATAATAAAAAATGGATATTTTTGTAAATTTGTAATTTTAAAATAGAAAATATTAAATAAAAAAGAAAAATAAATAGTTGTGTACAGTAGACAGATTATGTAAACTTGCGCATGAGACAGAGTTTAATAGGTCGTTGATAACGGTTAGTCTTCTTTGTTTAATTAGTTTTCTGTTTGTATGCTCAATAACAGTTTCTAATAGCACTTGCTGTCCTAAGAATTGGAATTTATTATGGGGGAGTACAAGCCTGTAAAAATGTAACATTGTATTTAATAGAACAATGGTCTTCCTTATTTCTAGTATATAATACAACTCTGTTCTTCCTCATTTCTAGCATGTTATACATCAATGTTCTTCCTGATTTCTAGCATGTAATGCAACAATGTTCGTTCTAATTGCTAGCATGTTATACAATAATGTTCTTTCTAATTGCTAGCATGTTATACAATAATGTTTTTCCTAATTTTTAGCATATAATACAAAAGTGTCCTTCATCAGTTCTAGCATGTAATACAACAAGATTCTTCCTTATTTCTAGAAAGTGATATAAAAATGTAACTTTCATATTTTAAATTCTTTATTAATGTACCTTCCTTTTTCTATCCTTTAAGAGTGTATCTTTCTAATCATATATGCAGATGTTTATTTTTTATAGAATATACAAATGCGCTTTTTGCTTCTTTCATAGACATAAAAATGCACATTTCTTTTTTGTAAAATAAAAAAGTGATTTTTTCCCTCAAAATTCAAGAAGCATGATATTTTTTCTCAAGTTAATTGGAATGGACTGAGGTAGAACTGGTTACATCTTGTTTACAGGAGCGCTAACAAAATGCAAAGGCATATCTATCAAACCCTGAATGTAATAACCGCAGATTATATTGAAATAAAAGAGTAGAAAAGAATGATTTGTCAAAGGGTGTTTGGTATAAAGAAACTGAGTCCACCAGTGGCACAGCAGAATGTCTGTGGACCTAAAATACTAGAACCTGCTTTTCGACACCCATGGTGGGCATAGTACAGGTAGCCCATTGTGTGGCATAGAGGTTAATTTCAAACATACAAATAAAGTAATTGAATTCATCTGTGTGAATGTTAACGAGAAAAAAAGGGCAATAGTGTGAAAAAATTGTGAACCATTCGAATGTATTATTTTGAAACAAGTGGATTGTGTGCCGTCTGTTTATTGTTGAAATTTATCGCTGACAAGCCATATACACCTACTGTAAAAAACCGTGGCCGTGTAAAATACTGACAGTATTATTTGAATTTGGCCGAATAAATGTTAGTATTCTATTTATGGAAAATTAAAATGGCGGTAATTTCAATCTGTTAACACTTTCATTTTTATAAACATAAAAACTGTCATTTTTTCCGATAAAAAGCATCAGTATATAAATACCCTACATTACTGTCTTTTATTTTGGTCTATCGAAAACACACACACTCGTCATTATACGTTTCACCTTAGAATTCTATTTTTATGATTATTTTGCAATAAAGTAACATTTTGCAACTAAAAATTATGATTCTATTTGTTTTTAAATAGGGGAAGTCAGGAATGTATAAATTTTATTCTCTGTGTAAATTCGAGACAGCTCAGTTAGTTATGTGCTCATTAGCCAATCAAGTGATATGTCTACTTCCATACATTTCATTTTTTTTTTATATGCAAAAACGAGCCGTTTTTGCATATAAATTTCTTAACAAGTGGGTTTCTCGACATCACTGATTTCATTTTTTTGTTTCCTTTTTCAGGTTCAGTAGCCATACCTACATAGTTTATTGTTTAATAATAATTATTTCTTATATTTCTTTGTTCAGTTTTTCTATAAGATGGTGAAAGTGGGTTACATTGCTATATAATGTATTCTAAAGCTTTATAAATAGGCCCGACATGGCCAAGCGTGTTAAGGCATGCGACTCGTAATCTGAGGGTTGCGGGTTCGCATCCCCGTCACACCAAACATGCTCGCCCTTTCAGCCGTGGGGGCGTTATAATGTGACAGTCAATCCCATTATTTGTTGGTAAAAGAGTAGCCAAAGAGTTGGCGGTGGATGGTGATGACTAGCTGCCTTCCCTCTAGTCTTACACAACTAAATTAGGGACGGCTAGCACAGATAGCCCTCGAATCGCTTTGTGCGAAATTCAAAAACAAACAAACAAAACTTTATAAATTTTGTATAGAATATTAATAGAATAGGCAGTTAAAGTCCATGAAGACTGATTTGCTCTATCAATTGATGATAAAATAAGTGCTAGGTTTGTTGAAGAAAGATGATAAACGAAAATAAGGTATATCTGTATTAGGTATTACCAGTTCTCGACTTTAGGTTACTCTGGATAGTTGAAAAGCGGCATAAACATTCGAGATAGAGCGACAAAACCAGATAGCTTCTGACATTTAGTTTCTGATGACCTATGGAGAAAAACATCCAAACGACTTTTGTATTGCTATAATATGGACGTCCGTGCCGTCCCTACATTGAGAGTGCTAGCACTTTCTTCGATTAGAAAAATCAGTATTTGCTCTGCTAAATCACTATAAGAATATATTTTTCTTTATTGTTTGTAATACATAACAGGATTTTCACACGAAAAACTAGGAATGCAAGCACTTTTTTAGTAATAAAGCAGTTCAATGAATATTACTTTTAGTTATAGATTATTACTTTAAGTAATATGATATATAAGCTTTTATTAAATTTATACTTGTGAGTTCGTTTGATATTTTAACACTAGGGTGTTGAGAATTGTGTTTTACTTTTGTATAATTTAGGTTAAACAAACAAGTCAAAAATAAAAGAGATTAATCCTAGCAATGCAGTCATTTAAATCATTGAATAAATATTACAACGTTGTAATTACAGTTCGTTCTGTTTTGTTAGCAATCTTATGTAAGTATATTTGATATCTTTATCATTAAGCTGTACTATAGCACTCTGATCTCAATAGATAAAAATATGAGGAAGGTAGTTTTGAGTTGCTTAAGTATTAATTTCTGGATTAAATTATACTTTACCTACAAGAAACTTCATATGAACATTTTTATAAAGCATATAGATTGTTTATTTAGTAAAACCATTCCATAGTTTAGCAGTGTAAGACTGAAGGGAAGGCAGACAGTCATCATTACCCACCCCTAACTCTTGGGCTAGTCTTTTACCAAAGAATAGTGGGATTAACTGTCACATTATAACGTTCCCACAGCTGAAAAGGTGAGCATGTTTGGTGTGACGGAAACTTGAGCCCGCGACCCTCAGATTACGAGTCGAGTGCCTTAACCACCTGGCCATGTCGGGCCGAATATCGTTTGAACTTTATGTTTTTCTTTTGATTTCAATAAAACGACTAACAAGGTAGGTTGGCTCAAAATTACAAACATTTCTACCTTCAAAGCTTCACTAAGACCTCTTAGTCCATAACTCTTGTTTATTGCCTTTCACAGCACTTATGTTGATCGTACACAAAGTGGCGTAATATGAGGAATCTTGCACTCGAGATTGTCTCACCTAACATGGTTGGTTAAAATCTAATCACAAATTGACGCGCAAATACTGATACATTTATACCAACATTAGAATTTTCTGGTAAAGTACAAAACCTGGAGTCTCCAGATGGAGTTTTCTTTCAAAAACTTTGAACTCCATACAAAAATATATTCGTCAGTTTGAATTAAACTTTTTTTTTTTTTTATAAATCTCCTACATATTTAATAAAATCGGAAAACATAATTCTCCCGAAAGCAGCCTAAACCTCTCAAAAGATTGGGACAAACAATTGTTCTAGAAATAGCCTATTTCTTATATATGATCATGACATATGACTGTCCTAGAAACAATCTATATCTCTCCCAAAATGAGGGCACATAACTCATAGAAGTTATAAGTAACTATTACAAAATAATATCGGATTCCTATCAACTAACTATTACTGACATTTTTTTTAAAATGATCCAATGAAGACGACCTTAAAACCTTTTATTTTCCAATTTTATTCGTTAATTACCCTCCGAGAACTTTTGCCAAACCTGAAACTTGTCGGAGCTGCAATTAGATATATCTGGATTTTTTCCGCTTACTAAAACATTTCTAGATACATTTCATTTCACCCGTTCATAAGCGACCTCTGGATGATTTCTCTGTTATCGTGTTTATATTTTTACTAATTCTTGTATCTGTTTTGAGCTAATAACCGTCCGGAAATCTTGTCTGAGGTAGAAATTAATTAAATATCCTGTTGCTGTTGAAGCTATGTAAAAATGCACATAACTTTTAGGAGTTTTAACAAACTTTGATATTACTAGAAATAACAGCTGTATCTAAGTATGGAAATCTTACCGTAAGAGAAAACTACCTGGAATATTAGGTGGAAATTACTCATATGACTTTGTATGATAATATGTGTTACGAATCACTAATCTAGGCGTTCTACACCATAAGAAGGAGCTTCAAACAACATAATAGGAATTCTGATATATTTTCTAAGTTGATAGACACAGAGACATGTCGTTTGATCTGGTCTTTAATCAGATGTATAGTCCGAGCTGGTTACAACTTGAGTGCGTTGTTTATGCTGATAAGAATTTCTTTGAATTGATTAGATCACTATCTGAATATGTCATATCTTCTAAAGTGTATTGTTTGAGTTGCTAAGGCAGATATATTAATATCGTATTTGATCTAAGTGTCTTGGTTAAGTAGGTAAAAGCTTAGGTTTTGAATTGTATGCAAATCTACATGATGGCTACCTGCGCTAGCCGTTCCTAATTTAGCAGTGTAAGACTAGAGGGAAGGCAGCTAGTCACCACCACCCACCGCCAACTCTTGGGTGTGCTCTTTTGCCAACAAATACTTGGATTACTTTCATGTTTTGTGCGATGAGGGTTTGAACCCACGACCCTTAGATTACGCGTCAAGCGCCTTAACCACCTGGCCATGCCGGGCCCAACAGATTAAATGAACACTTCTTTTTTTTTTTTGAGAATTTTCCCAGGAAAACTCTTTGTTTGGGTACAGTACTCTGCAAAAATGTTAAGACAAAGTTAAAAATTATATTTCAGGTTATTTTCAAAAATATGGAAGGTAAATTACTGGTGAAACATCAGAATTGTAGTAATCTTCTATTTAGTACAACAGAACGTCAGTGGAAGTGCCTGGGTTAGTATTTTCTGTTTCGTCTTTTGGTTTAATAACTGTATAAAGTCTTTCAGAAATTATTGCAACATATTTAATCAAAGTGTTCTTTGGGATTTTACTTCAAATGTTTTTATTACCCTCTCATAAAGTTTCTTTTGGCGTAACCTTTGATTTGTCAATTTTTTGATCTATCATATCCAAGATTTGCTCAGGTGGGTTGAGATTGGGGCTCTGTGGGGGCCATTGCATCATTTGAATGATCATAGCGTTTTTTTTTTTTTTTTTAAAGCCAAGTAGTTTCTTCATAGGTTGGATACGTGTTTGGGGTCATTATATTCTCGATAGTAGAATCCTTTACCAATAATACCCAAAATACCCAAACCACTGGGTAAACCATCACGAATTTAAAGGTACTTGATATGATCCACTATTCTATCTATTTTGTAAATATCTCCTGTCGTCTGAACAAACAAACACTCCCCAACCATCACAATGCCTCACCCATGCTTCATGGTAAGTGTTATGCATTGAGATGAGTATTTTCCCCTATCTTCCGACAAATATACAACCTGTGCTTTAAACCAAATATTTCAAATTTGTACTAATCTGTCCGTAACACCTTTTTACAATCATCAACAGTCTAGTTTTTGTGCTTTCTAGCAAACTTATGTCTCTTGATAATATTCGAAGATCAGATTAAATGTTTTTTTTTAACTTCTACCCCACCAATTATTACATTATCTGGATAATCTTCTGTCATTTGGTGCATAGCGGTTTATCTCATGCTTGAGATAAGTGACAGCTTTCCTTCTGCCTTGAAAGACGCAAAAATGAAGGTACATAACAGCAGTACCACTGAGTTTCTTCCTCTTCCTTTGCTATTTTCAAATTTACCTGTCTCGATCGAACATGTAACTGACAGTTTTTGGAGAATATTTCAAGTCTGCAGCAATTTGTCCCATCGTCCAAACAACATCATGTGGAGCTTTTACACGAACACTCTGTTCTAGTGACAATTCTCTACGTTTTCGTGACATGACCACAAAACATAGTATGTAGTGTTAAACATTGTCTTTATCAAGGTATATATATGCATTGTTATTAAATTGATTTCTTCTAGCATATAACAATATAATATGTTAGATCCTTGCCAGCTTCTTTCTGAGTAGTTAAGACACTGCATGGGTTATGTCCACGACAGTTATGTCACACCCTAAATTTGATCAGTATGTTCATTCAAGAAGAACACTTAAGACATGCCTTTGATACAAGTATATAGGAATTATAAAGAATGATAAGTATTCTCATTCTCACTCGTTTAGTTGTCAATAGAAATCAAAGAAGCATTATCATTGTGTTAAAATTTCCATTCCCTAATGCCATGGAATAATTATCCCATAAAATGGAAAGAAGGGCAAACTATTCTCTTGTCCCAACAACATTGCACAGTACCATGGAAAAACAGAATTGAAAACTCCATAGAGAGAGTTGAATAAGGTAGGAGAGTACACTTTTTCTTATGATTTATAAGCTTCTTAACGCTTATGAGATCCTTTGAATTTTTCTAAAATGAAACCTGAGATCTATGAAGCTGGTAGGGGCTTAAACTGTTTTTCCTGTTGGACATGAATCAAAGCTATACTAAGGGCTGTCTGATCAAATTCTGAGTTCAAGCGTTAAAAGTCCTAAAATTCACTGCTGAGCCACTGGGGAAAAATAACTAATTGAGGAAAAATTAAGTGTTGTAGTATTTAAAATACGATATTAAAGATGGGTGAAGTATCCATCTCAATAATGACGAGAAGCTCCACTTATAGAGAAAAATATATATGGAAAAAACGGCTGGTTTGAGTTGAAAAAATTCTTATGTAGAGGAGCGAACAACGTTTCGATCTTCTTCTGTCATCGTCAGGTTCACAAAGAAAAAAGAGGTAACTGACCGATAGTTGACCACATGTTTGAAGGGGATTTGTGTAACTGAGTATAGGAATGTAGAGAGTGTGCTTAGATGTTGGATATATTTATTAATATAGGTATAAAGGTGTTCCTTTGAATTGGTTTATTTTGGGCTTGAGTTGTTGTATAAGTAAGACTTCTTTAATTTTGCGTTTGTTTATGTTTGTTTCTTTATTTAGTATACGCTCCTCTACATAAAAATTTTCTCAACCCAAAATAGCCGTTTTTACATATATAAAGTATCCATCTTTTAAACGGGTTTCTTGGCTCGTATCACACTCAGTTTCAGTCTTCATCCTCAGAAAAATTATGATCCTTTAAGATGATTGAGTCGTCCAAATGTTTTGCCTATTCCTAAATATTCCTTTTTTTGATGGTTAACAAAAAAAAGAAAAGAAAAAGTAAAACGCCTCTCTTTCAGTGTAATTCAAATTAATTAATTAAAAAACCGCACATTTTCATGTTTTAACAGTAACTCCTTGTTCTAATTTTATCATTACTAAAGCTTTTCGAAGCCTGAATATATATATTTTACAAGCATCTTTATAAGTAGCAAAACTAGTTAACTTCATAAGATTTTCTAAATAATAGCATATAACATATATATAAAGATTAATAAAACTCGATGAGTTAGTCTAATAGAATATGGATTTAACGTGTTTTAGGATGTGATCTCGAAACTCCAATTTCGGACTTGTCCACTACTAAGATAAGCGCATAATTAAGGTTTGATGTACTGAAATAAGATAATCATTCTGTGGTAATTAACATAAAACACGATAGAAGCAACAGTTTAAAGACTTGTTTAACGTCCCCACAGTTTTAATTCAATAAAGACCTGAAGTTATAAACTTCAGTTCATAAATAGCAAGCTGTTTCACTCTGTATATTTCTGAACTGTGACAGAAACACATTACTGGCACAGATTTACATGGAAATTGTGTTCGCGTCAACAAGCCAATCTGATTCTTTTGACTGAATAAGGTTACAGTGTCTACAGACCTTTGATGGTATTGATTTTGCTTCACTGCCGTGATTACATCTGAGATAGAAAGTTAATGTGTTTGCTCTTATGCTCACGTGGTCTAAAGAATAAGCGGAGAGGTTACACTTTGTTCAAAACCTTTGTTGGCTAGGTTGAGAAGCCATCTTCCAGACTATTTCTGTGAAGTAGAAACGTCATGTAATTGAATCAAGTCATTATTTTCTCTCGCGATAGAATACTGGAGTTGATGGACCCCAGTATCAAATCGTAGAAAAATTCCATTTAAATAAACTTCTAAACAAACTTCTAGAAAAGTGGTATCATTTTACGTTGATGTGGAACAAACGTAATGACGTGTGATGGGAAAATATACACAGACTTCTGTATTAGAAAATAAAACCACTAAATAATGAGTTTGAAGGAAGCGTTTAGCATATATTTAAAAAGGTTTAAGATCACTTTATAAGCGTGAAATCGTTAGACTTGCTAATGTTTTCATCTTTCCATAATTATTAGATGAATATGGGAATATGTAGTTACAATCTTTCATGTCCGGCGTGACCAGGTGGGTTCGACTCGTAACCTGAGGGTCGCGGGTTCGAATTCCGGTCTCACCAAACACGCTCGCCCTTTCAGCAGTGGGGACGTTATTAGGTGACGGTCAATCCCACTATTCGTTGGTAAAAGATCAGCCCAAGAGTTGGTGGATGGTGGTGATGACTTGCTACCTTCCCTTCAGTCTTATGCTAAATTAGGGACGTCTGGAGCAAATATCCCTCGGGTAGCTTTGGGCGAAATTCTGGAACAAACAATCAAACCATTAAGTATCAGGTCACGAGATAGGTTAACACACAGAGTTAGTATGAGCCATTCTGTAAGACTAAGAAGGAGTTAGTTCACTGTACGGAGTTTTCCAAAGTGTTTAATAGAGAAACCAGTCCAGCATGCATAAGCGAGGAATAAGTGAAACCAGATGCAAGACGAAAAGCATTATTGATTACAGGGTTGTCAAATATACACATAAAGTCCAACCAATAGAAATGTTTTTAATCAGCCATATCTAATGTAAAACTCTGCATATTACAACTTTAAGTAATTACGATACATTATAGAATTATTTGATTGTATGTAAAGCATATTTTAAAGTAGCTTTGTTTTACAATAAGGTTACAAAATTATCAGTGTATATTATGTGTAGTATTATATTTCTGTGGTTATTAATATTAATTAAAATGCTACGTTGTTAAGCCATAAACAAGTAAAGTTATTATCTTCTATTAGATTAATGACATCAGAAACATACATGTGTTGAAGAACTCTTGATACCAAATGATAAAAACCCGACAACCCGAGCGCTTCCGATTGGTAGACCTTTGTTACCTAGAGGCAAACTGGGTAGAATATAAAATAGTAAACTTTAATAGCTTGTAGATTATAAAATAAACTTTGCCAGCTAGTATATTATAAAATAGTAAATTTATTAGCTTGTAGATTATAAAATAATAAATTTTATCGACTAGTAGGTTACAAAATAGTAACATTTTGTCAGCTTGTAGATTATAAAATTGTAAATTTTGTTCACTACTAGGATACCAAATAGTAAAATTTTTGTTAGCTTGTAGATTATAAAATAGTAAATTTTATTGATTAGAATGTTACAAAAGAGTAAAATTTTTGGTACTTCGAAGATTATAAAATAGTAAATTTTGTTCACCAATATGTTACAAAACAGATATTTTTTTAGTTAGCTTGTAGATTATAAAATAGTAACCATTAGGGACATGTATATTATGATATAGTTAGTTTTGTTTTCCTGTGGATCACTAGTATGTTATAAAATTAGGTTAGTAGTTGACTAGTAGGTTATAAAATAGTAATATTTTTGTATATTGTAGATTGCAAAATAGTGAATTTTGTTGACTAGTACGTTACAAAATAGTAAAAGTTTTGTAGCTTCTAATTATAAAATGGTAAATTTTGAGGACTAGTAGGTTTACAAATAATAAAAATTTTGTTAGTTTGAAGATTATAGAATAGTAAATTTTATAAAAGGTTACAAAATAGTAACATTTTGTCAGCTTTTAGAATATAAAATTGTAAATTTTGTTCACTAGTAGGATACTAAATAGTAAAATTTTTATCAGGTTTAGATTATAAAATAGTAAATTTTGTTGATTAGAAGGTTACAAAAGAGAAAATTTTTTGTTATTTCGTAGATTATAAAATAGTAAATTTTGTTGATTAGTAGGTTACAAAATAGTAAAATATTTGTTACTTCGTAGATTATATAATAGTAAATTTTGTTGACTAGTAGGTTACAAAATAGCAAAAGTTTTGTAGCTTGTAGATTATAAAATAGTAAACTTTGTTGATTAGTAGGTAACAAAATTGTAAAATTTTTGTTACTTCGAAGATTATAAAATGGTAAGTTTTGTTGACTAGTCGGTTAGAAAATAGTAACATGTTGTTAGCTTTTAGAATATAAAATTTTAAATTTTGTTCACTAGTAGTTTACAAAATAGCAATATTTTTCTTAGTTTGTAGATTATAAAATAGTAAATTCTGTTCACCATTAGATTACAAAACAGATATTTTTGTTAGCTTGTAGATCATAAAATAGTAACCTTTAGGGACATGTATATTATGATATAGTTAGCTTTGTTATCCTGTGGATCACTAGTAGGTTATAAAATTAGGTTAGTAGTTGACTAGTAGGTTATAAAAATAGTAATATTTTTGTATATTGTAGATTGCAAAATAGTCAATTTTGTTGACTAGTACGTTACAAACTAGTAAAATTTTTTAGTTTTTAATTAGAAAATAGTAAATTTTGTGGACTAGTAGGTTTACAAATAATAGAAATTTTGTTAGCTTTTAGGTAATAGAACAGCAAATTTTGTTGACAAGTAGGTTACAAGATAGTAAAATTGTTGTTAGCTTGTAGATTATAAAATAGTAAATTTTGTTGACAAGAAGTACAAGATAGTAAAATTGTTGTTAGCTTGTAGAGTATAAAATAGTAAATTTTATCGACTAGTAGGTTACAAAATTGTAACATTTTCTCAGCTTTTAGAATATAAAATTGTAAATTTTGTTCACTAGTAGGATCCCAAATAGTAGAATTTGTGTCAGCTTGTAGATTATAAAATTGTAAATTTTGTTGATTAGAAGGTTACAAAATTGTAAAATTTTTGTTATTTCGTAATTATAAAATAGTAAATTTTGTTGACTAGTAGGTTACAAAATAGTAAAATTGTTGTGAGCTTTTAGATTATAAAACAGTAAATTTTTAGACTAGTAGTTTACAAAATAGTAAACTTTTTGTAGCTTGTATTTATAAAATGGTAAGTTTTGTTGACTAGTCGGTTAGAAAATAGTAACATTTTGTTAGCTTTTAGAATATAAAATTTTAAATTTTGTTCACTAGTAGTTTACAAAATAGCAATATTTTTCTTAGTTTGTAGATTATAAAATAGTAAATTTTGTTCACCATTAGATTACAAAACAGATATTTTGTTAGCTTGTAGATTATAAAATAGTAACCTTTAGGGACATGTATATTGTGATATAGTTAGCTTTGTTATCCTGTGGATCACTAGTAGGTTATAAAATTAGGTTAGTAGTTGACTAGTAGGTTATAAAAATAGTAATATTTTTGTATATTGTAGATTGCAAAATAGTCAATTTTGTTGACTAGTACGTTACAAACTAGTAAAATTTTTTAGTTTTTAATTAGAAAATAGCAAATTTTGTGGACTAGTAGGTTTACAAATAATAGAAATTTTGTTAGCTTTTAGGTAATAGAACAGCAAATTTTGTTGACAAGTAGGTTACAAGATAGTAAAATTGTTGTTAGCTTGTAGATTATAAAATAGTAAATTTTGTTGACAAGAAGTACAAGATAGTAAAATTGTTGTTAGCTTGTAGATTATAAAATAGTAAATTTTATCGACTAGTAGGTTACAAAATTGTAACATTTTCTCAGCTTTTAGAATATAAAATTGTAAATTTTGTTCACTAGTAGGATCCCAAATAGTAGAATTTGTGTCAGCTTGTAGATTATAAAATTGTAAATTTTGTTGATTAGAAGGTTACAAAATTGTAAAATTTTTGTTATTTCGTAATTATAAAATAGTAAATTTTGTTGACTAGTAGGTTACAAAATAGTAAAATTGTTGTGAGCTTTTAGATTATAAAACAGTAAATTTTTAGACTAGTAGTTTACAAAATAGTAAACTTTTTGTAGCTTGTATTTATAAAATAGTAAATTTTGTGGACTAGTAGGTTTAAAATAATAAAAATCTTGTTAGCTTGTAGATTATAAAATAGTAAATTTTTCGAGTAGTAGGTTACAAAAATAAAAAAAAATTTTGTTAGCTTGTAGATTATAAAATAATAAATTTTGTTCACCATTAGGTTACAAAACAGATATTTTTTTAGTTAGCTTGTAGATTGTAAAATAGTAACCATTAGGGACATGTATATTATGATATAGTTAGCTTTGTTATCCTGTGGATCACTAGTAGGTTATAAAATTAGGTTAGTAGATGACTAGTAGGTTGTAAAATAGTAATATTTTTGTATATTGTAGTTTGCAAAATAGTCAATTTTGTTGACTAGTACGTTACAAAATAGTAAAATGTTTTGTTGGCTTGTAGATTATAAAATATCAAATTTTCTTGACGAGAAGGTTACAAAATAGTAACATTTAGATAGCTTGTAGAATATAAAATTGTAAATTTTGTTCACTCTTGGTCACAAAATAGTAAACTTTTTCTAAGTTTATAGATTATAAAATAGTAAATTCTGTTGACAAGTAGGTTTAAAAATAATAAATTGATTGATTGATTGATTTAGTGTTTTATGGCACAAAGCAGTGAGGCTATCTGCGTCAGAAATTCGGTAAAAATGTAAAAAAAATAAATAAATGTAGTAATAGACATAAATGGAAATGAAGGTAAAACAAAAAAGTATAAAACCAATGTTGACACCTAGTCTACAATGTTAAGATAGAAGGCAGAGTATAAGAAGTTGTAAGGTATTTACTCTAGCAAAAAGGTAATGATCATAACCCGCCAGGAAGATTAACAGGTAAGTTCAAGAACCACCGTCAATCACCTGAAGTTGGTCTTTCCAGTCCTGGTTCCGGGTTATGTGTCATAGCAACCAGTATCAAAATGTAAAACAATAGAAGTTTTAAAAGATACATAGCAAAATTGTAACAATGAGTAGCCAAATGTCCAGTAAAAAGATAAAGTCAAGTAAATGGAGTAAAATTTGTAAAAGTAAATGAAGGTAAAAACAAAACAGCAATTAAAACAAAAAATGGTGTAAAAACCAATGGTGACATCCAGTCTTCAAAGTTGTAAAATATTTACTCTAGCAAAATGGTAATGATCATAACCCGCCAAGAAGACTAACAGGTAAGTTCAAGAACCACCGTCAATCACCTGAAGTTGGCCTTTCCAGTCCTGGTTCCGGGTTATGTGTCATAGCAGCTATTATCAAAATGTAAAAGAATAAAAGTTTTAAAAGACACTCCGCAAAATCGTAATAATGAGTAGCCAAATGTCCAGTAAAAAGATAAAAATCAAGTAAATGGAGTAAAATTTGTAAAAGTAATTGAAGATAAAAGCAAAACGGCAATTAAAACAGAAAATGGCGTAAAAACCAATGTTGACATCCAGTCAACAAAGTTGTAAAGAACTACCTGTAGCAGAATGGTAATGATCATAACCCGCCAGGAAGACTAACAGGTAAGTATAAAAACCACCGTCAGTCACCTGAAGTTGGTCTTTCCAGTCCTGGTTCCGGGTTATGAGTCAATATGGCCAGTACTAAAAAGTTAAGTAGTAAAAGTGTGAAATGATATGCAGCAAAAGTATAATAAGAACTCGACAGGACGACTAACGAGTAGTTCAAACGGATAGTTCAAACAGGAGCGTCAGTCACCTGAAGTTGGCCTTTCCAGTCCTGGTGTCGAGTTATTTAATGTTCTGGCCATTGTCCAATGTCAAATTGAAGGAGAGAGATTAAAACTGTAAAAAAGGAACCACAATTAAAAAAGGTGTAATGAATAAATATGCAACACTTAAATGAGATTAAAAAGATTAATGGCCATTAAAAAATTAAAAACATTATCAAGGTGGACAGAGTCACCATCACCAATAACTCTGTCCAATGTTACAGACTGACCCTGGGAAAAAATATGTTTAAAATATTGCCGTCGTCGAGAATTGTAACGATGGCAAGAAAGTAAAATGTGGCTTATAGTGATTTGAGTGTTACACAAACTACACATTGGTGCATCAGTTCCAGGTAAAAGAAAATGATGAGTTAAAAAACTGTGACCAATGCGTAGCCTAGTGAGAACAACTTCCTCCTTCCGAACTTTACGGAAGCTAGATGGCCAAAGTCCAATTTTGGGTTTGATTTGAAAAAGTTTGTTGTCACGTTGCTCACTCCCAAGTGGACTGCCAGCTGGCACGGAGCCGAGCCTTGAAGACAACACCATAGTCCATGTACGGAATAGGTATAGGAGTGATGGTGCTGAAGCAGACATATTTAGCTGCCATGTCTGCAAGCTCGTTCCCGCGAATACCAACATGGCCTGGTATCCAGAAAAACTGGACTGAAGTAGCTGCTAATGGGAAATGGGCCAGTCGGTTTCGAATATCAGCGAGAATAGGATGTGAGCTAATGTGTAGCGATTCCAAAGCAAGTATAGAACTAAGCGAATCAGTATAAATAGTGCAGTTGGAGTTGGAGTGCAGAGTCAGCTGCAATATGATCCAGGGCAAAAGGTATGGCATACAGTTCAGCAGTGAACACAGAAGCTGTAGAAGGGATTCTGCGCGGAACTACTGACCCATAGCAAACCATAGCAGAGCCCACTGAATTACCTGATTTGGAACCATCTGTATAAATGGGAACTGAATGATTGTTTGAAAGATATTCATTGAATAAAAGACGGTACTTCCAATCTGGAGTATCTGCCTTTTTTAGGTGACTGAAAGAAAGGTCACATTTGGGGGCTGTAATAAGCCATGGTGGGATGGGCCAACCTGTGGAATCTGCAATGTTATCCAAGGACAGACCCAATTCATCCAATTGCGCCCGGATGCGAAGGCCAAACGGAGCAATGACAGATCGTCTGTTCTGAAAAAAGTACTGCCCACCGAGGAAGGAAAACACATTTCCAGGTGGGATGCTTTGGTAAGGAATGAAGTTTCGAAGTATATTGTAAAGATAGTTGCAAACGGCGAAGGTGTAGAGAAGGTTCATGAGATTCAATGTATATACTTTGAACTGGAGAGGTACGGAAAGCCCCTGTGCAGAGTCGAAGTCCTTGGTGATGAATGGGGTCCAGCATCTTTAAGGCCGAGGGTCTGGCAGAGCCATAGACCATTGATCCATAATCGAGTTTCGATCTAATAAGAGCACGATATACTTTTAACATTGAACAGCGATCTGCCCCCCAACTGGTAGAAGAGAGAACACGGAGGATGTTCAGTGCTCTTGTGCATTTGACCCGAAGCTGCTTTAAGTGTGGTATAAAGGTCTGTTTACGATCAAAGATAAGCCCCAAGAACTTGGTCTCCGGGACCACTGGCAGGAAAACTTCACCGATATGAAGTTCAGGATCAGGGTGAATACCCCGTCGACGGCAAAAGTGCATGCATACAGTTTTGGAGAGAGAGAAATTAAAGCCGTTCGCCAGAGTCCACTTCCGTACACAATTGAGGGCGGTTTGTAGTTGCCGCTCAATATATCTCATGTTTGACGACTGACATAAGATGTGAAAGTCGTCGACATACAGCCCATTCGCAACAGTGAGAGGGAGTTGTTCAGTGATGGCATTTTTCTTTATACTGAAGAGTGTACCACTCAATACACAGCCTTGAGGGACTCCCAAGTTCCTGTACAAAAGAACGGGAAAGTGTCGAACCCACACGAACTTGGAATCTCCTGTCCATTAAAAATTTTTTAATAAACATGGGAAGATGGCCACGCAACCCATATGTTTGGAGGTCTCGCAAAACGCCATACCTCCATGTTGTGTCGTAAGCCTTCTCTATGTCAAAGAATATTGATACAAGATGTTGGCGGATGAGAAAGGCTTCTCTGATAGATGTTTCAAGACGAATTAGGTGGTCTGTGGTGGAGTACTGTCGACGGAACCCACTCTGGGTGGGCGAGAGGAGGTTGTTTGATTCAAGGAACCAAACAAGACGAGCATTAACCATCCTTTCTAATGTCTTACAGAGACAGCTCGTCAAAGCAATTGGACGGTAGTTTGAAGGAATCTTGGGATCTTTCCCTGGCTTAGAGAAAGGTAAAATAATAGCCTGGCGCCAGGCATCAGGAAAAACATTCTCCTGCCAGATCCGGTTGAAAACAATCAGAAGGACATCAAGAGAAGCAGGAGATAGATGGTGCAGCATGTCATAATGAATATCATCAGGTCCAACAGACGTACTGGCAGACCGATGAAGGACCATTTTTAGTTCCACCAGGGTAAAGGGACAATTATAATCAAAGAAACAGTCAGTTCGAAAGGAAAGAGGTGATCGCTCTGCCCGAGTCTTGATAGCCAGGAAGGTGGAGGAACAAGCAGAAGTGCTAGATACCCGGCAAAACCTTTCACCTAGAGTGTTAGCGACGTTCCGAACATCAGTCACCTCCTGACCATCAGAGAGTAAGATCGAGAGGGGGACAGAATTGTAGTGTCCATTAACCTTTCGAATCCTGTCCCATATGATCTTGGAACGGGTGGTAGAAGATATGCTGGTTGTGAACTTAATCCAAGATTCCTTCTGGCTTTGACGTCTTACCCACCTAGCATGTGCACGGGCCCGTTGGAAAGCAACCCGGTTTGAAAGTGTGGGATATCTACGAAAAGTATCCCAGGCCCGCTTTTGAGCCTTCCATGCTAAGTGGCAAGCAGGATTCCACCACGGACGAGGATATCGTGGAAAACGTGTCGAGGTTTTAGGAATACACTGAGCAGCTGCATGTGTAATACAGTCAGTTACCGCTGCTACACAGTCGTCTATTGATGGCTGATTTACGATGGCAGGATCAAGTTCTGCGAGAGCAGTGAAAGTGGACCAGTCTGCCTGATCCAGCTTCCACCGGGGCACGCGGGTAGGGTGGCATCGACCACGGCCAGTCTCTCTCAAAAGGATCGAAAAATGATCACTGCCTAGTGGATTACTGTCAACCCTCCATGAAAAATGGGAGAATAATGAAGAGGAGCAAACTGAGAGATCAACAGCGGTAAAGGACTGACTAGGTGCATGAAAGTAAGTGGAAGAACCAGTATTGAAAAGAGAAAAATTGTGATCAGAGAGCATCCACTCTACAGATCGGCTTCTCCCATCAATAATAGCACTTCCCCCAGAGGGGATGATGTCCATTAAAATCCCCTAGGATTAGAAATGGAGATGGCAATTGTTCAACGAGAGCATCAAGATCTAATTGATCATATGTCTCTCCAGGGGACAGGTACAGAGAACAAACAGTGATGGTATGACCCAAGGAAACACGGATGGCTACAGCCTCCAAGGGTGTGTTGAGTGACAAAGACAGGGTGGGCACGTGTTCATCAACCAACAGTGCCACCCCTCCATGTACTCGACCATCACACAACCTGTCATTTCTGTACAGAGAAAACTGCCGAATGGAGACAGTATCAGCAGTTTTGAGAAATGTTTCTTGTAAAGAAAGACAAACAGGATGGTGGGAAGCAATCAGCGTTTTGATATCATCCAGATTAGAACGTAAACCTCGACAGTTCCATTGTATCAAGGTGCCCATTTTTAAGAACGGGTAGGTGAAGTGGCTGGAGAACCCTTCGGTTTACGACCATGTCTTTTTTCTTTACTGTTTTTAGTCGGAGGAGGTCTATCAACCTCCATGGATCCTGCTCTGGGTCGGGTGGGCAGGTTTTTGTTATTGGAAGAGGAATCCAGTGACTGAGGACGCGAACGAATAATTGTTTTGTCTCTTGTGGTGGGAGAAAAAAGATGTATGAGAAGAAATGCCTGTATTTGAAACTGAAGGACGTGGATCTTGAGGTTTGTTGGAAGATACGAGAGAAACAGAGATGGGTGTGGAAGTCGATTCATCAACCTTTTTAACCACGGAGGTCAAAAGGCTTTTCATTTGTTTTGAAAACGATTCTCTTGGAGGCACAGAGAGATCTGTCTGCACTCCCACTGTAGTTGTGGAATGAAGTGCAGCAGCATATGTCCGAGATGGAGTTGTGGACAGCAATTTCCGAGCCTCAGGAGAACTAATGTTATGTGTCGTTTTCAAACGCTGCACCTCTTTTTCCTCCAACCATTTTGGGCAAGAATGAAAGTAAGAGGGGTGAGAACCATTGCAGTTTACGCAATGTGGGTTCATGTCACAGTCATAGGCATCGTGGTTCTTGCCTCCACAACGAGCACATGTCAGGGAACCACGACAAGACGTCTTTGAGTGGCCGAATCTCTGACATTGGAAACATCGAAGAGGGTTTGGTATGTATGGCCGAACCCTGCAAATGAATAACCTGCCTTGATGGTGGCAGGTGCACGTGGTGAAGTAAATGTTAAAACGAGGGTATTTGTTGGCAGTGTAACTCCATCTTTGCGAGTGGAGATGCGCCTCACTGCAGAAACTCCTTGAGTGGAGAGACCAGCGAGAATTTCTGACTCGGGAACGTTCTTCAAATCCCTTTCAACAATAACTCCTCGTGAAAAATTCAAGGTAGCATGGGGTGTAACCTCAATAGGTATATCCCCAATTGCCTTTGAATTCAAGAGGAGTTCACTGTGTTGGGATGTGGATGTTTCAACCAATATGTCACCAGATCGAAGTTTCTTTACTGATTTTGGAGAGCCAGCAAGTCCCTCTAGCCCCTTTTGAATAAAAAAAGGGGACATTTGCCCTAAAGGTTTTTCCGAAAGAGAATGTAATATAAGAAAATGAGGTACGTGTGTTACTGATGTTGAAGATTGCTGTTCTGAGTATTCAAGACGTGGTCGCTTACCCATTGACTGTTTTTTTACAATTTTATTTAAATTTTTTAGAGTATCCATAGGAAAAGGAAAAAATTTCGGTACCCACTGACCCCACCCACCATGGAGCCCTACAAGGGGACGCACTGCAAAGTCACGCAAGGACAATGCAGCAACGCCAGGGTTTCGTGAGCACTATACCCAAACACCAGCATCAGGCACAATGTCCATAACATCCGTTGAGAACTTCCAACACTGGTACTTGGTTGACTCTAGCCCAAGTGGACCAGCCGATTGACCCAAGGGGGGCCACCCAAAGGCCGCCCGTCTAAAGGAATTTGAGGCCAAAGTGGTGTGTTAGGGTTGGACCCCTCAACCACCAGGTTCCTCTCCTCCCCTTCACGGGTCGCCACGTGGGTGGATGTTTAGATCCCAGAGAAGGTAACCAGATAGAACAGAACCTTCCCTGGGAGGTCCCCTCACCACGTACAGGAATCCACACCGAGGGGAAAAATAATAAAATTTGTGTTAGCTTGTAGATTATAAAACAGTAAATTTTGTTGACTAGTATTTTACAAAATAAAAATTCTTTTGTTAGCTTGTAGATTATAAAATAGTAATTTTTGTTGACTACTAGGTTATATGAAATAGTAAAATTTTTGTTAGCTTGTAGATCATAAAATATTAAATTTTGTTTATAAGTAGGTTACAAAATAGTTAAAATTTGTTATTTCGTAGATTAACAAGTAGTAAATTTTGTTGACTAATAGGTTACGAAATTGTAAAATTTGTGTTACCTTGTAGATATTAAAATAGTAAATTTTGTTGACTACTAGGTTACAAAATAGAAAATTTTTCGTTAGCTTGTAGATTATAAAATAGTAAATTTTGTTGACTAGTAGGTTATATGAAATAGTAAAATTTTTGTCCGCTTGTAGATTATAATATAGTAAATTTTATTGAATAGAAGGTTAGAAAATAGTAACATTTTTGTCAGCTTGTAGATTATAAAATAGTAAATTTTATGAATTAGTAGGTTACAACAGGGTAAAATTTTTATTGCTTCATAGATTATACAATAATAAATTTTGTTGTTTAGTAAATTACAAAATAGTAACATTTTGTTCGCTTTTAGAATATAAAATTGTAAATATTATTTACTAGTAGGTTGCAAAATAGTAAAATTGTTGTTAGTTTGAAGATTATACAATACTAAATGTTGTTAACTTGTAGGTTACAAAACAGTAAAATTTTTGATAGCTTCCAGATTATAAAACGATAAATTTTGTTCACGAGTAGGTTACAAAATAAAATTTTATTCGTGAGCTATAGATTAAAAATAGTAAAATTTTGTTCACTGGTAGGTTACAAAATAGTAAAACGTTTCTTGTCTTTTGGATTATAAAACAGTAAATTTTGTTGAGTGATTAGTCACAAAAGAGTAAAATTTTTGTTAGGTTTTAGATAATGAAATAGTAAATTTTGTTGACTAGTAGGCTACAAAATAAAAATTTTTTGGCAGCTTGTAGATTATAAAATCGTTAATTTTTATGACTAGTCGTTTAAAAAATAGTAAAATATTTGTTAGCTTGTAGATTATAAAATTGTAAATTTTGTTTACTAGTAGCTTACAAAATGGAAATATTTTGTTAGCTTGTATATTATAAAATAGTAAAGTTTGTTAACTAGTAGTTACAGAATAGTAAAGATTTTGTTAGCTTGTATATTATAAAATAGAAAACCTTGTTGACTAGTAGATTACTAAATAGTAAAATTTTTCTTATATTTTAGTTTATAAAACAGTAAATTTTGTTGACTAGTAGGTTACAAAATAGTAATATTTTTGTTAGCTTGTAGATTATAAAATAGAAATTTTTGTTGACTATTAGGTTACAAAATAGTGAAAATTTGTTATTTCGTAGATAAACAAATTGTAAATTTTGTTGACTAATAGGTTACGAAATAGAAAAATTTGTGTTAGCTTGTAGATATTAAAATTGTAAATTTTGTTGACTGGTAGGTTACAAGATAGTAAAATTTTTGTTTGATCGTAGATTATAAAAATAGTTAATTTTGTTGACTAGTAGCTTAGAAAATAGTATCATTTTGTTACTTTTTAGATTATACAGTTGTTAATTTTGTTCACAAGAAGGTTACAAAATATTAAAATTTTTTATCTTTCAGATTATAAAATTGTAAATTTTGTTGTCTAGTAGATAACAAAATAGTAAAATTTTTGTTAGCTCGTAGATTATAAAATAGTAAATTTTGTTGACTAGTAGGTTAGAAAATAGTAACATTTTGTTTGTTTTTAGATTATAAAATTTTAAATTTTGTCACTAGTCGGTTACAAAATCGTAAAACGTTTGTTGCTTGTAATTATAAAATAGTAAATTTTGTTGACCAGTAGGTAAGAAAATAGTAAAATTTTTGTTAGCTCGTAGATTATAAAATAGTTAATTTTGTTGACTAGTAGATTACAAAATCGTTAAATTTTTGTTAGGTTTTAGATAATGAAATAGTAAATTTTGTTGACTAGTAGGTTATAAAATAGTAAAATTTTTGTATCTTGTAATTATAAAATAGTAAATTTTGTTGATTAGTAGGTTAAAAAATGGAAATATTTTGTTTGCTGGTAGATTATAAAATAGTAAATTTTCTTGATTAGTAGGTTACAAAATGGAAGTATTTTGTTTGCTTGTAGATTATAAAATAGTAAAGTTTCTCGACTAGTAGGTTACAAAATAAATTTTTTTTTGTCAGCTTGTAGATTAAAAATAGTAAAATTTGCTTTAGCTTGTAGATTATATAATAGTAAATTTTGTTGATTAGTAGGTTACAAAATAGTAAAATTTTGTTACTTTTTAGATTAGACAATTGTTTATTTTGTTCAACAGTAGGTTACAAAGTATTAAAATTTTTGTTATTATTCAGATTAGAAAATTGTAAATTTTGTTGACCAGCAGGTAAGAAAATAGTAAAATTTTTGTTAGCTCGTAGATTATAAAATAGTTAATTTTGTTGACTAGTAGATTACAAAATCGTTAAATTTTTGTCAGCTTGTAGATTGTAAAATAGTAAATTTTGTTGACTAGTAAATTACAAAATAGCAAAATTTTTGTTATTTCTTTGATTAACAAATAGGAAATTTTGTTGACTAATAGGTTACGAAATAGTAAAATTTGTGATAGCTTGTAGATTATAAAATAGTAAATTTTGTTGACTACTAGGTTACAAAATAGAAAATTTTTGTTAGGTTGTAGGTTATAAAACTGTACATTTTATTGAATAGTTGGTTACAAAATAGTAAAATTTTTGTTAGGTTTTAGATAATGAAATAGTAAATTTTGTTGACTAGTAGGTTATAAAATAGTAACATTTTTGTATCTTGTAATTATAAAATAGTAAATTTTGTTGATTAGTAGGTTACAAAATGGAAATATTTTGTTTGCTAGTAGATTATAAAATAGTAAATTTTGTTGACTAGTAGATTACAAAATCGTTAAATTTTTGTCAGCTTGTAGATTGTAAAATAGTAAATTTTGTTGACTAGTAAATTACAAAATAGCAAAATTTTTGTTATTTCTTTGATTAACAAATAGGAAATTTTGTTGACTAATAGGTTACGAAATAGTAAAATTTGTGATAGCTTGTAGATTATAAAATAGTAAATTTTGTTGACTACTAGGTTACAAAATAGAAAATTTTTGTTAGGTTGTAGGTTATAAAACTGTACATTTTATTGAATAGTTGGTTACAAAATAGTAAAATTTTTGTTAGGTTTTAGATAATGAAATAGTAAATTTTGTTGACTAGTAGGTTATAAAATAGTAACATTTTTGTATCTTGTAATTATAAAATAGTAAATTTTGTTGATTAGTAGGTTACAAAATGGAAATATTTTGTTTGCTAGTAGATTATAAAATAGTAAATTTTCTTGATTAGTAGGTTACAAAATGGAAGTATTTTGTTTGCTTGTAGATTATAAAATAGTAAATTTTCTTGACTAGTAGGTTAAAAATAATTTTTTTTGTCAGCTTGTAGATTAAAAATAGTAAAATTTTGTTGACCTGTAGGTTACAAAATAGTAAAATTTGCTTTAGCTTGTAGATTATAAAATAGTAAATTTTGTTGATTAGTAGGTTACAAAATAGTAAAATTTTGTTAGCTTTTAGATTACAAAATTGTAAATTTTGTTGATTGGTAGGTTACAAGATCGTTAAATTTTGTTGGTTAGTAGGTTACAAAAGAGTTAAATTTTTATTACTTCACATATTATAAAATAGTAAATTTTGTTCACTAGTAGGTTACAAAATAGTAATATTTTTTTTAGTTTGTAGATTATACAATAGTACATTTTGTTGACTTGTAGGTTACAAAACAGAAATTTTTTGTGAGCTTCTAGATTAGAAAAAAAAATATTAAAAATAGTAAAATATTGTTCACTGGTAAGTTACAAAATAGTAAATTTTTTCTTATCTTGTGGATTATAAAACAGTAAATTTTGTTGAGTAATTGGTTACAAAATAGTAAAATTTTTATTAGGTTTTAGATAATGAAATAGTAAATTTTGTTGAGTAGTAGGTTAGAAAATAGTAAAATTTTTGTAGCTTGTAATTATAAAATAGTAAATTTTGTTGATTAGTAGGTTACAAATAGTAAAATATTTATTAGTTTGAAGATTATACAATAGTAAATTTTGTTGACTAGTAGGTTACAGAATAGTAAAATTTTTCTAGCTTCTAGATTATAATGTGATAAATTTTGTTGACTATAGGTTAGAAAATAGAAAATGTTTTGTGAGGTTGTACATTATAAAATATTAAATTTTGTTGTCTAGTTGGTTACAAAATAGTAACATTTTGTTAGTTTGTATATGATAAAATAGTAAATTTTTTTGACTGGTAGGTCACAAAATAGTAATATTTTTGTTAGCCTTTCGATTGTAAAATAATAAATTGTGTTGACTAGTAGGTTACAAAATAGTAAAATTTTTGTTAGCTTGTTCTTTATAAAATATTAAATTTTGTTGACTGGTAGGCTAGAAAATAGTAACATTTTTGTCAGGTTGTAGATTATAAAATAGTAAATTTTGTTGACTAGTAGGTTATAAACATAGTAAAAGTTTTGTTACCTTGTAGATTATAAAATATTAAATTTTTGATGGTAGGTAACAAAATAGCATTTTAGTAAGTTTGTAGGTTATAAAATAGTAAATTGTGTTGACTAGTAGGTTAGAATATAGTAAAATTTTTGTTAGTTTGTACATTATAAAATATTAAATTTTTTTGATTAGTATGTTTCAAAATAGTAACATTTTTATTAGCTTTTAGATTATAAAACAGTAAATTTTGTTGACTGGTAGGTTACAAAATTGAATTTTTTTAGCTTGTAGGGTTTAAAATAGTAATTTTTTTGTTAGTTTGTACATTATAAAATAGTGAATTTTGCTTACTAGTAGGTTACAAAATAGTAAATTTGTTAGGTTGCAGATCATGAAAAGAGTAAATTTTGTCAGCTGTTTGATCATGATTAGAAACTTATAATATTATGACGTTGTCTTATAAGCTGCATATTTACTACATCGTGAAATATCATGTAGTATAAGTGGTACGTTTATTACTGTTGGGTTACAAAGCTATAAAACCATTAAGTTTTAAGATTGTTTAGTTCCGAAAGTTGTAGCTCGGTGAGTTATGAGTCTAGTGATTTTTTTAAAGTAATTGTGTCTCAAAAGTAATTTAATAAGTTGCCGTTAAAACACAAAAAACATCAACTATTAAAACTTCTGCGTGAAAAGTTTTTTGTTTTGTTGAAAAATTTATTTAATTGAACCTTTAAATAAAATAAGTAGTTATTATTACTTTGAGAAATTGTAATGCGAGCCTGGAAAAGGTTGGTAATACAACGAAGTGACCACACTCACACTATGGAATAATAGGTTACTCGTAGTGTTCCAGAAAGTTAATTGGTAAGTGTTTTAGGAAACCCAATAACTATTTTTGTGTGTAATAACTCTTGGATCACGCATACACACACAAAAATCAGAAAAAAAATCAAATTTAAAAAGGCCTTTGAATTACAGTTACGTAAGCACATAGGCAGACTTTTTATCGCCTCCAGTAAAATATGAGCATTAACTCGAGGTTGTAAAATTATAAATTTGTTTTAAACTACCTTTCGAACTACTTGTATCTGTTCAAGTTAACCACAAATTACTTACTAGTTTTTATTCATTCTTTACCGATGGGATTTACATGTTGAATCACACCATGTGACTTCAGTTTTTACCTGCTACAACATTTAACTGGTCAAACAACTCGGAGAAATCAATCTTTTTTTTTGTATGTGTGCAAAACATTTACAAAGCCCCCATGCAGAAGATAAGGGAACTAATTTATGGTATTTTTGTTTACGTTGGTGTAACTCATGGTATTTTTAGGTACGTTTATTTCCTGCAGGTTGGAACAGTAACTATTCTAATAAGACGTTTAGAAAAATATATTTTACAAATTAAATCTGAACGTTCTACCTGATTAAATTGTAAGATTGTTTGTTTGTTTTTAATTTCACGCAAAGCTACTCAAGGGCTATCTGCGCTAGCCTTCCTAATTTAGCAGTGTGAGACTAAAGGGAAGACAGCTAGTCATCACCACCCGTCGCCAACTCTTGGGCTACTTTTTACCAACGAATAGTGGGATTGACTGTTACATTATAATGCCCCCACTGCTGAAAGGACGAGCATGTTTGGTGTGACGAGAATTCGAAACCGCGACCTTCAGATTACGAGTCGAACGCCTTAACTCATCGGGCCATGCCGGGCCGCTAAGTTGTAAGAAGAGACAAGTAACGGATATCAGTTAAAATAAAACATAATATTTAATCACACACGCACAAATAGCTATTAGTCATTAAGTACAGTGTACTGGACCAAAGACTCGTCTGTCTGGATAGTGATAAGAACACTACAGTTGTCAAATTTTAAAGTTAATCTGTCTAAACTGATAGAACCATCAATTCTATGCTTCTTACAAGAGGGTACATTATTCCAGTGTTCACGTACCCTACATGGCTAGGTGGTTAAAGCACTCGACTCGTAATCTGAGGGTTATAGGTTCGAATCCCCGTCACACTAAACATGCTCACTCTTCCGACTGTGTGGGCGTTTTAATATGACGGTCAATCCCCCTATTCGTTGGTAAAAGTGTAGCCCAAGAGTTGGCGGTGGGTGGTGATGACTAGTTGCCTTCATTCTAGTCTTACACTGCTAAATTAGGGACGGCTAGCGCAGATAGCTTTCGTGTAGCTTTTCACGAAATAAAAAACAAACAAACTAATAAACTAGTTAAGAAAGTACTTAGCACAAGGTGAGTTGAGAATATATATATACACTTTGTTCTGTTTGAGTGAATGAAGACAAATGGATATAGTTGTAAAAAATCAATTAATTTGTATGTTATTATTTTCCTCTCTCAGTTAAATATTTTCTGTCGTTTCTCCCGTTTACCTGAGAACATTATAATTAATATGATTAATATTATATTTTTGCCTATTTATTTTTCTATATATACATATCTTCTATATTTGAGCGTCTAAATCATAAACTGTAAATTTCATAAATGTATATTGATATTCAGGCTAATACCAAGGGTTCTGTGTGAATCAAAAATCATAATTTCATCTGAGCTGGATCTAAGAACTTAGGCCCGACATGGTCAGGTGATTAAGGCACTCGACTCGTAATCTAAGGGTTGTGGGTTCGAATCCCGGTCGCACCAAACATGCTCGCCGTTTTTGCCGTGGGAGCGTTATAACATGACGGTCAATTCTACTATTCGTTGGTAAAAGTGTAGCCCAAGAGTTGGCGGTAGGTGGTGATGACTAGCTGTCTTCCCTCTAGTCTTACACTGCTAAATTAGGGACGGCTAGCGCAGATATCTCTCAAGTAGCTTTACGCGAAATTCAAAACAAACAAATAAAGAACTTATTCAGTGATACCAAACAAATTAATTACGGATCTTTCGGAATTTTTAAAATTTTATCATGAACTTGACGACGAGAGACAAAATATTCTATAGAAACGCTATTTGTACGCGGTAATTACTGTATAAATAAATCGTTGTCCTCAATTGATGAGTTCTGGTACTATACGAGGAATTTAATAGGGAAACAAAAGAAAGATCTGATGTGTTATATATTGTTTTTACACATCTCTGTACAAATTTGTTTGTAGTTTACTACGAAGCTACAAAATGGGCTATCTGTGCTATGCCAATCACGGATATCGAAACCCGGTGTCTAATGTTCGGAGACATATCGCAGTGCTATGATGGAGCCAAGGCAACTTGAGAGAAATGTTGGGAAAATGTCTTCAGCATTAGTTGGAATATTTTCTTTGGCTGTCCTACTATTCGTGTAATACTGCTATAACAATAACTTAGCTATTCAATTAATAACACTGAAGATGTGTGTGTAGACCCTCAACTAGAAAGTGACCCCTGGGGTCATTTTAAAGGTCAGTTTATGCAAAAAGAGTCACATTTAGTTCTTGCATATTTTTATTGTCGATTAGGCCATGACTTTCAGGAAATTAATATCCATGATCTAGATTGTTTACCTTATGGAATGATGAACACTATTACTTTACACATAAAATTGCATGGGGAAATTGAATACAAATAATTTTTTCTCAAAATTTTTGATCAAGTTAATTATACAATAATTAACCATGAATGTTTTCAGAGAGAATTACCGACTTCCCATGGTGCATCATGTGTCAAGATGGCGTTGATTCGAAGATTCTCTTTAAATGTATGGCATTGAGTAAGAAGAACAACGGTTGGAAAGAAAAGAAAAATGAGAGAAATGACGTTTTGAGATTTTCCAGACATATTGGATAAACTGTGGTTCTTTAAGTTCGCGATAATAATTTAAAACGGTGTAAGTTGTGCCACAGTCTATTTGAATCTGAATCAAATAGTCTGATTCATACCATGAATGAAGAACTTTTTTCAGTCCCCAACAACAAGTCAAAACTCTCAACTTGTCATTGACTAGAAGCAGTGAGGGTGACCAGGAGGCTGACAGCAAGAACATTAATTCTCAGTAGATGGTCAATAACATTCTTGTGTATGTTCTGAATCACTCCACACGCAGATTAAATTAGGTGGAGTTAATGCTGTAATAGTTGAAGGTTGCTATTGCATTGCATGCACGTGGATGCCAATTGAAATAAGTCAATAATAGTGCCTGACGAAGATGATAAGAGATGTGCTTCTATGAATGAACTTGAAAGTATAAGACTATAGGGAAAGCAGCTCGCTCTTTCAGCCGTTCGGGCATTATAATGTGACGGTCAATTCCACTATTCGTTGGTAAAAGAGGAGCCCAAAGGTTAGTGGTTGGTGGCGAAGATTGGTTCAAATTACCCCCTACCCTCAGATTACGAGTCTAGCGACTTAAACACCTGGCTATGCCGGTCTGAACTTCGTTAAACATTAACACTAAGATGTTCTGATTCCATGTATTTGACATAAAGGATGTGTCTTAAGTGTGAGAAACTACGTGACAATTCAGATGTGGATATATTACAGTTCTTTGTCCGAAAGAATACTTTACCAGAGAACCGTTTATCACATAATAATAATAATAAGATAATACTTATGGAGATTAGATGTATGGTCACCTCTCTTGTTACAGATCAGATTTCATTATTTCCAGAGCTTCAACTAAGTCACTCCAACACGGCAATCTTTGTCACCTGAATCTGACTCCACTAATGACAATGTTGCCAGGCCATCCCATAAGAGTTGTATCTTTCAGAATACGGCGCACCTTTTTTCCCGTTGAACCAAGGCATTCTGGATATTCTACATCATTCATCAAGCTAGCAAAGACCCGACCAGAAACATACCAATGAAGCTGGATTATCATATAATCTATACTTGTTTTGCATTTATTGTTTGGTAATGTGGAGGTGTTATAATGACTTGATGATAATGTAAAGATGAAATTATACAAAAGCTTTCAGTGTATTGTGTATGGTGCATCCAGAAGATAGAAGATTACATCATAGCCAACCTTATGGACTTCTGTACCATGAAAATCTCTGAGATAAACAATACCATCATTTTAGTCATGACTAGACAAGTTGTTAGATGTTTTAGGGACACTCTGAGCTTCTCTATGGTATTCCTTACAACGAGAATCTAAAATTCTATCGAACAAAATGGGTTAAACGTTTAACAAGAAAGTAGTTTAATTCCATACAGCCTTGACATGGTCTGGTTGTTAGAGCACTTGACTCGTAACCTGACTGTAAATCCCATTATTCGCTCGTAAAAAATGTAGTCCCAGAGTTGAAGCGGATTTGTGGATTTGCTGCCTTCCCTCTGGTTTATTACTTCAAAATTAGGGACGACTAGCGTAGATAGCCCTCGTGTAGATTTGCGCGAAATTCAAAAACAAATAAAAAACCCTCTTTACGAAACGTAAATAAGAGCATAATGTCAACACCTTGACTTTACGTGAAAAATGCCCAAACGTTCTTTATAATATGATTGCTTTTAACCAGAAAAAGGGATTTCACTGGAACTAGTACAAGCCACAGTAATACGAGTGCGCAAATTATTCAAACTATTAATTTTAAGAAACGTTCACCCCTGACTGTAACCCGAGCATCAAAATATTATATTTCTACAAAGTGTTAATTTCTTTTTCTTTTACAAACTAGTGTATTCTAAAACTTTAAAAAGCATAGGCCCGGCATGTTAAGGCGTTCGAATCGTAATCTGAAGGTCGCGGGTTGGAATCCCGGTCGCACCAAACATGCTCACCCTTTCAGCCGTGGGGGCGTTATAATGTGACTGTCATTCTCACTATTCGTTGATAAAAGAGTAGCCCAAGAGTTGGCGGTGGGTGATGATGACTAGCTGCCTTCCTTCTAGTCTTACACTGCTAAATTAGGGACGGCTGGCACAGATAGCCCTCGAGCAGCTTTGTGCGAAATTCAAACAAACAATCAAAAAGCATATAAAGCTTTTCTGAAAAATATAAATACCGAGAAATTTCCTCAACTCCTGATAATTTGAGCTTTGAATAATAAATAATTTGAATTTTGAAGGACGTTCATATCATCTTCACTTCAGATAGTAAATCATTTATAATTTCACCATTGATTTAGGAGCACAATATTTGCTTCTAAGTATTACACACGAATTAATTACTTCTCCTTATTAATTTCATCAGTGCTGGAATACACATACATTATCTTTCTCCATATCTGAAATACTGATTAATTAATACTGCATTTTAATCACTTTTGTTTTGAAGTAGTCATACAATATCTTGTTCCACCTGTTACGATATTAAGTATTTACACGACTGAGTATTGAAGCTCATGGTTGCCAACAAGTAAGTTTGAAGCACAACCACAAGCAACATATTTAGGATATGTTTTGTAAATAATAAGTGGAACTGAAACGAGAAGAAGAAAATTCTAATATGGACTATAGAGGGCGCTAATTAACTGCTTTGGTTATTATAATTCATTGGCAGTCAAAGTAGTTTTTTTCCCTACCGTACTCTACACTGGAAGTCTCAGAATGGTTCTCTGTTTATTTTGTATCTTTAGACCGTACACAATTAGATAATAGAGCTGACACCCATAGGCTTTTTTTAAATAATAACTGGCTTCATTGGCAACCCTTTCCACCGCTTTCAGCAAAATTGTATAGACATAAAAAACCGTATGTCAGCAACTGTAAGTGATAGAATGCTGAACAAACTATCTATTTATAGGTTGTGAACCACGAAACACTTACTGTTTACATCATTTTATATCCCGAAGACGTATTTTATATTCTTATGGCTTTGTTTGTTTAGTTGTATTTAAGTACAAGGCGATACAATGGGCTATCTGTGCTACACCCATCAGGGGTATCAAAACCCGGTTTCTAGCGTTCTAAGTTTGCAGACATATCGTTGTGCCACTGGAAGCACTCTTATGGCAACTATATCAAAATAGTTGTGAATTTTTCCGCAATGAAACAAAAAAACTAGAAAACTTAACACCATTCATTAAAACGATTTCTTACAAAACACTTCATTTTTTTGTAACAGGACTCTATATTTGTATAACATACGTGATAAATGAATAAAACTACCATTGAAAACTCATATAAACAGCACAGTGAACATTTCAACCGCTTAGCCCCAACTTTGTACAACGTCAATATACTGGCAGGGTGCTTCACACGACGTATTTAGTCCCACAAAATAAAGAAAAAGGACAACGTGTGCATGTACAGGTTTATAATTCAACGAGTTCTTCTCATTTGGAGTATCTTGCAGGTTCGTTTTAGTATACTCATTGGCACAGGAATAGACTATATGGTGGCACAACCCAATGACATGAACATCTTAACGAAGCGTATCTTATACAAGAACACTTTAACAACTTGGATATATATTCTTAAGATGTTAGTTCGCCAGATGTTAACATTACAGGATGTATAGTGTCTTAATAACTGTATCCTTCTGCCATTTGAGTAAGAATCATTGCCAGCGTTTAGGGTGATTGCATGCTGCCCTTGTTGAAATGCTCGCATCAAAATTGTTAACAACTAATTGAATAAGAGATGTCCCTTTTTGGGATTTATGAACAAGGTCCTTACTTGGATCTAATGGTTGTCGATTTCAGCACTTCGTTATAAGAGTGGATCATCATGGCCAGGTGATTAAGGTGCTCGACTCGTAATCTGAGGTTCGCGGGTTCGAATTCCCGTCGCATCAGACATTCTCGCTCTTTCAGCCGTGGGGACGTTATAACGTTATGGTCAAACCCACTATTCGTTGGTAAAAGAGTAGCCCAAGAGTTGGCGATGGGTGGTGATGATTAGCTACCTTCCCTCTAGTCTTACGCTGCTAAATTAGGGAAGGTTATCGCTGATTGTACTCGTGTAGCTTTGCGTGAAATTAAAACACAACAACAAAATCATTATGAGAGCAAACAAATCCACGTTTGTACTGGTTTTTAATACCAAACCGATTGATATTTACAATGGAGTCATGAGAGAGTTTGTGATCATGGTACAAAACATTATCATCGGTAGTTTCTTGGTATTGCTTGACATAAGCATTGTCAGAAGGTCCATCGTGGTTTCACTTGCATGTTCGTCGGTTGAATCAATATTTGTTTGACATTAAAACATGCTTTTCTGCGCAGAAATCACGTTTCTGTCAATCTTCACGCGATTTCCTAATTTCCTGATAGCTTGTTCCACTTCGTCATACCCATTATCTGGGACGTCATTAAATACATGTTTGATGCTTTCTTGGACGTTTGTTTGTTTTGAATTTCGCGTAAAGCTACACGATGGCTATCTGCGCTAGCCGTCACTAATTTAGTAGTGTAAGACTAGAGGGAAGGCAACTAGTCATTACCACCCACCGCCAACTCTTGGGATACTCTTTTACCAACGAATAGTGGGATTAACCGTCACATTATAACGCACCCACGACTGAAAGGGCGAGCATGTTTAGTGTGACGAGGATTTGACGCACCTGGCCATGCCGGGCCCGTCCTCTTAGAACATTAATATACTTTTATGTCCACGTGATGTAGTAACAAAAGAATCATCTAAATATCTTGACAATTCAGTGAACAACATTCGTTTGGACAAGGTTTTACCTCTATTTCTTTGATATTGATTATATATTTCAGACGAATTCCTGATTCGAGATCGATTCGCGCCTGTTTGAGAAATAAGCTGATCAGTGGCTGAATTTTTAGATGTTGAATCCTGGAATGTTATTTTTCTTGAACTTGCAATTTATACTGGCGTTGGTTCCCTTAACTTGGTTTTACAATCATAGTAAACCTAGCTTTTAAATCACAGACTGGTCTTTGTATTCTCACTGAATGTATCCAATGATCCCCGCGCGTAAAACATGCGTCCAAAGTGACTTTTTAAAATGGTTTGTGATATCCACGGTCTGCTATAATACACACAAATATGACTTCTATAGATGGTTTATGGTGTCCACGGTCTGCTATGGTGCTCTCAAATACGACTTCTATAGATGGTTTATGGTGTCCCCGAACTACTGTAGTACTCACAAATATGACTTATATAGATGGTTTATGGGCTCCACAATCCGCTGTAATACTCACAAATATGACTTCTATAGACGGTTTATAGTGTCTCCGAACTCACAAATATGACTTCTATAGACGGTTTATGGTGTCCACGGTCTACTATAGTACTCACAAATATGACTTTTATAGAGGATTTATGGTGTCCACGGTCTGCTGTGGTGCTCTCAAATGTGATTTCTATAGATGGTTTATGGTGTCCACGGTCTGCTATAGTGCTCTCAAATATGACTTCTATGGATGATTTATGGTGTCCACGGTTTGCTATAGTGCTCTCAAATATGACTTCTATAGAGGGTTTATGGTGTCCACGGTCTACTCTAGTACTCACAAATATGACTTCTGTAAATGGTTTATGGTGTCCACGGTCTGCTATAGCGCTCTCAAATATGACTTCTATAGAGGGTTTATGGTGTCCACGGTCAATTGTAGTACTCACAAATATGACTTCTATAGAGGGTTTATGCAGTACTCAGCTTCTCGCTTTTACGATCTTGGCTTTTCTTATCGATTGGACATTAACTTCGGCAAAACACGCAATGTGCTTTGAAGTAGTAACCTCGAATATCAGAAATAAATTGTCATCTTTCCCGAGAATTTGATAAGACAGACTCAGCGTCTGTTCGTCTCCTAAGGTATGATGATGAATACATTTGGTAACGTCGTTATTAGGATTAACAAGAAAGTGTCTATGTCCTATCGTCCCTAAGCTTGCTTGCTTCAATAACACTATGTAACACAAATTTCGTTCCTGGATAGTATGTGTTATTTCCTAATTGCTTATGTTGTAAAAGTACAGAAAATGGTCATTATTCCCTTCAAACTTTGCTTCTGTGACCTGGATAATGAAATTTAGAAATTAACCTGTTTTCTATGTAAAAACGGGCAAATTTGCACATTTTCATTTACATAAGGTCTGAATAAAACAACATATGAATCAAGATTTACATGTATTTATACTAAAGTTATACAAAAATAAACAAAAATGTTTAGAGGTGATTAGTTTTTTCAAGATTTGCGATTGTAATGTAAATCACTTTCACGTATCAGCCTCTAAATATATTCTACCATCGTGTTTTCGTTATACGCTCCCAGGTCACAAAAGCAAAGTTTGAAGAAAAAATAGGTCTTTTCCATTTACTTTAGGCATAAGCAGTTGGGAAATAACACTTTCTGTCCAGGAACAAGAAAAAAGTAAAAAATGTGTTACATAGTGAAATGTTTGTAATTCGTCTTTGTAAGCAAATTGAAACTGGCTGATTTTGATCACAGAAAGCACTGGTGTTATGAAATACACATTCGCTCCTGATGTTTGTGCTCAGAAAATATGTTCATCAGGTTGTGATGTGGGGGTATACACGGTGGCCCGTAAGTCCTTACCCATCTATATGTTATTATGTTATATTCAATTACGCATGTATTATGAACTTGTTTCTTTTTTTTCAGAGAAATATGGCCGATGTAAGCCCATTTACACTTGAAGAACGTATTGTGACAAGTACGTGGGTACATGAGCGCAAGAATACTGGTGACACCCTGGATACAATAAGACATATGGATGGGTAGGGACTTACGGGCCACCCTGTACATACGAAATGTTTAGCCTCAATTATATCTATGCTTTTAAAAGTTTTAGTTGAAGTTAGCATACCTACCCTACCTCCTACTCAATACAACCTGCCCAGTTTGTCGAAACAGATATTGATTATTTGGAATGTTCAAAGGCAAAATAAAATGAAGCAGGTTTGGTTTAATTTGGGATCTAAGAAAGTTAACAGTAAATACAACTTGTCAACTACTGATGGTACCTGTTCCTTACATAGCCTTGGCTGTTAGTTCTGTTTATATTTTACTGCATACGAGTATATATTATAAAATATCTTATATAGTTCTACATATTTAGGTTTGTATGACTCTATAATGTTATTCAAAATGCGATTTGGTAACAGTTCTATACAATTAAACCTTTGTAAAAGTTTTATGAACAGTTTAATTGAAATTTGGTCATAGTGGACGAAGTATTTAGGAATTAAAAACCCAATCTATTTATTTATTTATTATTTAGTCTTTTGTTGTTTCATTGTGGAAAAATTCAAAATTATTTTTGTCAAACTTGCCACAAGAGTGTGAAATACGTCTACGTTCATTAAAACAGTACCCACAGTAGATTTGCTGTACCCAAAAAACCTAGAAATAAACATTTCATTCAACGTTCTGTCACTTGTAGTTGCTGATATATAATTTTTTATATCAATACAATTACACACGAAATAAGGGATGACCCGGCATGACCAGGTGGGTTAAGACGTTCGACTCGTAATCTGAGGGTCACGGGTCCGAACCCCCGTCGCATCAAACATGCTCGCTCTTTTAGCTGTGGGGGCGTTATAATGTAACCATCAATTCCACTATTCTTTGGTAAAAGAGTAGCCCAATAGTTGGAGGTGGGTGATGATGACTAACTTCCTTCCCTCTAGTCTTACACTGCTAAATAAGGGACGGCTAGCGCAGATAGCCCTCGTGTATCTTTACGCGAAAATCAAAAACAAACCAATCAAAGTGATAGCCCACGAATGATGTTTATAGAGCTTCGGTCATCTAGTGGTGGACAATATCTTCCATATAATAAATATTTGCATCTTAGTCACTCTATTGACTTAACAGTTACTATTTTCTAGTTGTTGCCAGTTCATTGTATTCTTGTTTCTTCTAAGTTCGTTATCAATTATCCCTTGCTTTAAAAAAAAAAAAGTGTATTATTTTACTTATAATGTGACGGTCAATCCCACTATTCGTGAGTAAAAGAGTAGCTCAAGAGTTGGTGATGGGTAGTGATGACTAGCTGCTTTCCCTCTAATTTTACACAGCTAAATTGGGTATGGCTAGCGAAGATAACCCTCGAGTAGCTTTGTGCGAAATTCAAAACAAACAATTGAAATAAGGGGAAAAGTTACCATGGAAACCAGCCGTTATTTAAAAAAGATCAATGGAGCCATCTTTGTATTTTTTGATTTTTTATATTATGAAGATATAAAATAGACAAAGAACCATTGTAGGATCTCCAGTGCAAAGTTAGGTAGAAAAAGGACAAACTAATTTGGCTGCTAGGCTAGTAAGGAAACACTTGTTTCATTTCCTAAACAAGTAGAGCGTTAACAGGCGTGTGAGTTCATACTTGAACACCAGCATAAACAAATGAAGTTTTTTACCACAGAGCAGACACACTGTGTTTATTAGACTATTTAAGGTATTTAGTTTTATTTTCCATTATATCTGATTTTACTTTATGCTTACTATTTTATTGTAATGACGATTATCCATTATTTTCTTAGTATATGGCTTTAGGATTAATCTAGTCCTCCTTGGCTGGCTAAACCTTATGAGATATTATTGGGCTTACGGGCGAAAATATCGTTAAAAACAAGATATTCGACTGATGAAACAGTGCACTCTAATCAATGCTGTGGTGTGAACGGCGTTTAAATGCTGAAAAAGCTTGATTGTAATTCATTTACTTAACAGCAAACACTGCTATTAGTCCTAGTACGGTTTTAACACTGCATCCTATATCTAGTCCCTTGGGGGTTTTTCAAGAATTAGAATAGTGTATAAAAGTAATAGTATTCCAACCAATCTACGTTCGCTGTATCCATTTCCGACGACGCGTTTTGGTCAAGCCAGAGATCATTAGGGTGGCTGGGACAAAACAAACACAGTGATAATCGGAACACTTTTTATACATACCACTTCTTGCTAAAACAGTTGTTATGGTATGAACTCTTTTCTAAAGCTGACGAAGCATTATTATAATTAATTTATTTGTCATTAGGCATTAGTATTTGATCTATTATGTTTTGTAATTCTCCATTCGATATTTAATCCATAAACTAATTCTAGTAAACAATATAGTTTTAGCATTATTCAATTATCTATAGTAGACATATATTTTTAGGACTAATTTATTTAGGTAATTTGTTTTGAATACACATTGATATTAATGGAAGTATTTTGTTTACAACACACTGTTAAGTCAAAAAATTCTAGATTACCAAAGTCAACAATCATTTCTACCACGCGCATGTTTATTTCTTTCTCTGTTTCTTTGTAGTTGAGTCAAGGGATATCTGTGCTGTGCTAGTATCGATTTAAAAACTCGAGTTTTAACGTTATTCCACATTCACTTAACCTAAGTTTTTACTAACACGTACTCCACCTTACCGGTTGGGTATGACCCATATACACATCCAGGGAACAATAATCAGAAAGGTTTTGTTTGTTTTGAATTTCGTGCAAAGCTACTCGAGGACTATCTTCGTTAGCCGTCGCTAATTTAGCAGTGTAAGACTAGAGGGAAGACAGCTAGTCATCACCACCTACCGCCAACTCTTGGGCAACTCTTTTACCAACGAATAATGGGATTGACCGTAACGTTATGACGCCCCAACAGCTAAAAGGGCGAGTATGTTTGGTGCGACCGGGATTTGAACCTGCGATCTTCATGTTACGAGTCGAACGCCTTAACCCATCTGTTCATGACGGGCCATGATCAGAACGGTAGTTAAGTAGGTGTGAAGTTTATATAATTGTGTTTGAAGAATGTAACCCTAACTCAAGGCAATAATCAATAGCGTTTACGACTGTATACATTGTATTTACAAGGGCCCTGACTAAACGTAAAATATTTGCATCCAAATTGATTAAAAACATCCATCTGTATATACAAAAAAATATACATACTTTTCTAATCTGTGAACGGGTAAATGTATCAGTTCTCAAATGTTAAACATAATACCATTCTCTAAATCTTAAATCAGATTATGACTTATTGAACATCCCAGTACGTGAGGCAGAATTAGAACCCGTTTCGGTCGTTCATAATTCGTTTATCTCAGTACTCAGAATATTATAACTGTTTATAAAACTTGCAACGGTTTAGGTGACTAATAGTGACTAATTCTAACGTTACTAAGTTTGAAATTCCGTGACGTGTTAGTTTTTACCGGACGATAAAAGGTAATCTTGTGTGCCGGATTAGGGATTCTTATACGCTTTGTGAGTTGCTATTTTGTAAAGTCGCAAATTTTGTAATATTTACAGGAACTCGTGAACATTAAAGGTTTTCGACTGAAAATTTTAGCTCGAGATAGATGTATTGTATTGTGTTCTTATTCCTATAGGCCATTTATATTCTTCAACAGTGGCCCAGCGGTATGTCTATGGACTTACAACGCTAGAAACCGGGTTTCAATATCCACAGTGGACAGATTACCGATAATTAATTGTGTAGCATTGTGCTTAATAAAAAAATAAATATTTTATAATAAATTTAGTCGTTAACGTAATATTTTGTTTGTGGCTGTTTGTACGTGATTAAACACCAAATAATTTTTTCATGAGGACCAAGTGTAAAAATACGGTAAACCAGCTGCATGTCACGTATGGTGTTTCACCAAGTCCTTGCGTGTTTGTAGGTGCACAATAGCTCTTCAGATTATTGTGTTAAATGCTTTAGGCCCGGTATGGTCAGGTGGTTAAGGGTCTCGACTCATCATCCGAGGGTCGCGAGTTCGAATCTCCCTCGCACCAAACATGCTCGCCCTTTCAGCCGTGGGGGCGTTATAATATGACGATCAATCCCACTATTCGTTGGTAAAAGAGTAACTCAAGAGTTGGCGGTGGGAGGTGATGACTAGCTGCCTTCTCTCTAGTCTTACAATGCTAAATTAGGGACGGTTAGCGCAGATAGCCCTCGTATAGCTTTGCGTGAAAGATAGAAGAAACAGTAAACGCTCTATATTTTGTATGGGTTTGGAAGATTGTTTTAAAGCCTAAAACTACACAATGGGCAATCTGAGCTGTGCCCATATTTATGGTCATAAACCCTTACTTACTTCTGAGCCACCGCAGAGGACTCTTCTGAAAGTTTAAGTTAAAAAAGATAGAGGTATCGCTCAGTGATCAAAGTTGGTTTTGTTTTGAATTTCGCACAAAGCTACGCGAGGGCTATCTGCGCTAGCCGTCCCTAATTTAGCAGTGTAAGACTAGAGGAAAGGCAACTGATTATCACCACCCTCCGCCAACTCTTAGGCTACTCTTTTACCAACGAATAGTGGGATTGACCGTAACGTTATAACGCCCCACAGCTAAAAGGGCGAACATTTTTGTGTAACAGGGATTCGAACCCGCAACCCTCGGATTACAAATCGAGTGCCTTAGCCACCTAGTCATGCCTGGCCACGCGATCAAAGTTACCGTTTACTGGAATCGATTCGTTTCACTTTTTTTGTGTAATACTTTTTCAGTTTTATATGTTACCCAAACTTAGTCTCAAAACTTTCAGTTTACGGTAAAAAATGTTTTCCCGCGAAAAAAAGAATAACAAATTTTGGCTGGATTACGTTGGTTTTCAATTTTTAATAGGTGCTACAGAAATATAATATTTGTTAGGTGTTACACATTTGGAAATTCGATCAGCTTAAATCCTTACAAAGTTTATGTTGATAGTTAGATCCATGTGGGTATTAAGTCGCTATTAGTGATTGTATACAGTCATATCAGAAAGCATCCAAAAATAGCATTTGATATATCTAGTTTATTACCAATTAGGCACTCTAAATCGTAGGCAGTGAAATGCATTCGCGGTAATTGAAAAATGGGCAGTAAAATAAATACTTTTGTTTTAAATGAAATGGAATAAGAAAAGTCAGGTTGATATGCCGAATTAGAAAACACCCCAAACTAAGCAGTGCTTTAAACATTGAGAAGCAGTCTCTTCAATTAAATTCCACATAAATTGTGATCGTGTAAGAGAAACAGATATTGATTCTGTTTGCTTAACCTTGGCAAGTCATGAATGCGTCTGATAAATAAACTGTCCATCAGAATACGATCCTTTATATTTACTGCAATTCTTAATTTCAAAGGTAAAAACCACACAAGTTGAATTAACATGAGTTATCTATAGCGATGACGGTCACCTCGTAGAATAATTTTCTGATGCATGGGGTGTGACCACACGTTGATCATTAATTTTTAACATAACCTAAGGGTTGGAAAAGCATGCTTGACAAAGGCTTGCATTGCGAATAAGGATATGTAGTGAGATTCAAGGAAGGCATTAAATCGATTAGGTCTTAAAAGGATTGGGTCATGATTTTAAATAAGCTGGCAGACGTTTGATTCAATTAAAACCTGCATTCTCTAAGAAGCTGAGAAAAAGGCTGCAGGTTTCGTTATAAGTTATACAGTTTCTCTTTTTCTTTTTGCATTGTATATTCGTAAGTTTACCCCTGATCCACTGGTGGGGATGACTTGTTTAGCTGTACCGATCTGAGCTATGTGTCTGATATATATAAAGTTATAAGTTGTAAAAATATTCTATATAAATGATTTTATCATTTTAGTTTGTTTACCAGTCCTTTGATTTGTTTGTGAGGTTCGTACTATTACTTCTGTTATTGAAATATGAGATGCTATTTATTCCAAAGTATTACTTTAAAATTCACTGATATTATCTTTATCCATTTTTTTCTAAAAAAACACATTTACATAAAATCTTGGAAAACTATAATAATCAAGTAGTATAGTTTAAATACGACTCATTTCGGCCATCTTTGAATGTTACCAATATGTTAGGGCCCGGCATGGCCAAGCGTGTTAAGACGTGCGACCTCGTAATTTGAGGATCGTGGGTTCGTATACCCGTCGCGCCAAACATGCTCGTCCTTTCAGCCGTGGGGGCGTTATAATGTCACAGTCAATCCCGCTATTCGTTGGTAAAAGAGTACCCCAAGCGATGGCGGTGGGTGGTGATGACTAGCTGTCTTCCCTCTAGTCTTACACTGCTAAATTAGGGATGGCTAGCACAGATAGCCCTCGAGTAGCTTTGTGCGAAATTCAAAAACAAACAAACTATTACACATAGGTGATGTTTCACAAAAGACACTCTTAGAATCGAAAAATTCGAAACAACTTTGAACAGGGAATTTCAGAAACTGTCACTGTTCCTAAACGAAGCTATTGTGTTCTAGTTAGCGTTCACTAATCCTTGCAATCTCAATTCTAATGGACATTTCTCAGATCCTTCAAATTTTGTAAGGCATTCTAATGAGTATCCGATTTCAGAAAATTGCACATGCAACTTTATTTGTGGATCTCATGGGTGAATTTCTGTCTGATTATAACAGACTCGATAACAAATGCACAATCTTGCATATTCGCACACATTTTACACAGATTACCAGTTCTCGTATTGCTGAAAGAGAGAGAGAGAAATTGTTTTTAAATTTCGCACAAAGCTACACGAGGGCTATCTGCGCTAACCGTCCCTAATTTAGCAGTGTAAGACTAGAGGGAAGGCAGCTAGTCATCACCACCCAAGGCCAACTCTTGGGCTACTCTTTTACCAACGAATAGTGGGATTGACCGTCACTTTATAACGCTCGCACGGCTGAAAGGGCGAGCATGTTTGGTGCGACCCTCGGATTATGAGTCGAACGCCTTAACCCACCTAGCTATGGCGGGCCCATTATATGTTAAAATGCAAGATACAAAAGCCTGAGAATTGTCTGTAATGACAAACTGCACACGTTCTTTGTGTTTCTAAACCCTCTTCTTCTACTTTCGTCAATCTTCAAGTTAATAGTAATGTCAAACGATATTCGAATGCCTGATATCACTCTTCTCACAGTGTTAGGCTCTTCTTTCTTCTTGAAACTGAAAAACGGTTCTTCCTCCATTTTTCCTTCAATTTGTTTTGTTACTGGTCGTTTACCGTAAGTTAGAAGTAACCGTCTGGCGTATTTTAATAAATATAATTAAAAAAAGCGGTTCTAGGAATTTCACACCGGTGTAGGTGATACACATCCGACGACGTTACACACGCTATAAAGTTATTTCGTTCAAAACAAGTGTTTTATTTCTCTTGATAAGTTTGTTCATATTCAGCATTATTGTGGATAAAAAAACGTGTTTTAAAATCACTTCTTCATTGTTTCTTGTTTTGTTTTTAATTTCGCGCAAAGCTACTCGAGGATGTCTGTGCTAGCCGTCCCTAATTTAGCAGTGTAAGACTAGAGGGAAGACAACTAGTCATCACCACCAACCGCCAATTCTTGGGCTACTCTTTTGCTAACGAACACTGGGATTGACCGTTATGTTATAACGCCCTCACGTTAATTAATAGTATGTATTTACTGTCATCATTGATATAAAATGTTACTGTGATATAAGCGACTTCGTTGGTTGTTTTGTTCACAGGTCTTCCGAATGTAACATCAAAGAACGTAAGGGCGTGAAAGAAGTGTAAAGTGAGCTTACGTTTTGCTAAGCCTGGTTTGCACCTTTTAAAACGGTATTGTATTATTATAATAAATCTGTTCGCTTGCTTCAATCCCGAGCGTCCCCTGGAGAATATTTACTACAATACAAAACTCATTATTTGCTTCCTGCTAGAAGAGCGGTAAGTCTACGGACTTACAACGCTAAAATCATGGGTTCGATTCTCCTCGGTGGGCTCAGCAGATAATCCGATGTGGCTTTGCTATAAAACAAACACACACACACAGGCTTATTTCAAATAGTTTGAGGTGTTAAGAGCTTCTAAGTGTTTGTTATTATTATGGTTAGGCGGAGCATTTACCCTAAAACCGTTTCAAGGCTAAAATAGCTATAATAAAAGATGTACTTTATAAACATATTTAAATCATGCTCATGGTTTTAAAAGATTACACAGTTATATAAAATATTTTTAAAAACATACTTTCATCTATAAATACATATTAACACTGTATAATTAAGTCCACCAGGTGTCAACACTTCTTAACATGGAAAATGACAACTCAGACGCTATCCAATCATTTTTCTGTATCCAAAGCTTGACACGGTAACATAAGATCCGTAAGTATTTGTAAAATGCATATGACATCATCACTGTTCTTATTTTGTTATCGAAATTTCCCTCATATTTCTGTTGCGTTATATCTTACAGACACAGGTGCGTGGAAACGTCCACAGAATTTCTAGTAAATGTTTCTATAATCAGGACAAGGTGATATTACGACCGTATCTACTCTTGTGAACATCACGTGCTCTAGCCACTCTATATGTAATATTATAAGTGTTTTTTTTCCTCTTTGAATTTTTCGCAAAGCTACACGTAATGATGGTAGCTAGTCATCACCACCCACCGCCAGCTCTTGGACTACTCTTTTATCAACGAATAGTGGGATTGACCGTCATATTATAACGCCCTCACGGCTGAAAAGATGAGCATGTTTGGAGTTATGGAGATTCGAATCCACGACCCTCGAATCACGAGTCGAACGCCTTAACCACCTGGTCATGCTGGGCTGTAAAGTTCTTTTAGACGTTTTGCTTACGTTCTATTTATCGAATAAAAATTCCAGTAACGATTTCTCACATCAAGTTAAAAGGAAACAAAATAATTCGTTTTAAAATTAGCGCAACTGAAAGCGAAAGAAAACCAAACTTTTTCATAAATGTTCAGAGGCTCACTGAAGAGGCTCTTGCGTTGTTTCTTAAAATAATTTAGTTCCAAACAATATTAAGAGTGAAAACAAAACATCGACTTACAGCATCAAATAGAGAAGCTTTCCCTAGGCTTAAGATCAAACAGATATGTCTTGAAATGATTAACAAAGTTGCTTTACGGACGTCCAGAAAGTTATTGCTATTTTAAATTAAGCACGAAGTTATATAAAAGGATATCTATGCTCTGCCCACGACGGGTATCGAAACCTGATTTTTAACGTTCTGATTCCGCAGACATGCCGCTGTGCCATTGAGGGAGGCGTATAGAAAGTATCTATCAAAAAGATGAAATTCTTTTACACAGAATAAATTCAATGCGCAACTTGAAAGAAATTTCTCGCTTAGAAATTAAAATTAAGCGATGTTATAGAAACAGGTGACAAAAACCTTACTTCGTGAATACTGTGTTTGAAACAAAAAAAAAAAAAAAAGAATTCCAACCAGTAAGTAGTTCCAAAAACAATAGAGTGGAAGTGTTAAAATTGTAAAAGTTACAATTTTATAGCAAGTCTACGTTTTAATATACTATGTTTATTTTATTTTTAGATTTAAAAAAAAAATCTTTTTATGCGTTCTCGTATTTCAGGTCTTTGTAGTAAACGTTTTTTACATAATGTTTTCTGCTAATTCATGATGACACGTTTCTATCGTAACCATGACGAATGTTGGAACCCAGTTTCCACATTAGGGCGCCAGGCCTTTATTTGTTCAATGCAACAAACAGTTTCGTGACTAGCATATCGGAAAGTCCCATACATCAGTCAGTGAGCAAGGATTGGTTCACACCTAAAGTTGACTTGTTCCATGCTATGCAGTTTAGATCTGTTGTCAGGTGTTTAAGAACATGCCATGTAAGTTGATAAAAAAATAAAAAATAAAAGAAAATTTGCCCATGAAATGTTTCACAGTCGTGACGATATGATGGTAACCTGACGGTACTACATGGTTAATTTTAATTTGAATACTAAGGTAGCCGTGAGATGTTATCCGACTTTGCCCAAACACAATGTTATTATTCACTGTCATAAAAAAACGTTTCTGGTAACTGAGCTCGATTAATTTTGGACGACTCTTGTTTCAATTAAAATATTGATAATCTGAGATGAAAAGTAGAAAACGAAACGTGTTTTAATAGCTCCACCTAGGAATGTTGAGTAAAATAAACTAAATAAGAAGGATATCCAACTAGAATTTAAGAGTTCGATGTTTTAGAAATGAAATATCGATTTGGGTGTTTCAAATCAAAATACAGAACTACGAATTATCATTAAAATATTGATTTGGTATGAGTGCTTAAGAGTTAAAATAAGCCTAAATATCTGAAAATTGTAAAAAATATATATATTGCTACGGTTTTGACGGTTAAAAACGCGGTTTTTGGTTCTCTGAAAGTTTGTATGTTTTTGAATTTTGCACAAAGCTACTCGAAGGCTATCTGTGCTAGCCGTCCCTAATTTAGCAGTGTGAGACTAGAGGGAAGACAGCCACTCATCACCACCCACCGTTAACTCTTGGGCTACTCTTTTACCAACAAATAGTGGAATTGACCGTCACATTATAACGCCCCCACGGCTGAAAGGGCGGGCATGTTTGTTGCGACCGGGATTCGAACCCGCGACCCTCAGATTACGAGTCGAACGCCTTAACCCACCTGGCCATGTCTCTGAAAGTTCTTTCTCAAATATAATATTGTATATCCTATCCTATAAAATATTATCTTACTACAAGACCTTCACAACTCATTGTGACATGTATTTATTTAACCTATAATTTTTATGCAGTATTCTTGCACGTGATAACACACTTGTCCTGAGAGGAAGTTCCTGTAGGGAAAAACACGGTGACGTAATTGTTATAATTGCTTATCTGTTTCCGAGACAGAATCAGTAGACCTTTACTACACTAGCTATACTAAAATTCCTTTAGCCCATGGAGATAGAGTTCAGGAAACACTGTATTGGGATTTTAATCTTTCAACCGAAACTCATTTTATAGTTGTCCTTAATTTTGAATCACTGGCTAGATAGAAGGAAGTCAGCTATCAGAACCCAAGGCTATAAGGTGCATTTATAAATGAATAACAGGGTTGAAGGTCACTTTTTATAACGCATCCTCCTACTAAAGTGCGAAAAGTGTTAGGAATTATCACGTTTCGAACCTTGGACCTTGCGGTTCATCACCACATCCGAACCCAGCAAGCATGGAATATCATGATAGCGCAAAATGGTTTCAACACATTCAGAAACAAATGGTACCATAGGCCCTGATTTGGACCATTTGATTACTGTTATTATTATTAGTTTATGTCACTCTGTTTATGAAAATCTGATTGGTCGCACAATTACGCCGGGAAAGTCAGATATATCTTATACACCAAGAGGTTATTATACATACTGTAGCTCCAATGTCCAGGATAAATAAAAATAATACCAATAATATTTTGAGATATGGTATTGACTTAGTGGTCTCAGTGTATTTGCTTTAAACAAAGCACTTATTCAAAGCAAGAACCGCCTCTTTGACACATGTGCAGCTACTGTCTATTTCCTAAATATCAAGCAATCACTTCAACCAGTCGTGTTTCTGTCAGCAGTGGCGAGTTCTTCATCTAAGAAAGAGAGAGAGAGAAAATTTAAAAAAATTGTAATGAGACAAAAATTACAATTGATTGCGGGTGTATGTGTTTTCTAACAGCAAAGCCACATCGGGCAATCTGCTGTCTTCAACGAGTGGGAATCGAACCCTCGTATTTTAGAAGACAGCGGGGTACAATTGCTGGTTTGAAGAAGTGTGTGCTGAGGCTATCTTCAAAGTTGTCGTATATTTCGTTTTGAACAATAATCAAATATGTTTTTTTATTATTGAAACTTACAAAGAACACCTAAAACAAAAGTGCCCCCAGATGCGACAGCAGTAAGTCATCGCATTTATAACGTTTAAATCAGGGGTTCTATACCCTTCGGTGGACACAGCGGATAGCCCGATGTGGTTTGGCTGTTACAAAACATGAGTACGTAAAATTTTATTTAAAGTGTAAAGTAATTTCTCTCAATAACTGGAAAAAAAATCTGGATGATACAAGGTCTAAGATACAAGTAATTGCATGTTAATATAAACCAAAATAAAACATATTTCATTGAAGTTTTAAGAAGCAGGCTTTCTTAAGTGTCCATTTCAAAACTGGATAATATAGCAAACCAGACTTTTCCTGTAAGCATGATTTATAGAGTTCTTGAAAAGGTTTGGTTTGTTTATTTTGAATTTCGCACAAAACTACTCGAGAGCTATCTGCGCTAACTGTCCTTAATTTAGCAGTGTATTGTTTGTTTGTTTTGAATTTCGGACAAAGCTACTCGAGGGCTATCTGTGCTAGCCTTCCCTAATTTAGCAGTGTAAAACTACAGGGAAGGCAGCTAGTTATCACCACCCACCGCCAACTCTTGGGCTACTCTTTTACCAATGAATAGTGGGATTGACCGTCACATTATAACGCCCCCACGGCTGAAAGGACGAGCATGTTTGGCGCGACGGGGATGAGAACACGCCACCCTCAGATCACGAGTCGCACGCCTTAACACGCTTGGCCATACCAGGGCGTATCCTGAAGTACAAAGCATATATAAGGATATGAATTAAAAGCATGATTTTTTTTACCCATTCTGTGAATCCCTTCACATGCACCTCACCATGTAACAAATTATCTGTTTTTTATAAACAAACCCATAATTAGCATTCACAGTCATTTAAACCTAAAGCTGTCATCACTCACACCATGTAAATGTTAGCTATACAGTTAACGAGATACACATGTAATGTAATCCCACTTCGAACGAGTTTTCTTGCATGAAAATGAACTGATATGTGAGTAATACATTCCAAATCCACCCTATTCAAATCATCTGCGCATGAGGGAAACTAAATATGGTGGGGAGAACATTATGTACAATATATATTTCTCCCTGAAGCAAAACTGAAGTAAAGGAGAACCAGTGAAGAAGTTCACATAATTTTATGTTCTGTAATTTTTACTTTCAGTTATCGATAAGAACAAGCGTCTTGGCTGTTATGTAAAACGATATAATAAAATGACATAATTGGTGTATTTATAGTAAATATATGTGTAAAAGAGAATACATACTTGAAAGGCTAATATTATTTCAAGCTGCAAATGGACATACCCAAAATATTTCTTAATACCCTGAGTTTGAGGTATGATCAAATTGAAATATATATTTCCTGGATGGATTTTTATACTCTGATTTTTTTTGTTTACTAAAAATTTTGTAACTATTGTCTAGAAAATAAACAGTCGTAAAGGAGAGTACATGGTTACGGTCACATGTTATTTTGGATATTTTAATATGTGAGAAGGAAATGGAACAACCAGCTAACAAGAAAATTTTTCAAAAGGTAAATATTTACTAATTAATCACAATAAAGGCTGGAGTCATACTCATAGTTTTTTGTCATTGTTATTGTGTATGTGTTATTGCTTTGAAATTAAATTATTCTAATGGTGACATGCTACTTTTAACACTCCACCATTGTTTATTTATCTGGTTTGCTGGAAAACTTTGGCACAATCTCAAAATATTATATATGAATTATAAGGGGACGGATAGGGACGATAACGTTGAAGGTTTGTTTGTAAGTAACCACAATGCTACACAATGGGCTATCCGTGCTCTGCCCACCACGGGTATCGAAACTCAGTCTCTAGCGTTGTAAGTCCGCAGACTATAATCTTCTCTCAGATAAAACTATGATGAATATCATACAATAATGACTTTTATTAAAGAACGAAAGCATAGGGTAATATCTCTAAGACTTTGTAAACTCTAATTCACTGCCTTTCCTTCTTTTCAAAAATAGGTTGCTAATATGTTTGTTTCGTATTTTTGCTAGTATGGTTATTCATTTTGGACTTTCGAGCAAAGATATACAAGAGATATCGATGCTAGCTATCCCTACTTTTGAGCTGATAAATTAGAGGCTAGATACCTAGTTAACAGCACTCACCAATCAATGCTTGGACTTCCTTAATCGAATAGCGAAAATTGATCGTCAAATTTATAGCTTCCCAAAGTACGGAGCACAATTCTGAGACATTTGGATACCAACTATATTCCATGCATTCGAAATGTATCTCACTAATCGCTAGAACACTCCTGGTATAGGCTGGTTTGTTTGGTTTGGTTTATTTTGGATTTCGCGCAAAGCTACACGAGTGCTATCCGCGCTAGCAGTCCCTAATTTTGCAGTGTAAGACTAGTTGGAAGGCAGCTAGTTATCACCAGCCTCCGCCTACTCTTGGACTACTCTTTTATCAACGAGTAGTGGGATTGACCGCCACATTATAATGCCCCCACGGCTGAAATGGCGAGTATGTTTGGTGTGACGAGGATTCGAACTCGCGATCCTCAGATTACGAGTCGAGTGTCTTAATCATCTGGTCATGTCGGGCCTTCTTGGCATAGGCGAAAACTACGGGATAGAAAACACTATATGTGCATTCAATGACTTCCATATAAAGAACTCTAAATCCGAAGTTCGATTCTCTACCATGGATAGGGTGCAAATAGCCCGTTTTGTATCTTTGTTTTAGAAATGAATAACAACCACAAAGGCTGTACTCGATGATGCCTTCACTGGTCGTTAATAAATGAAGTAAAACGTACAAGTGTCTTGTTTTTCTCATGAATAAATGAAGTAATTGTAAAACGTACAAGTGTCTTGTTTTTCTCATAAATAAATGAAGTAATTGTAAAACGTACAAGTGTCTTGTTTTTCTCATGAATGCTGTAAGTCTACGGATTTACAACGCTAAAATCAGGGGTTGGATTCCCTCGGTGGGCTCACCAGATAACCTGATGTGGCTTTGCTATAAGAAAAACACACACAACTATGCTGTAATTATGGAGTTTCATCAAGTATTATTTAAATATTAAAATGTTCGCAGACAAAGTTTCAGTTAAAGCTCTGATTCATTAATAATTAAACATATGTGAAATAAATGTTGCAAATATGTTCAAACAGGTAAATAATAAAAAACAGGTAGAGAGAAGATAACCAAGTAAACATAGATGGGTGGATAAAAAAAATGTATAGATAAACCAAAACTGCTAAAGAAGGTATAAAAATATGGATGTTTGTCTTCTTGAAATAACATATTAGTTTTCAGTGATGACGAGAAACCCACTTGTTGAGAAATTTATATGCAAAAACGGCTCGTTTGGGCTGAGAAAACACTTTTACATAGAAGAGCGAACAACGTTTCGACCTTCTTCGGTCATCGTCAGGTTCACAAAGAAAGAGGTAACTGACCGGAAGCTGACCAAAATAAACCAATATAAAGGAACGCCTTTATACCTATATTAATATAATAAAATAAATAAAATTATATATTCAAACATCTAATACCGCCCTCTACATTTCGACACACAGTTACACAACCCCTTTCAAACATGTGGTCAGCTTCCGGTCAGTTACCTCTTTCTTTGTGAACCTGACGATGACCGAAGAAGGTCGAAACGTTGTTCGCTCTTCTATGTAAAAGTGTTTTATCAGCCCAAACGAGCCGTTTTTGCATATAAACATATTAGTTTGTTTGTTTGTTTTTGAATTTCGCACAAAGCTACTCGAGGGCTATCTGTGCTAGCCGTCCCTAATTTAACAGTGTAAGACTAGAGGGAAGGCAGCTAGTCATCACCACCCACCGCCAACTCTTGGGCTACTCTTTTACCAACGAATAGTGGGATTAAACGTCACATTATAACGCCCCCACGGCTTGGAGGGCGAGCATGTTTGGCGCGACTCGGGCGCGAACCCGCGACCCTCAGATTACTAAGCGCACGCCTTAACGCGCTAGGCTATGCCAAGCCCGCTATGTGTAATAGTCCGGTACTTACTTACCCAGTGCTTTCTTGATAGCTGCTCCACCCAAACATTCAAGAAACTGTATTAATGTTAATTAAATTAAGTTTTCTCTCATCTAAAATTAAGGTTTTTTTTTACGTTATTTCAATACAAGTATTTCTTACTGGATAACTGCTGACGTAAACAGTCATTACGAAGACATTTGAAAATGTAGTCCTGATAAAAAAGTTACATATAACATTTCCTCTCGCTTGCGTAGAACGTTTCATGAGAAAATAACCATGAAAAATGAGAAAAATGCACTAATGGTTGTAGCGTTAGGTTTATAAGGCGTTTTATTTTGTTTGTTTGATGTTGTTGTGGATTCGAACTATGTTATTTAGAGCCAGGAACAAGAAATTATAATTAGCGGAATCTTTGGAACTCATTACGACTAAGAGAAGTTGTAAATTAATATAATTATGTCTCAGTAGACATCCAGAACGTTGTCTCGAACAAAGAATGTTTGTTATACACAGTAAAAAGATGTCCATTTTCAAAACCAAGTAAGATTTTGCTATATAGGAACTAAAAGTAAAACGACTTCTTAAAGTTACTACAACACAGATATGGTTAGCTATAAAATGGTTTTAGAAATATTTTTTCAGTAAACTAGTAGTTGTATATTGGACATGACTATTACAGACCTTAAATTTTCCAGGTTGTAATGGATGCACTACATCGTGTTCCAAAATAAAAGCAAAGGCAGTTTTCTTTAGATTTCTATTTTCAAAATATTTTGTTCCCAGAATTAACTATTTTCGAGAAAAGAAAACTTTAATTTCTAATATTTCGAACGTTCACTTGAAACATGATATAATTACATTATATTTATTTATCAAACTTCGTATTATGTTGTAACGTGATTGTCCCTGCTGATAAATCTATTCATTTGTAGCTTTACGTTTATAATACTCAAAAGTCAATAGTATTTCTAGACTTGACTTGCATTTAAATATCCAATTTTGAAGTCCTCCTATGGAACAGTATGTATGGAACATGGCTATGGATTTACAACACTTGGAACCATTTTTCGATACCCGTAGTGGGAAGAGCACATATAGATAGCCCTTTGCGCTGCTGCATGGTTAACTTGAAACAAACCGATCTCGAAACTTTTAAACCAATGCACTGAAGCTGTTAAGTTGTTCTGTGACCATGAATATTGTTAAACCATTACACTGATGCTGTTATATTGTCCTGTGACCGTCAATATTATTGTTAAGTCAGTTCATTGAGGCTGTTACGTTGCTCTGTGATTTTCAATATTATTATTAAACCAGTATATTGAGGCTATTACGTTTCTTTGTGACCGACAATATTATTGCTGTAAAAACCTGTCCAAGGTAAGTTTTACAGTTACAAGGTAAGTGCATTCCACTAGATAGAGAAATGTAAAGAAACGTTTTCCTCATTGCTATATATATAAATATACATAAATGTATATATATATATATTGCTATTATTTTCAGCAAATAAAGATATATACATTTCAAGAAACAGCTGTCTGTTACAAACAAACTTGAAACCTTTAATTAAGTGTATAAGATGGAATAATTTAAAAAAAACTCAATATCTTTATTTTATAAACCCAAAACTACTTAATGGCATACCCGTGCTATCCTCACCGCGGGTATCACACCTCGAATTTTAGAGTATAATCCTTCAGAATTATCGCTGAACTACCAAGTATTTCTGTACTAAATACTATCTACAAAACCATTTATCTTAGCCTATCTAAATCGAACAATACGTTATAATATACGTTGAGTTAAAAAAGAAATGAAACTAGTTCAAAAGCTAACGGGCTCGGCATGGCCAGGTGGTTGGGGTCATCGACTTTTGAGGCTCAACACATTTTTCTTTTTAAACTTGATTTAGACTTAATGAGGTTCATTAACTTGAAGATGTGGTAAAATATAATACGAACACAAACTATTACTGTACTTTCTACAGATTGAGAGACAGAGACAGTGGTTAAAGCGGGTAACACTGATTCGATAGCAAAAATCAGTTCGCTACAACTTTCATTCTTGAAAAAGCTCTCTGTTTTTTCCTTTCCATGAGAATTATTTTCTCACAGCACCACTCTTTGGTTGATCAACTGAGCTATTGATCTTTTTATCGATTTTTGTTTCCCTATCACTCCATACTGCCGCCTATGTACTTGTGCTCGTTACCATAGCAACAGCTGCAACAAAGGTCAGAACAATATCTATATTTCTCTAGGTTGACAACTGTGTGTGGTTAATAGTTCTCTTCAACCTTGCTGTCTCCAGATGCAAACTATGACGTAGTCCTCTCTTCTCAGAAGTGAATTTATTTCATGGAAATAGTTGAGTAACAAAACAAATAATTGCTTGTGTATGTATTTGTTTTTCGTAATGGTTAGAAAGTTTGAAACATGTTTTTTTCTAACTATTATATTTGGTTACAAAATGGCGTCTTAAAGATACATTGTTGACGCTTCTAGATGGGCAGCGTACGTTTTCTGTACATTCTTTAACGATACACTGTTGATACTTTTAGAAGGGCAACAAACCTCTTGTGTACACTCTTTAAAAAGACAATGTTGACAGTTCTAAATGGGCAACGGACTTCTTGTGTACGGTGTTAAAAGATACACTGTTGATACTTCTAGATGGTCAATAGACTTCTTGTGTACACTCTTCAAAGATACACTGTTGACACTTCTAGATGGGCAATAGACTTCTTGTGTGTATCTTTTAAAGATACACTGTTGGCATATAAAATGAAAAGCAAACTTCTATATCGGAATTAGAATGTTTGCATATGTGTTGAAAAAGTACACTGTTGACATCTGATTAAAAAAACAACTTAGATCGGCATTGGACGTCTTATACAGAGATACTTTGTTAACGCCTAAAAGGGAAATATAACTTTTAGATGAGCAGAAAACTGCTGGTATAGATCATTTAAAGATGAACTGTTAACATCTAAAATGGAAAACAAACTTCTAGATGGAGAGTTGACTTTTGGCATAGATCATTTAAAGATAACTTCTAGATGAGCACTTAATATCTTTTGTAGATCCGAGCCAGAAGTTTAAAATAGATCATAAAGAATAGCATCCCACTATTAATATAACATTAACTTGTTTTGTGATTAATTTTTCTTTTACATGGATTCTAACAAATTGTTCATTGTAATTTAATTACCTGGAATGCACAGTTTGATTTTGATAACATTAATTATCAGTTCGTAGTTTACGGCACACTTCATGATTAAGTATTGATATTTATATAATAATGATATCTTATAACCATATGAGGTAGATGAAACAAACAGTTGAATAAGGAGGTTGTTAGATGGAATGAAGGAAAACTTTCATCTGTGTACAGCATTGAAATTGTACACCATAGACATAGCGTAAGATTTTTACAAACAACATCTAGACTAAAATATATTATTTACATTCACAAACTGATACTAAGAAAAATATTTTAAAAAATTAAACACTGAAATGGGCAAATCTCAGTACACACAAGAAAATATCCAGGCTAACAAATCTAAGAGTGAGTGTTAAATTCCACCCATCAATTGTCGAAAGTTGTACATTTTAGTGATCTTAAAAACAAACAAGAAAAGGAAAAAAAAAGAACTAAGACTGGCAAACGTCAATCCAACAAATGACCTGAATATTTATCTTATAATATGTTTCATTGTGCTTTATGTAAGTGTACCTTATTAGTGTCATTGTGCTTTATGTAAGTGTACCTTATTAGTGTCATTGTGCTTTATGTAAGTGTACCTTACTAGTGTCATTGTGCTTTATGTAAGTGTACCTTATTAGTTTCATTGTGCTTTATATAAGTGTACCTTATTAGTTTCATTGTGCTTTATATAAGTGTAGCTTATTAGTTTCATTGTGCTTTATATAAGTGTACCTTATTAGTTTCATTGTGCTTTATATAAGTGTACCTTATTAGTTTCATTGTGCTTTATGTAAGTGTACCTTATTAGTTTCATTGTGCTTTATGTAAGTGTACCTTATTAGTTTCATTGTGCTTTATGTAAGTGTACCTTATTAGTTTCATTGTGCTTTATGTAAGTGTACCTTATTAGTTTCATTGTGATTTATGTAAGTGTACCTTATTAGTTTCATTGTGCTTTATATAAGTGTACCTTATTAGTTTCATTGTGCTTTATGTAAGTGTACCTTATTAGTTTCATTGTGTTTTATATAAGTGTACCTTATTAGTTTCATTGTGCTTTATATAAGTGTACCTTATTAGTTTCATTGTGCTTTATATAAGTGTACCTTATTAGTTTCATTGTGCTTTATGTAAGTTACCTTATTAGTTTCATTGTGCTTTATGTAAGTGTACCTTATTAGTTTCATTGTGCTTTATATAAGTGTACCTTATTAGTTTCATTGTGCTTTATATAAGTGTACCTTATTAGTTTCATTGTGCTTTATATAAGTGTACCTTATTAGTTTCATTGTGCTTTATGTAAGTGTACCTTATTAGTTTCATTGTGCTTTATGTAAGTGTACCTTATTAGTTTCATTGTGCTTTATATAAGTGTACCTTATTAGTTTCATTGTGCTTTATATAAGTGTACCTTATTAGTTTCATTGTGCTTTATATAAATGTACCTTATTAGTTTCATTGTGCTTTATATAAGTGTACTTTATTAGTTTCATTGTGCTTTATATAAGTGTACCTTATTAGATTTTAAATTAATCATGTGTGTTAAATTGTGTGGGTTCGATTATATTTAAATGTGGTGTTTTTAAAAAAATATAAAACAGGCGATCATGTTGTACAACAAACGGTATTAGTGAGGTCAGTCCATACCTCGTGCACTGTATTAATAAAGATTCGTAGAAACAACGTGGATACAAAATACTTTTTCATTTTTTACAACATTAAATGTTTACAGAAGTAGAAAGTTTTAAGTAATACATCACTGTAATTAAATCTTTTAGAAATAAATAAAGAAGTAAAATGTAATTATTACAGCATGATAATGATCAACCAAACTGGAGAAACGTGTTTCTTTAATCGAGTTGAACCACTTTTAAAACACATGTAGTATCATACTTTATAAGGCGAGTGCTTCACAAGCAGATTGCAGCACGTGGCAGAGTCATGCCTTAAAATTATGTTATAAACTATACTTAGTTTCTTTTTCTAACAACAGAGTCAATTTTAATTATCGATCTTACACGCCTTTATAATACGTTTCTCGTGGTTCTTAATGAGAATAGATGTAATGAGTTACTGAAGCTAGTGGTTAATTCGAACCTCTAATATTTCTGTTGTTGAAATATCTCCGAAGAGGGAGATGTTATGCAGTGTAGTTGTTACAAAATTGTTTGTTTTTCTTACGAAGGCTTTGCGTCGATTTCGAAGTGATTTCAAGTCTACTTTTGTTTCTCAGAATTCGTAGAGTACAAATACGAAATTTACACATTTTGATATTAAAGTTAGAGCAAAATGAAGGAGAACTGCGTTTTTTAGACAATAAAGAAAAACACTTTTTATTTCAGTCAACGTTTCGTTCGCCCTTGCGGTTTTATCAGGGCTATTAGTATCAGAGACGTTGGAGTTCTTGTACTACTAGTTCTGGCGAAACTTCAAGGGCGAAACGTTGTTTTCAATACTTATAAATACTGCTTTTTAACATAATTGGTCATGAAATGTTGCCAAAACACACGTGTCTGAAGTAAATTAGTTTGACCTGAAAAATCATAAAGAACATGAGCATTGAACATTTTGGATAAATACAAGTCAAGCATTTAGAACAAATGGTAAATAATAATAAAGCACAACTAATATCTATATAATAACATTCAGTGTCTGTGTTGAGTGTGTCACGTAACTTTTCCTAAATCACCCGTCACATCGACTTCAAAATGGTGCCAAACGAAACGTCTCAGCCTCGAGACAAAGGTGAAACCAAACCCTCTAGGGAACCCGAGTATTTCACGAAAACACTTTTATGTGGAATACCCAAAAGCGTGTCACAAATTTGCTATTATTTTACATTAGAACACATAAACAGCCAGGTCTACTAATTAAAGCTGAATTTGCTTAAATAAATAAAATTGTAACATTTTAGCGGCAGTGCTGATTAAACTGATAAAAAAAATGCAAAAATAGTAATAATAGTGTTGTCAATAGCATTAACGTATTACATGATTTATTCTCCGTCTAAACCTTAGCACTGGAATTTTAATATGCTACCTACTGCCTAGTTCTATTAAGGAACTCAACCACTGGAACGTCATGACCACCTAACTCAAGCAGGGATTCAACCAAGAGGGGGACAGAACCGTATACCAGTCTACACTTATAGTAAAGTTTTTTGAAATAGTAAACATATGGCAAACAATAATAAGTGAACAATAGTTTCTGTATTTTTCAAAGGGGCACGCACGTCAAGGCCAAGTGGTTAGAGCACGACTGTCTATCTGACGGTCATAACTTCCAGTTCCAGTCGCATCAAACATGCTCGCTGTTTCAGCCGTGGGGGCTTTATAAAGTGACGGTCAATCCCACTATTCGTTCGTTGGTAAAAGAGTAGCCCAAGAGTTGGCGGTGAGTGGTGATGACTAGCTGCCTTCCCTCTAGTCTTACACTGCTAAATTAGGGACGGCTAACGTAGATAACACTTGTGTAGCTTTGCGCGAAATTCAGGAACAAAAAAACAAACTCTTAAGAGGTAGATTTTAAAATATCTAAAATTCAAATTCCTTATATTGAACCTGGATTAGCATTGAACAATTGAACGCCAATTTGTGGAAAAATATATTACAAAGCTTAAGCTATAAACTATAAAGATATCACAGATTCTTGTGTGATATTTGACTGTTGATAAATACAGAAAAAAGTATTAAAACGCGGAAATGTATTGTATGGATCAAAGGAAGGCAATTTAAGGAAAGTTACAAAACGCAATTGTTATGGTGGGTATGTAGAATATAGCGTTTTGAGAATACTATCACTGTATACCATTTTAATTCTTAAACTCTAGATTACGAATGTATGTGTTTTTAGAAGTGTAATAGGCCTAATACGTGTTTGTTTATTTGGAATTAAGCACAAAAATACACAATGGGCTATCTATGCTCTGTCCACCACTAGTATTTAACAGAGTTTCTAGCGTTATAAGTACGGAGACATTCTGTTCTGCCAATGTCTTATTATGGGAAATAGATTCGTAAGTTACAAACATCTATTTTTAAGTAGGCATATTTTTGAAGGATAATTTTATTCACAAAGTTGCACTTTTTACTCATCTGTTACACAGTTTATGGAATATTTTTCCCAAGTTCGTACGATCGTTTCTTTAACCATCCTTCCAGATTTTTGTTGTTGATGTGGTGCTGCTCTGTTAAATAGACTGCTCTGGATGATAAGTAAACATTGTATGCTACATTTATGAAACTTTCAAAGATATTTAGCACTTTATTCAGATAACTATTTTGGACTCCAATCCTTTACAAAATACTAAGGAAAAAATGATAAAAACTACAAAGAAAACTTATTTTTCATTGAATGAAATACGGTTCACGCTTAAAACAGAACAAAGAAGAAAAGATCGATTTATCACTGTAACAAAATCTGTCATTTTCAGCCGGAAATCGCTTGTAGAGGCTTTATTTTTTTTGGTTTCTTGGCAGCATATTTACATAACTGAACCACATGACTTTTAATATTTATAGCACTGCTTTGACTTCATGTTTCACTGGCTCTCTTAAGAGTTTCGAAACCTAATGGCGATGGTTGGTATTTTAATATTTACATTTTATCAAAGTAATAGACATATATTTCAATGACTGATAAGAACTTACACTACACTAATTACTTAGTCACACAACCTCTTAATGGGGTTTCACAACAAATGAAATGGAAATTACAGACGTGTATGTTTGATTAACATAAAATGTATCTATTAAGTGGTTTCTTTGTTTCGGATATTTGCAGAAAGCTACAGAAGAAAGTCTTCCTAGCCAACTCTAATTCTGAGCTGGCACATTAGACACAAGATATTTTTTTGGCCAGTCTAATAAATTATTGCTATTTTACCGTCATTCTTATAACACATCTACAGGCCCAAAGTGCCAAGCGTGGCTTTGTAGTAAGACATGAACCTTTGACCTTTGTATTCACTGTTTTGCAGGATATCCATTTAGTTCCACCGGACCTCTGTTCCACGAATCTCCTCTAAACGTTGACAATAAAATTGTTAACATATTTTATATTAAGATGTTTGATTTCAAGAGCTTTCAGTTAGTTACACACTATAGCGATCCCACTACACATATCCACATTGTGGAGTTGTGGTATTCCGATCCCACTTCACATATCTACAGTGTGGAGTTGCGGTATTCCGATCCCGCTCCACATGTCCATAGTGTAGAGTTGTGGTATTCCGATCCCACTACACATATCCACATTGTGGAGTTGTGGTATTCCGATCCCACTTCACATATATACAGTGTGGAGTTGCGGTATTCCGATCCCGCTCCACATGTCCATATGGTAGAGTTGTGGTATTCAAATCTCACTTAACATATCCACAGTATGAAATTGTGGTATTCGGATCCACTGATGCATCGGACAAAGATGTCAAAAATATTAGCAAAACGCTGGAATATTACTCAGAGCATGCATCAAACACAGAAAGCAGAGGAAACAGAAACAAAAGTGGACAATTAAAACTCTATTCATAAAACTCTGTGGCTGTTGGGATAACATTATTATTAATTCAAATCCACGTCACCACAAGAAAATCGACAAAGGAAATTCTGATTTACTACCAAACTTCAGACAAAGTTTGGAAAAGTGTTACACAAGAACCACACGTCATGAGTCGTTCCATAGAACATTTATAAAGTGAGACAAACTCCTAACACGTATCAGTATCTACAAGCATCCACCACACCCCCTGAAATGGGCTCTCTTCTCCCCAAGGTTTCAGACAGAAGGCTAAATGATATGTTCCTAACCATTAGCATGTGCAAGCTTTACTTGAATAAAAGGTTTAGTACATTGAGTTACAAAAAATGTCATAGTACATGCAAAATACATGAACGAAAACCTAGAAAAGTATTTACCTGATTATATCTGGCTAAAGATGTGTTCTAAACTGGTTATAGAAAAGTCAAACTTATGGCTAATTCGGTGACTGTATTGTGTTCAATATATGGCGGATATACAGTTGATATATAAACTAAACTACAGTTTTTACCTAAATATTTACCTATTTAGTAACACATAACATCATTATTGTTAAGATGGAATACAAATACACTTAGTGCTGTAAAGCTAAGAAATGATTGTTATATTAAACATCTACATACGTACTTTGAATAATGAAACAGGCTCTGTGGACATTGTGGACGACTTATTATAATAGCAAACAGTTTTATTAAAAATATATGTATATATAATTACAATATATATATATAAGTCCCTTAATAGCACTTGAAATCGGGTATCGATACCCGTGCTGGGCAGAGCATAGATAGCCCATTTTTCAGCTTTGTGCTTAATTCTACAAACAGACAGACAAGATATAAAATCAAATTATTATAAATCGCGTCTGTAACCTTGTATCAGCTCATATTAAACATTAGTACTTGGTTGGTCAAACTGATAAATGTATATTATACTAGAAATCTGCATATATCATTTATAATAATTAGATTGATGTCCTTTCGTACAAAATAGCCTTGTTTGACCAGTCTCCTAGTCACTGTTCTTCTGGATACCCTGGAATGAAAGTGTTCATGTCATTCCTGTTGTAAGGTGTTGCAAGACGTCTTTTCGACCTTGACGTGATAACCTGATCAAAACGCGGTCATTTCAGACAGTAGTTTTTTGGCGTCTACCAATAGACTTTCCTGGAATAATGTTTCTTTCAGTACATTACGTTTCTGGATTCTAGATACAGTACACAAATTGTAACCTACAGCTCTGGCAATGCCCGTTTGCTTTATCCCAGTTCTGGACAGTTTGACGCCATAAAACTTCTGGCACATGACGACGCATGACTTTACTCCAAGTACAGAAAAATTGGCTAAACAGTCGTTGATCTGTTTCGAGAAAAACATTATACATATTATTTTATACAAAACAAGTGTGTATGTGGGTTTTGACGAACAAATGCTTAAAGTAGCTTATACAGGCCAGAATAACAGCATCTGTGTTACTTTTTGGCATTTACTCAATAACTATTCCATACATGTACAAATAACATCAACACAGAACATTTAAGGAAACAATAAGGCCAATATTGTATTTTATCTTTTAACTAGGGTATTTATAATATCATTTAGTAATTATTATTTCAAAGAGGGCAACGTTTGGCCTAATATTTAGCGTGTGCAAACTCTGAATCTGATGATAAATAGTTCGCGCCTCGTTGTGGTAAAATACTTTCTGCACTTTGAGACCGTTTGTGCACTATAACATAGACCATTTAATATCACTACTTAGCAGACAATAGTAGTCCAGGAGTTGGCGGTGGATGATGTTGACCATCTGCCTCACGTATTAGTTTTAAATCAAACAGCTATGCGCAGAATACCTCTTTGTGTAATCTGAAATAAGCAAAGAATAAGTGATAAGTCGTTCTTAAGCCTTTCATTATTGTAGGCTTTTCTTGATTAGCCACTAGATTTAAAGAGAGAACTACTATGCTAAATAAAACGGTGTCCTATTCATGAACTCAATTACTGAGACGTCATGACCACCTAGGTGAAGCAGCAATTAAACGTACAGAAGCAATTATATATTGAACTACACTTTGAGCTAGTGAACATTTGACAAACTATGCAGATGACTCGCTGTTCCTGCTTTCCAAAGTGTTTACAGAGGCCAAGAAGACAAGAATGACACGTTGATCAATAAATGTAGGGCCCGCATGTCCAATTGGTTGGGGCGTTCGACTCGTAATTTGAGGGTCGCAGGTTCGGACTTTTCCTCACACCAAACATGCTCGCCCTTTTAACCGTTGTTATAAAGTTACGGTCAATCCCATTATTCGTTTGTAAAACAGTAGCCTAAGTGATGATTAGCTGCCTACCCTCTAGTCTTACACTGCTAAATTAGAGACTGCTAGCACAGATAGCCCACGTGTAGCTTTACGTGAAAATTCAAAACAAACAGTTCACTTAACGGGGAGCTAGCTAGCTCAGCTTTCTTCGTTCTTTACTGATAACGTGTCGAGTGTTTCATGGCAGTAGTGGCATAATGTCATTGCAAAAATACTAATGTCCGATGTTAATTTCCTGAAGTAAAACGTTCTGTAATGTTCGAAATTTATAAACGTTCCAGGTCAAACGTCTGATGTTTCCGATTAATAAGCGTTAATCATAGTTATAGCTTTCGAGGTTTATAGTATACCAACTATAGCAAACCAATAATATATATTGTCTCTTGGCGCGTCGGTTACATTTAAACGTGTGAGGAAGGTTTCGAGAACTTTCGTCCTGCACAATAATAAAGACGGTACACTAGCGTTTACGTACACACACATATATTGTTGATTCTTACACTCAAGGATCTTCTACAACGTTAATGAATAGACGGGAATTTCGCAATACAGATATGACACTATAAGTTATGTACATTTATAAATATAAATTCAAATTAGACAAACATACATATTAAAATAGTTATATTATAGTAAATCCGTCACAGTGTATATAACATAACGTGTACTAATGAATTAAGGCAACGTTGAAGATAACACCAAAACAAGTATTAGCTCACGATGTGTTTCATAAAATGAAATTAGCCAAAAAGACCCTAGTACAACAGGAAAACAATACGCAATATCTGCTCCACAGCCAAGTAAAACTCTTCAACGATCTAAGCAATAGGTAGCCAGTGAATGGGCCAGAAAAACTGTTTTCGTTCTTTGTTATTAAGTACAAATTACACAAAGGGCTATCTGTGCTCTGCCCACCACAAGTATCGAAACCCAGTGTATAGCAGTATGAGTTCACAGACATCCGTTGTGCATTGAGTAGGCCAGAAAAACGACAAGCATTTGGATAAATGGGATTTATTAATTATTATTACTTAACACTGAGGCTCTAAAAGAAAGCCTATCCAGGACAGGAATGAGATAACACCAACACTTAGATACGCATTAGAGAAATGAACAATGATTTAATTTCTGCTCTATCACGTGTAGAAGCTTTGTTTCTGCATCGCATAAAATCAAGTGGTCAATTAAAAAACACTGAATAAATCAAAGCCAGTATCGTCAGAAAGAGACTTGGCATTACTTTATTGTCCTGGAGTAATCTATACCTCGCCAGTCTAGTAATTACAAACCAAACTTCAACTGTATATAACAAGCAGTATCGTCAGAAAGAGACTTGGCATTACTTTATTGTGCTGGAGTAATCGAGACCTTGCCAGTCTAGTAATTACAAACCAAACTTCATCTGTATATAACAAGCAGTATCGTCAGAAAGAGACTTGGCATTACTTTATTGTGCTGGAGTAATCGAGACCTCGCCAGTCTAGTAATTACAAACCAAACTTCAACTGTATATAACAATATTTAAACGTTATTAAAGAGACCTAAAATAATTCCAGACAGAGAGGCAAATGCGTAACTGGACTATCAAATTTGACCAGTACTGTTCCAGATAATTCTGTATGAAATGAACTACTGATACGTCTTTTGAAACAGAGCACACTTCTTCTAAACGTGTACAAAATCCAGAATGTTGTAAGAGCCAAATACAACTAGAAACCAATGTCCTCAGATTGTCATTATGATATTCCAAAATGGGCTTGTCTGAAAAACAAACAAACAATAGTCATAGAGCACCGAACACGGAATTCAAGAGATAAGGTAACTATTAGCAACAACAAATTCACTGCTAAGTCTAGTAACATCTCTCACTGAATGTATAACGCATTTTATATGTCGAAGAGATAGAAAACTAGCTTATGTATTGTTAGATATCACCAATATGTCGGTGAAGCCAGATGGTCAAACTGGTCAATTTCAGTCAAGAGTGAAACGTCAATAGCTGGATGACTCAGTAAGCTAGAAATAGGTCCACAATTTTCTTGAATTTAAGTTCTTCGATTGACTTTTTTATGTCAACAATTTGCCATTCGTGTCATCGGTGCTTTAAATAATTAAAGTTTACACATAATATTTAACGTTTGCTGACTGTGAACGCTTGTCCCACTCTCTGAATAATACGTTCATTGTGTTTGGTATAGCTGAAAATGGACTGCTAATACGTTAAAAGTGTGAATAGCAATTACTTTAAAAGGGGATAGCACAGAAATGGCAGACGCTTGTACTAAAATAAAATGGGCCCGGCATGGCCAAGCATGTTAAGGCGTGCGACTCGTAATCTGGGGGTCGCGGGTTCGCATCCCGGTCGCGCCAAACATGCTTGTCCTTTCAGCCGTGGGGGCATTATAATGTGACGGTTAATCCCACTGTTCGTTGGTAAAAAAGTAGCCCAAGAGTTGGCGGTGGGTTGTGATGACTAGCTGCCTTCCCTGTAGTCTTACACTGCTAAATTAGGGAAGGCTAGCACAGATAGCCCTCGAGTAGCTTTGTGCGAAATTTCAAAACAAACAAACAAACAAAACTAAAATAAAAATCATCACTGATTGAACACGTAGTTACTAAACCACCAAGAAGGGACTTTTGATTAGACGTTACTTCTCATAAAGAATTTAATTCTACTTTTATAACTTATCAAACAGACTACGTCCTTGGATATAATTTATTGCATCATGAAAATAGCATTTCAAATATACCAAATAAGCCACGATTCTATAATATAAACACTGAGACGCAACTTCATTATTACAAATGAAGAAATAAACGTTTTAGGATAAAATTTAAATGTAATCTTATTTCGTTGAATCACCACGAGACTACGTGTTTATATATATATTGTATTTTTGTATTTTATATTTAAAATATTTTAATTAAAATATTATCTTTCAATTTTAGCCAGTTTTAAGTGTTTCGCAATATACACAGCGTTTCTGTGAGCTCGAGCGCAACGAATACATCTTAAGGTAAAAGAGCTAATTTTATCACCCTGACTTTTCGATTGGAAACTTTGACCTCATTTATCTACTCGTGTTACAGCCTAACTTGTTTCTTATTTTACTTTTGTTTCTAATTAAAAAATGACACTAAATCAACGGTGAGCAAGAGTAAAATAATACACTTTTTTTTTCAAAAGCAAGGGATAATTGATAACGAACTTAGAAGAAACAAGAATACAATGAACTGGCAACAACTAGAAAATAGTAACTGTTAAGTTAATAGAGTGACTAAGATGCAAATATTCATTATATGAAAGATATTGTCCACCACTAGATGACCGAAGTTCTATAAACATCATTCGTGGGCTATCACTTTGATTGGTTTGTTTTTGATTTTCGCGTAAAGATACACGAGGGCTATCTGCGCTAGCCGTCCCTAATTTAGCAGTGTAAGACTAGAGGGAAGGAAGTTAGTCATCACCACCCACCTCCAACTATTGGGGTACTCTTTTACCAAAGAATAGCGGAATTGATGGTTACATTATAACGCCCCCACAGCTAAAAGGGCGAGCATGTTTGGTGTGACGGGGATTCGAACCCGTGACCCTCAGATTACGAGACGAATGCCTTAGCCAACCTGGCCATGCCGGGTCATCAGTCTTGTAGGGTGATTAAGGTACAAGTGTTGCTTTATGCAAACTAAGACTACACAAAGTTCCTGTGTGAATTAACTACTAAGTCAATAAAGTGCTTAACAGTACCCAAGTATCCATTGTAGTGGCTAATGTCAGTTACTAGTTTGACTGAAACTGGCTGATATCACAGGCCTACGCTGGATTTATTGTCTTGAAATGTGAATACATTCTACAGTAATTTTTGCACGTTGATGCAAATTTTCTTCAGCACGTAAAGATTTTTCACAAAATGTCATATGTACCTTTACATAAGTAAATAAGTTTCAATGGAATCGAGTTTCATTTTATTACGCTGAAAATGTTGACAACCACTATCTGTATATTTCTCTCGCCCAATCGCGACATGAGTCTTACATGTTAATAAAAAGCGTTCACTGTTGTGGTTACGATATAACAATTTGATCTGAGTAAGAGCTTTTTCTTTCCAATTTGTAAAAATTCCTTACGTGATAGAAAAAAACGAATATTATTTTCTAAATCTGCGCAGCTGAATCAAGGGAAATCCGTCTTTAAAATCAAAATAACTTCTACGAAGCAAATATTCACAGGCCTGTGAAGCCGGTGGTGTAACTGAACCTAAAATAAAAGTTATATCTTACGTGTTTTTATAGCTCACAATAAACTTCTATCGGTTCGTGTAGTTTATCGTGTAACAGTAGGGCCTAGTCATGTGGTATCTGGTCAAGTGTCTCTTTGCATATGTGTGCAAGTTTTCTTTTATGACTAGGTTTATTAATATAATCCTTGTAATTAATTCACAGTTCTCGGCTACGAAACGTTAAGATGTATTTTAGTAATTTCAACCGCATAACGTCAACAAAATAGTAAAATAATATGAAAACAAGGATTATTCAATAGGTTTCATACTAAGTTCAACTTGGGTACTATGAAGGGTATTCACGTGAAGATTTAACTGAGGGTTTGACGAACAGAAAAATTGGCGGGACTGGGCACGGTTTTACTCCCGTACTCTCTGATCGTACCGAGAAGACAAACAACGTATAAATTGTAACCTAAGGCTACTAATAAATCAGGCAAGGGCAGGTTCGTTCTTATCTAATACTTGTTTTTCTTTCTCGCGTACTCTTACAATGATGGGCTCGCTTGACCAAATTAGGAGTGGCTCAATTACATGTGTCATTTCTGTCCTTTGTCCATTCTGGTCTCTCCCTTACTTTTCTCTTTCTTTCTCTCCTTGGTATGCAGGATGTACAGGAAATATTTCAGAAATGGGTGTAGTCACTAGACATGGCTTACAAGGCGAGAATTAGCTTAAACGTCATTTAGTTTGACAACACGAACCCAAAATGACAAATATGTTGTATATTTTTAATTGTTCGAATCATTGATTTCATAATTTATTTTATTTTGCTCTTTCCTATTCATAGAAGAAAATAAGAACGGTTTTACTTTTAATTTGTTTGGAATTTCGAGCAAAGCTACGAGAGGACTACCTTGCACTAGCGAATTTAGCAATATATGACTAGAGGGAAAGCAGTTAGTTATGGCTACCTACCCACCGGCAACTTTTGAGTTGCTCTTTTAACAATAAATAATAGGATTGACGCTCCAACAGCTGAAAATGCGAGCACGTTTGATGTGACGAGGATTCGAACCCGTGACCCTCAAATTACGAGTTGAGCGTCCTAACAACCTGGCTATCCTAAAATAGGAGAGACACTTCTCCTGACAACTATCTGGTGCTTGTTTCCGTCAGAAGAAAAAGAAAATATGAATTATTCTTCTGATTTATCCAACTTTGAGGTATGATTTTATTAGTAGTTATAACCTTGAGGTACTGTTTTTTATTGGCTGTTACAATCTTGAGGTACTTTTTTTTGTAGTTGTCACAACTTTGAGGTACTGTTTTAAGTAGTTTTTAAAACTTGGAGGTACTGTTTTAAGTAGTTTTTAAAACTTCGAGGTACTGTTTTATTAGTCATACAAATTTGAAGTACTGTTTTTATTCGTTGTTGTAAATCGAATTCGACATATTTAAATATAATTTTAACGGTATTGTGGTGACCTTTTAACGGATACTTGTTTACTACAAAACAAATGATAGTCAGAGACAGCACTTATTTTAATAAAGGTGTTTTGCAAATTTATTATAAGATTTAGAACATACAGCTGACTGAATTTAAAAATATTTTCCAATTGCAGCGATTCGTTTATTGATATATTTCTTAAATAAAATAGCTTTTATAAGCTCATTGTATTTCTAGTTATTCAGTATACACCAAAAAAAAACAAACTTTGGACATTAAAGGGAAACATTTTCTTTCGAAAAATAATTAAGATACTAATAAATAATGTTAGAATTTCGAATTACAGTGGAATTGTAGTTTCATCCTTTAATTATTTATCACTGGCCGATTACCCGTGGCACCAGTGCATTAGATCCGTGAGTGACGTGTTAATGACGCCTTATCTGCACCCTGAAAATGGAGAAAAGTAAAGTTTTCCGTGACAGGAAACGGAAGCAAAACGGGAAGATTGCTACCCCCTATTGTAAATCTGCATGCACACAGTATAAACATTTCGTGAAATTGTTGGTTGCACATCGCTCATTAAAAACGTTTTTCTTAGTATCATATAAGCAAAAATTTCATTATAGTATGATTAAAGGCTAGGCGTGGCTAAGCGGTTAACGTGCCAGATTGCAGATCTCACTAAAGTTTAAGTTGCTATATACCCTTTAACTCTCTCTAGTTCCAGGTGTGAGGCTCTTGTAACTGTGATAACTGATCTTGCTTTTTTGGTTAAGAGTAATCGCTTAATAAGCGGTAGATGTTACTGATTGGTAGACTTTCCTTTGGTCAGTTAGGGATGACTAAATGTGTCATATAACGAGCCACTCAGGTTGAAAATACTAATATCTTTCATTATTTATTGTCACGTATTGAAGCCTAAAGACGATTTTAGGTATCAATGTAGGTTCAAAGTAATATATGATCTGGTTATGTAGGTTCAAAGTAATATATGATCTACTCATGTAGGTTCAAAGTAATATATGATCTGGTTATGTAGGTTCAAAGTAATATATGACCTGGTTATGCACGTTCAAAGTAAATATGATTTGGTTATGTATTTTTGCACTGTTTATGCACGAAGAATAATTTATTTAGTGTTTGTTTGTTTATGTGTTATTAAGCACAAAGCTACACCCAATGAGCTATTTGTGCTTACCCACCATAGGATTTGAAACACGATTTTTAGCGTTGCAAGAATGCAAACATATCTCTGTGCCACTGGGGGGTTTTGTTTAGTGCAAGGGAATGATAATTTTTGCTTTGAATGAATATTTTAATATTTAAAACGATTCCACTTTTCTAGTACTGGTAATTTTAAAACGTATGCAAAAACAAAAACAACAAACAAACTATTTTAAAGTTGTTCAGAATAGTAACCTCTATTTCTTTAGGCACGGCATGGCCAGGTGGGTTAAGGCGTGCGACTCGTAATCTGAGGGTCACGTGTTCGCATCCCCTTCGCACGAAACATGCTCGCCTTTTCAGCCGTGGGGGCGTTATAATGTTCGGTCAATCCCACTATTCGTTGATAAAAGAGTAGCACAAGAGTTGGCGGTGGGTGGTGATGACTAGCTGCCTTCCCTCTAGTCTTACACTGCTAAATTAGGGATGGCTAGCGCAGATAGCTCTCCAGTAGCTTTGCGCGAAATCAAAAACAAACAAACTATTTTTAAGTTGTTCAGAATAGTAATTTCTATTTCTTTAAGTCAATATTTTTCTTCGTTTAAAATGCTTATATCAGCTAAATAACAACGTATTCTATTGTAGATTTTCATTGAATAATTTTTTTTCCGATTTTTCTCAACACCAACAAGTGCCATTTCGTCATTTTATCCATACGTATTATACGTAAAAAGCCACAGCAACTTGGTATTTCCCCATGATGTTAACTGAAGTGATTATCTCGAAACCCAAAGTTATTTCTTTCAACAGAAATATTTACTTTTATCGCGGATAAGGGAAAAGTTGAATTTAACTTTTTCATTTCTGTGTTGTTTTGAATTTTAGTCCACCGCTAGAACATCTGTTGGAAAATCTGGAAAATCTGAGTCTACAGATTTACAACGGAAAAATCAGGGGTTTGTTTCCCCTCAGTGAACACAGCAGATAGCCCGATGTGGCTTTGCTACATGAAAAACACACACAAACACACTTTAATTTATAAAGTCTAATGATTCACAGGAGAGCAAAGATAACTGTTTATTTATACAAAGGTTCCCTAGCGAACTTATTCCGCTAGAAACCAGATTTCGATACTTGTTGTAAGCAGAGCCCTTAGCTTTGTGCATGATGCGAAAACAACTGGTACAAAAATTTGTACAATATGAAAAGTTTCCAAATAAAGGTTTCTACTGAGATTCTTCGTATAAATAAGTCTAAAATGTATTTGTTTATTGAATATTTTCAGTTTAGTTTTTAGTTATTGGTTATTTAAATTCGTCATGAGCTTTGATATGATTCCAGATAAAATTTATTTTCTCTACAAGCATTACTTTATGGTTTGGTTTGTAGATAAAATTTATTTTCTCTACAAGCATTACTTTATGGTTTGGTTTGTTTTTGAACTTCGCTCAAAGCTATACGAGGGCTATCTGGGCTAGCCGTCCCTAATTTAGCAGTGTAGGACTAGAAGGAAGGCAGCTAGTCATCACCAACTCTTGGGCTTCTCTTTTACCAACGAATAGTGGGATTGACCGTAACATTATAACGCCCCCCCCCACAAGTCGAGTGCCTTAACCGTCTGAGCATATTAGGCCTCCAACCCAAGAAACTCATGTTTAAACCATGTAGACAGAGAAGCTGAATCCTTGTGTTCTTTAAAGTAAATTCATAAGAACTTCTAGGAACATAAGGAAAATTCGTGCGTAATTTCCTTTTACATAAAATACAGATTATAAAAAATAAAGTTTCTGTTGATCTATCATTTAAAATATATCACTTAACTTTATCAAACAAGAAACTCTGAACCGTATTTTTAGTTCTATACACCACATTAATAATGGTATCAGGGTTAAGTAATTAGATGATATGAAACGTGAACTCAGATGCTGTTCTGTAAGACAACAACAACAACAACTAAACCTTGAGGATGAGCCTTGTTCTGGTTGCTATATGACCTACGGCTATCTAAATAAGAGTAGACAGCCCTGTGCTGATGAAATCCACAGACAAATAATTACGTGTTATTCATTACCTGAACAAGTTTCTGACCTCCATAAAACCACGTGTCCGTGACCTCCCGTGTCTGAATGTCTTCGAGAGTGTTACGAATATCGTGTAATGATTGTCATTACTCCGTGATTTTAAATATACCAGTAAATCTATATCATCAAGTCTTAAAAGAGCAGGTAATAAACATGTTTTATAAGTTTTACTATGAAGATTGGTCGTAACGTTTTCTTAACCATAGTTGTAATATTTGAAAATGTATGTATTTTCGGTATTGATTCCTTCCTCTCCAATGGTACAGTAGTTCATCTGAAGACTTATAACGCTGTAATCTGGGTTTACAAAGATGGCCCATTTTGTTACTTTGTGCTTGATTCCAAAACGAACACCACATAATTTCAGCAGACACATCAGTCACCCATTGACACAAAAACATATGCAATTAGCGAACTCGTGAGCCTTTTGGCTCACACTTACAGGGCCACTGTAATGCAAATTTAATTTCTTTGACCAGGTTACGTACAGTAATTAGTAGGCCTATATCTCTATCCGTTAACCTGATTTTGTGATGCCATAATAATCGTTCTGTGTATATTTATGCCTCCACGTGTGTTATTGACATCTCTTTCAGAAAAACAAATCTACCATCTTCTTTGAATAAAAGCTTAGATAAGATTATATGAACGTAATAACATCTACCAGAAGGACTGATGAAATTCTACAATAATAATTACAATTGATAATAACTAGTCTTAACTATAAGTTATAGTTAAATTATAGAAAACTTCCATCACAACTCTGTTTTAGATCATCAGTTGGGTACCCCCACTGTTAATTTAGACTTCATTTAGTAATTAGTTATTCTTTTAATATCCCGCGAAAACTATTTTGGAAACGTGTTTAAGTTTAAGTCATTTATTTGCAAACCATATTGCTTCCTAAGTGATTAAGCAATTTTATTACTTGTTATCCTACATTCACTATATGGTATCAGCTTTCTTATTTCGTGTGTTTCCGGCATTCTTATGTTCATGTAGTGAGAAAAACAGTATCTTCATTGCAATCTGAGGTGCTAATCCTAGCATACTTAATTCTAATTACATTGTGATATACTTATGTTATTATATCTTTATTATCATGGAGACAGTTTAATCTTTGTTTTAACTGTATTCCACTGTGCAATACTAGTCTCCGATTGTATTCTACGCATTTCATGTACTGCAATATGAGTCCTACGCTTCTCGCCAAAATCACTGGTATGTTTATCTGTTTCTGGTTCAAAGGTGTTAAAAACAATTCGTTTTACCGGTATTTTTGATATCTTCTATATTGTTTTCTCAAGTCTATGATATCGTGCCAACCCGATCTACCGGTTTCTTTATATTATGCCAATTCTGATATTTCTTTTTCTGATTTCATGGAATAATTAATCTTTCAAACTCCTCTGAAAAACAGAATCGTAAAAAAAAAACCTGTTGTGTATTATTTTGTTTTTTCTAATGATATAAATGTGTGAGCATTGTGTAGTACAGCGGTAAGTCTACGGATTTACAAGACAAAAATCAGGGGTTCGATTCCACGTGGTGGGCTCAGCAGATGGCACACACAATACATCCGTTCACCTGCCTTCAGAAGTAAAGTTCCCCATTTCATTCTGTTTTTCCAGAGTCATATGTATCCTCTTAATTATATGTATCCTATTGATTGTCAGTCTTATTCCTATGTACAGATATTATAACACTATCTACATATAGATGTTAAAACAAACTACATACATTTGAATTTGGAAATGAATATTAAAGAGCCAGCTTCTCTGCTTATTTTGATTCAATTAGTTCACAGAGGTTTTTGTTTTTCAAATTGCATTATGTATATTACACTACTTGCATTTCTGATTCAGCGCAGTCCCCCGCTAGTACAGCTGTATGTCTACAGATTTACAAGGCTAAAAGTAGGGGCTCGATTCCCCTCGGTGGGCTCACCGTATAACTCCATGTGAATTTGCTAAAAAAAAAACACACATTATTATTCAGTGCAGTCATACAGGTTCTTCATTGAGAAAATTATTGATTATTATAACTCATCCTTGACCTATAGATATCTCTCTTATGAAAATTTAGCCCTAACGGAATATGATTTGTAAATAAAATTTATTACTTATTCATCTTTTAATTCAAAATAGTTCTTATTTTATAATAATGTATGATTTTACTGACATTTGATTGTTTATAGTAATAAGGAGAATGTTCTAGTAAACAAAAACCCTAGAGCATACAAAAATGATAACGTTCTTTAAGATGTTAATAGCATTTTTACACTTCTGGTGAAAAACGTACGGCAGCGAAGTTGAGTAACATTGTGAAATGTATCTGATATAACATCAGACTAGTTGATGTGTCTATCGAGATGAATGGAATTATCTGATTTGAACGTTGTAAATTCGAAGATTTAGTGTTGTCCCTCCGGGGGACGTTGCTCTAATTCCATGTAATCTAACAGCTCCTAATGTTGACTATACTGATTCAGGTATTAATGAATACGTCACTTGATACTAATTCTATTTCCTGTTTTACTGAAACATTTTAAACGGTCCACATTGGCCAATGTGAAATAAATATACCTGTTTCAGGCCGCCCTTAATGAGCACTTCCTTAATTATTACTTACACTGTCGAAATACATTGAGGAAGTAAACATTATCGTTTATAAATTACATAAAATCTTATACATTAAGCTGTAATGGACATAATTTGTATGAAAGCTAGTCCTGTAATGTATAAACTACGATTCGTTTAGTACCTGAAGTTTTTGTTAAATATGTATGGTACCTGTCAATTTAAATTATATGATATTACGTTGGACTCTGTCAAAACGTGTATTTGATGTAAGATAACCACAGATACTGTTTTGTAAGTCTTGATTTTTCTTTAAAGTGAAATAATCGAAGAATTCTAGTTTAAATTCGGTTATGTTTATTTGAGTATTTAGAAAATTACTAAGTTTAAATGTACATAAAGTCTTGAAAAATGTAAATGCGAACACGTTAAGATTTTTTTTTAAAATCTGACTAATGAACAAATATCCAAAGTTGTCATCGACTGGTAAGTTGAAATATCTCACACCGTATGTGTGACCACGTGATGACCTCTTAAAAAACTGCTGTCTTGACGTCAGTGCCCATACGGTTTGCACGTGTCTGATATTTCTTAACAGACAGTGTCTTAACGTGAGACAGTCTCAAAGTTTTATGAAATTTCAATATTTAAAGGAAAATGCAGAAATAAACAGAAAGTCATTCACTTATTATTTCTAGTTGTAGCAAAATGAAATCATATGAAGAACATTATAACACATATTATATGTATATATGTATATATATATATATGTGTACTTATAAAGTAAAATAGTATACTAACTCGTAAAGAATTGAGTAATCGTCCTTTACAGGATAAAAATGCATCTAGATTATTGGTTTAATAACTACCTCATTCAAATAATGGATAATATAACATAATTTAATGTTTATGACAACAAGGGACCTATTGGTTTTTCTCGGCTGTTCCATCCTGTATGTCAAACTACAACTATTAAACAAAGTAATTATTTAAAAAAACAAACAAAGCCAGCCCTTATCAATCGTATATTTATCAAGCTTTCTTTTAAACTCAGCATATTTCTTTTTAAAGCACCAGCATCCTCTTGACAGTTAGCAACAATCAAGACCTTAATATAATCAGCAGATTTAAGTAATTTATTGAGTATTCCTTCCTCTGTGTCATTAATGTACATCTAAAACTGCAATGATCCATCTTTCTTCCATCCAACCATTCTTCTGTCCACTTTGCTAACTTATCTCCCATCTATATCAAAATTCTTTTACAAGTCTTAGATGTAGCATCTTGTCATCTGCTTTCTGAAAATACAGATTATTTCCTTCATCTACATTTGCAATAACATTTCCAAAGCATGTCAAACGATCTGTAAAACAAGATTTGTCCTTAGCAAAACCATGTTCATTATCCAATAAAATTCTAAACTTTGTTAAATGACTTTGCGAAGTATCTTTTATCAGACTTTCTTAGTTTTTCGATACAACTTATGTCAGACTAACAGACTTTTAATTACCGAGGCAACTTTTAATTATCTTCCTTGAAGATAGGAGTGACATTAGCTAACTTCCAATCTGTTGGTACTTGTTCATTTTTCAAGGAAAAGTGGCTCACATATCCAATTCTTGACCTTCCTTTAAACCCTCTGGGAAATATTATCCGATCCAGGATATTTATCGCTGTATAAACTTCCCAGTTTTAATAAGTTCAGAATTTATGCAATTGTCTTGTTCAACTTGCTCAAGATAAGAAACACTGTTTAAGTTTTTATTAGTAAAAACTGAAGAAAAAGCTTAATTTACTGATCTAGCTATTCTATAATCGTCAGATAAAGCCTTCTTTATCACCCCTCAAGTGTCCTATACCCCTCTCAACATTTTCTTTACCCTTAATGTACTTAGAAAATCCTTACTGTTAATTTGTAAATTTTCAGCTAAATTTTCTCATACATCTTCTTACTTCCTGTTTGACAAACGTTCTACAATCTTCTAAATCTTTTTCACTGCCAACTAACATACAAATCTTAAAGTTTTGATGCTTCGTTTTAATTTCGTTTATGGTATTCTTTATTAACCAACCTGGGTTTTTACTTGAAGCTACTTTTTCTTCCTGTAAGGAATATATTTGTTTTGAATACTGAAAAAAAACAAAACATTTTCCAAGTTTGCTCAGTGTCTCCAAATAACTCAGCTACCAAACTCGCAAAGGTAATACTTGTCACACCTCTTCAAAATTTGTTTTGAAATTTGGAATTAAAATATAATTATTCCTGACTCCCATAAGCAGCAAACATCATACCTAATACAAAAATAATCATCCAGGTGTGTCCCCAATTTCCATCCTCTCAATCATTTTTATATTAGAAGCTAAAAATAAATTTAAAATTGCATTATTGTTAGTTCATTTCTTGACCAGTTGGTCAAGAAATTTATCCTGAGCAGTTTCTAGCAACTTTTATACTTCATGGTTTGATTCTATATGATTTATATATAAAAGGTCAGGAAATGTGAACAAATATGCTTAAGTATACAACTAGTGAATTAGTGAAGTGTCTCATACATAAAGTGACTGTAGATCACAACTAAATGTAGCCATTGATTACATGTTCAAACATGTATGATGATTTCACCATGATTGTGCTTCCACTTTATGGAACTATGACGTCATATCTATCTGTCATAGTAATGATCCCGCTGGTTCCACTTCGTGAAAATATGAAGCCATCGTCTCTGCCTCTCCCATATTTCGCGCCTTCTATTGACACTTCATGGAACTATGACGTCATATCTATCTGTCATAGTAATGATCCCGCTGGTTCCACTTCGTGAAAATATGAAGCCATCGTCTCTGCCTCTCCCATATTTCGCGCCTTCTATTGACACTTCATGGAACTATGACGTCGTCGTTTCCAATAACAACATTATCTCCCCTATTGGCAGTGAGGGGCGTTATCCTCGAAGTAAGTATTATTGTACTTTCTGGTCAGAGGAGAAAAGTTAAATTATTTTAAGATTGAAATTTGACGGTAGAGAGCGATGGAAAATAAAATCTGTGTAAATTAATGAGAGATCAATTAATATTAGTTGATTTTCTTGGTCTTCTGTACTTAATCATGGTGATTTTATAAAACAGGTGATGAATACATGTTACAATTAAATAGTTATAAGCTTGTTTCTTCTTTCTAGAAGAACTTTTAAATTTAATTACCCAAAAATAAAGCGACAAACAAGTTTTAGTTTCAATTTCCTTTTTCTCTTCTTCTACGAATCATAATTCTCTCTGTTTAGCAGGTAACATCAGTTAAGGTTTCAACTGATTGATGGCAGCTAATATTATGTTTTTAGATATACGATACCTTATCTGAAGAAGTGACGTGATTTTTTTCTGTATGTAAAAAATCACAATAATCTAATAATGTTTCTCTAAAAGTCACAATAATCTAATAATATTTCTTTATAAAAATCACAATAATGTAATAATATTTCTTTATAAAAATCACAATAATGTAATAATATTTCTTTATAAACAATTACAATAATGTAATAATGTCATTATAAAAAGATCACAATAATGCAATGATATTTTTCTAAAAAAATCACAATAATGCAATGATATTTTTCTAAAAAAAATCACAATAATCTAATAATGTTTCTCTAAAAGTCACAATAATCTAATAATATGTCTTTATAAAAATCACAATAATGTAATAATATTTCTTTATAAAAATCACAATAATGTAATAATATTTCTTTATAAAAATCACAATAATGTAATAATATTTCTTTATAAACAATTACAATAATGTAATAATGTCATTATAAAAAGATCACAATAAAGCAATGATATTTTTCTAAAAAAAATCACAATAATGCAATGATATTTTTCTAAAAAAAATCACAATAATCTAATAATGTTTCTCTAAAAATCACAATAATGTAACAATGTTTATCTAAAAAATCACAATAATCTAATAATGTTTCTTTAAAATCACAATAATGTAATGATGTTTTTGTTAAAACATCGCAATAAATTAAAAATGTTTCTTACTTCATTATTACACGGAGATCTTGCTAACGAGAGTATTTGCTCAACACCAGTTTTATCTCACCAACTTTGTTTAAATATTCTGACTTTATATAATTAATGCGAATTACAAATTAAAGTATTCTCGGCAGTGCACGTGTTGAAGTGCACTTAACATAGGTGGCAATAAATATTTAGTGTGTGTGTTTTTCTTCAAGCAAAGCCACATCGAGCTATCTGCTGAGCCAACCAAGAGGAATGGAACCCCTGATTTTAGCGTTGTAACTCCGTAGACTTAGAGAGGGGGCGATAATTATTTAGAAAAAAATTAAAATACATTAAATTTGTGATAAAAAATGCTGGAATTATAACTTGAGAAAGAGAAAGAAATTTTGAAGTGCTGGTTCGAAGAATGTTTTTAACAATTTATCAATGCACTTTCTTCATTTTCTCTTTTAATTTTAGTAAAATATCTCAGTATTTTTACTGGTCATAGCATGACCATAGCTAAACCTCATAGCTTCTTTGAACGCTCCCCATTGGCTCAGTCTGAGGACTTAAAACTTTAAAATTTGTGTTCTGATACCAGTAGTGGGAAAAGCACGGACATGTCATTTGTACTTAAGAAGATAAAACAACAGCAAAGCTTTCTGGATCTACTTTCTATTTCTTCTAATTGCAACACATATAATCTCACATGTTTTATTTTTAAGTATTTTCTATTTTTCCTTTTTTGTGAATAATTATTAACATTCACGTTAGGTATTTATAATTCAGTACCTGCGCTGCCCAGGAAAAAAATGTTACACTTTGAATTTGAAATTATTATGAATCATAATTTCACATTCCTATAAGGCACGACATGGCCAGGTGGTTAAGGCACTCTACCCATAATCCGAGGGTCGCGGGTTCAAATCTCTGTCACACCAAACATGCTCGCTCTGTCAGTTGTGAGAGCGTTATAATATAACATGAAATACTGATTATCTTAATGTGTTTTCTGTTCAGTATAACATCAGATACTATGTATCTTCAGGTGTTTTATGTTTAATATAACATTAAACACTGAGTATTTTAATGTGTTTTGTGGTTAGTGTAATATGAAATACTAAGCATTTTAATGTGTTTTATGTTTAGTTTCACATGTAATAGTAAGTATCTTAATTTGTTTCATATTTAGTATAACATGAAATACTAAGTATCTTAATGTGTTTTATATTTAGTATAACATGAAATACTAAATATCTTAATGTGTTTTCTGTTTAATATAACAAGTAATTTATTTCTTCGTGTGCATGATTACATTTCTGGATCAAACATCACCCTGGGTTTGCACAAGGCACAACAAGACAATGTTTCCACTTCCTCCGTGTTGACAGACTATACAATCTCCGGTCAGTAAGTTTTGTCTGTCAGATTTATGATGGATCCAGAATAGCAAGGCTAATGGTCTCTCCTTTGTAACACAACACTTCTAATAGTATCTTGGCTAATATCAACATACACACCACAGCTGTCAATTCCTTATGGAAAACTGGCAACACAATAAATCACAGGTCCGGAGATTGTAGTAACAGAAACTATAACTCACTATTACTCACACAAGAAATCAGACGAATATCACTAAAAGTCGCATTGAATTTATTCTAAGGAAAACAAATAGAACGAGAATTAACACTACATTAATTAAAATAATTATTGTTGAAAATGAATAAGGGAAAGAGTGAATTTGAATAGTGTCAAATAATAGCATAGGGCCCGGCATGGCCAGGTGGTTAAGGCACTCGACTCCGAGGGTCGCGGGTTCGAATCCTCGTCACACCAAACATGCTCGCCCTTTCAGCTGTAGGGGCGTTATAATGTGACGATCAATCCCACTTTTCGTTGGTAAAAGAATAGCCTAAGAGTTGGCGGTGGGTGGTGATGACTAGTCTTACACTGCTAAATTAGGGACGGATAGCGCAAATAGTCCTCGTGTAGCTTTGCGCGAAATTCAAAACAAAGCAAAACAATAAAAAACATGAGAAAACAAACCAATAGTTGCATAAAAACACGAGAGGGAATGAAAATGTTTAGAAAAGTAAATATGAGCAGTAAATAAAAAATATATCAAGCAACTTATAAACCTATAGGTTTATGCAAAGTTCTCATGTTTTAAAGAAAGTAAAAGCATTCACATGTACCTGAAATGTTTCGTGGAGTTAGATCAAATATGAAAATGGCTTCGATAAAGTTGGGTGGTGAGCATTCTTACTAGAAAAGCCTAGAAAAGCTTAGGTTAGACTCACAACAGATTAGTCCATATGGAGCAAAACCATTACTATGAAGAGATATAAGCTGAATGCAAGAAACCTGTAGTAGTAACTTATATCATATGGAGGTTGTTAGTAAAGTTTAGAATAAATTTGTTCAAGGAAGGAATTGCAAAAAGAAAGAAACGAAAGGCATTACTTGAACAGAAATACTTTGTGGTCATTCTTTAAAACCTCAAAGGCTGGTTTAAATAGATACCACCAACATATACTAATAAAGCAGTAGCTGGTTGGTTTTTTGAATTTCGCGCAAAGCTACTCAGGGGCTATCTGCGCTAGCCATCCCTAATTTAGCAGTGTAAGACTAGAAGGAAGGCAGATAATCATCACCACCCACCGCCAACTCTTGGGCTACTCTTTTACTAACGAATGGTGGGATTGACCGTAACCTAATAACGCCCCTACGGCTGAATTGGCGGGCGTGTTTGATGTGACGGGGATTCGAACCCGCGACTCTCAGATTACGAGTTGAACGCCTTAACCAACCTGGCCATGCCGAGCCACATTAATAAAGCAACTGTAGTTTGTTTGGTCATAAGAAGCACTTTATGGATAAAGTCCAGAAGACAAGAAGTCAGGTATAATTGAAGAGCCAGCTTAAACCTAAACAAGTTATAGTTCCAGTAAGAAAGACTCGTTAAAAGTTCCACCATGATTGGGAAAGTCCTAAGTTTTTTTCACACTACCGATTTGAAACAGATGAAGGAGTGGTCTGAAGTGCTTCGAACATTTATTCGAGTAAATATCTGTTGAGAAATCTATGGGTTTCTTAAGGGACATGAGATGTTCCTAAACTTATGCTCCCAAACATTGGTTTCTCTGAGCATGCTTATATTATAGGAAAGTATATGAAAATAAAGCCAGATGTAGCTGATGGTGAGATAACTGAAGCACCAATAGTTGGATCTTATCGAAGTTACTTAATGAAGTCATAAAGGATGTGCCAGTTGATGATCTGCTAAAGAAGAACATAATTCATGTGCCTGGTTCAGGCAGGACAGCTACCAAACCAGTGGTACAATTCCCCTCCTTTCAAATCCAAAATGAATGAAGAATGGTTCACTACGAGAGTTTTAATGTCTGATCTAGAATGTGTTGATAACAGCTTTGAATCTGTTTCAGAGGTATCATTTATCGAGCATCTAATTAAGTTGACATATTATTAAGTAATACCTATTAACACAAAACAACACGAGTCTGAAAGGCAAGTAAATAAGGACAATGAAACTGCTACAAAATAAACTACATGAGAAACAAAGAAACCTCAGTGCTTACGACAGGTGGGCCTGTTTTATTCATAGATAAAGAAAGCCTGTGGAACAGGAAATAAACCGTATAATAAGTTGAAAAACAGGAAGTAAGCCTCATTGCGTTTATTTTATAAAAATGGACGCGTTACTATATTTTAGAGGTTCATGTGATATATTATAGCAGTGTCAAGTTTTATTATTTATATGTATTGGGCTGTAGAATACTAACATTATGAGTTGTTGTTATTGTTGTTGAATTAAGCACAAAGCTACACAATGGGCTATCTGTGCTCTGCCCAGCACACGTACCGAAACCTGGTTTTTAGTATTGTAAGTCCACAGACATACCGCTGAGCCATTGGGGGCAACATTATAAGTAATGACGATCCATACACTTCAATCAGAGAGAAACTGAACATTGTGTGTCATTGTTGAAATTCTGATAGTGCGTTTACATTTTGCAGTGTTAATTCGGCTGAAAAATAGATATATTTATTTCTGTTATTTTTAATTTTAAATTAGAAATTTACTAATATGTCTCGTCTTTCAGAGAAAAAATAGAAACTATAGATTAGCGTTTGTGTGTTTATGAATTTCGCGCAAAGCTACACGAGAACTATCTTCGCTAGCCGACCCTAATTTAGCAGTATAAGACTAGAGAGAAGCAGCTAGTCATCACTACCCATCACCAACTCTTGAGCTACTCTTTTACTCACGAATAGTGGGATTGACCGTCACATTATAATGCCCCATGGTTGAAAGGGTGAGCATGTTTGATGCGACGGGAATTCGAACCCGCGACTCTCGGATTATAAGTCAAACGCCTTAACCCACCTGGCCATGCCGGGCCTTTCCAAGGAGAAGCAAATGTTTTTTTGTTTTTTTTTATACTACAAAGGCCTTGATGAAACATCCGTTCAAATGCTTCATTGTTTGTAATATAAGAAAATCTTACATGGTTCTGATTGTTTGTATTCAAGCACAAAACTACACAATAAACTATTTATCAGTGCTATGACCACCACAGGTATCGAAACCGGGGTTTTAACGCCAAACTTCCCGCTGTGTTACTAGGGAAGCCTTTTATATCATACCAAAAGATAATGGATTAACTCTGTTAAATGTTATGCGTGCACTAAAAATATTTAATAAAGAAATTCATTTCGTTTGTCTTCTAATGACACATAATTTAGGACTAAGTTTTTCTAACTTTCTTTCAACGTAATCGCGTAAAATCTTTAACACACAGTGATTGATTAATTTTTCTTTTAAGACAACTGAAGTTCTTTAATCAGTAAACAACCATTTAACGCTACAGTTGTTTAAACAGATGATATTGACTGCCGCTGTCATTAATATTGGCATCCAATACGGCACAGTCGGAAATCGAAAGCATAAATATTTAAAAATTCAAATAACCGGGTAATATTTTGAAAGAAAAATATAAGTTCGTAAAAGGTAAGCAAAACGATTTTGGTTCATCGAAATAATGAAATAAAAAGATAAATTTTTGAACAATAAAATACACGGAAATCTTCGGCTTCTATTGTGCTGTCATTTTTAATTGTCTTTCAAGTATATGATGAATGGCAAAATAGAAAATATTGTTTTACCTTTCTTATATTTGTTTATCTACCAATGTTCTAGCTTAGCCTAATTACCCCATTTTTCTACATAATTCTGGTAGATGACTATTTGGTCTATGCCGTGTAATTCTTTGTATTATTAGTTATTCTAATTAGTTAGATATAAAGAAGGAAGCCTGAAATATGTTTTGGAGAAACATCACTTTCATAACAATAAATAGGTATCAAAATCAACATTTCGTCTAAACTGATCATTTAGCATATCCAAATCAGTCATCTTGTTGACACAGCATGGAAAATTTTATCATATGAACAATATTTAATTTTCAATCCTGTTCTAAAACTTAGCCCTTGTATTATCTGTTGTACCTAGAGCTTGTACAAACTTCTAAAGAAACTATAAAGTCAAAAAGAAAGAATTATATAAATAGATATTACCTGGAGTCATCCTTCCCATAGATAGTTCTTATTGGTCTAAATGTAAAACATATAATGCAATTTTCATACTCACGTAATTAAAAATAGTCTGATAAACATAACATTCATTCTGTAATACTATTTTTTTTTTAAAAAGCATTCAAAGCGTTTTCAAATAACAATTATTTTTATTTATTTATATAATCTTGGTACATTTTATAGAAGAGGCCCTTCATTTAGTAACGAGAACAACGAGAGTAAGCTTCCCTCATAGGTTCTCACCTAGCAACGAGTTACCCAATAGAGTGTAACTTAACAAGAGTTTACACAAATTATCATATAATAATTGTTCGAACTACATTATTAGATTCCCCAGAGAAAGCTGTTGTTTAGCAATACTTCACAATCAGTAAATTAATGAGGTGTTTTTTTTTTCTCATCAAGGCTTACGTTTTTTCCCAGTGCCATTAAAAATCAAATAAACAAAATAGAAGCTTTCTGTATTATATATAAATATTCATCTAAACATCACACGTCTCTTACAGGAAGGGTAAAATTATCTATTTTCCAATAAGCAAATTTCACTTTTTTAATTGGTGTACTTAGTAAGATTTTTTTTAAACTAGAGAAATTGCTCTTAAAAATATCGGGTTTCCGTCACAAGAAAATATGTATTTATATCTTTAATGCAATCAAACTACAAGAAACAAGCGTTACTCGTGGCTCATTTTTACGTTATGATCATGTTCTCTGTACTTGTAACGTGGACATTGAAATTGGAGAAGCTAGTCGCAACATGTGCGTAATATTTTAAATTGAGGTAAGATTGTTTGTTTGTTTTTGAATTTAGCGCAAAGCTACACAAGGGCTATTTGCGCTAGCCGTCCCTAATTTAGCAGTGTAAGACTAGAGGGACTTACACTGCTAAATTAGGGACGGCTCGGTGCAGTGGGCTAACAACCTACTCACTTAAATACATGTTGAAGAATCCGCAAGCGATTGGGGCCCTATGTTCCTAGATGGAATCTAATGGTGATAACTAACTAACTAAGACTAGAGGGAAGGAAGCTAGTCATTACCACCCACCGCCAACTCATGGACTACTCTTTCACCAACGAATAGTGTGATTGACCGTCACATTATAACGCCCCGTGGCTGAAAGGGCGAAGATGTTTGATGCAAGGGAGATTCGAACCCACGACCCTCGGATTACGAGTCGAGTGCTTTATCCGCCTGGCCGTTGATGTAAGAAAGCACATTTTACATGGATACTTAAAGATACACGTGCGAAAGAAAGATAGTGTTACCTCACAAAATTAAAATTAATATTGTCCACTTGTGGGTAAAGGAATGTAATTTGACAATACAGTTTTTCTATATTGATACTTTTTATCGAATATAGAATACTATATTGACAGCATCAAAAAGACATATTAAATCCTTGTGTTGGCAGACTCTGGAAACTTGTCAATTTTCAATGTGTCCTCTGCATCTGTATCGGAAGTTCAGTACGATACTTAAGACAAGCTTAACTGACGATATGAAATTTAATGGAAAATATATACATATATATTTTATAAACTTTGTTTGTTTGAATTTCGCTCAAACCTACACGAAAGCTATCTTCATTTAGCAATAAAGACTAAAGAAAAGGCAGCTAGTCATCACCATCCACCGCCAAATATTGGGCTACTTTTTTACTAAGGAATAGTGGGATTGACCGTCACATTATAACGCCCTCACAGCTGAAAGGGCGAGCGTATTTGGCGCGACCGGGATTCGAACTCGCGATCCTCAATTTACGAGTCCAACGCCTTAACTCACCATGCCATGCCGGCCCATATATATATATAAAGGCTGGCAGAAAGAGAGTATATCCCCACCACAATGTGGGTCCTACTTCCGCAGTCACCTCCGAAACCTAGGATATATTTTATAATCCCACATTGTAGCTTGTACCCCAGGATCCCTCTTTTAAAAAATGTGCAGCGTATTTTAAAAATGAAAAATAATTCATGTCAATGTGTTTTGGTTTATGGCTTAAATATTTTATGGTTTTAACATGTATATACATATACACAGATGTTAGTTTTCAAGATAACAGGTATGTAGTCATACAGAATTGTAAAGAACTCTCTTTTTTATCGGTCATCTTTATAAAATGACCATTGATTCCGAGGAATGTCTGAATCTTGTGAATCTTCATCAATATTTTTGTTACCTTGTCAGAGGTATCAAGAGACGTTTCAAACTTTCATCACAGTGGTTTTTCGAATTGGCACGTTTTCTTTTGAAACCAGTTCTGCATGGTTAAGTGGTTAGGATGCTCAACTCCTAATCTAAGGGTGGCAGGTTCGATTCTCCATCACACCAAACATCCCTCTTTTGAAATGTTGGGGCGTCAATCCCACCATTTGTTTTTAATATAGTAGCTCAAGCGTTGGCGATGGGTGGTAATAACTACAACTATCTGTCTTCCCTCTAGTCTTAAACTGCTAAAGTAGGGACAAATAGTGCAGACAGCCCTCGTGTAGCTATGCACAAAAATCAAAACAAACAAACAAACAAACTCTTTCGTAACCGTTGACTTTACTTTGTAATGAAGACATTTCTTTGAATTGGCTTGTTTTGTTGTTGGTGTTTTTCTTGGAGACTGTTGCTTTCCTAAAAACATTAGTGGTTTCCCACTTCTGAATATCGTGTGTTCTGGCTCTACTTTATTTAACAATCACATTCTATGGAAATATCATATCTGAAGGGCTTTTTATAATCCTTTATTCATAAATACATTCATGGTGGCATTGAATTGCTGTGAAAACAAATAAATAAATAGTGGCTTACGTTGTAAATCTTGATGTTGCAACTATTAATGTACGAAAATCGTTCGAATTAAAATTAAGTGTAATCAACTTTGTATATGCATTTATTTACCACGTGTTGTGGTTAGCCAATGAAATAAATCACCACAACCAACACCTTTCGAGACTCAAGGAATTTAATCAATAAATACAAGATGTAAGAACAGTTTATGATGGTTGAGCTGTCGCATTATTATGAGGTTATCCTTAAATGCATAAAAGAGTAAAATATATAAGTTTATATAGACGGGCAATTTTTGCAATTTCAAAGAAAATATGTTACACAGTAACAAAAAAAATTTAAGTGCATTTTTTATAAGACAAATAAATCTGAACCATAATTTCCTACAAATAATACATATATTAATTTTTAACATCGGTGCACACATATATACGTACTTATAAAAGATCTTACTGGTACCTAATAACAATAGCGCCTATCTAACGGTTTTTAGTGGACTTCGAATTTTTCCTTCATATAGATGTTTGATTCTCTCAAAACCTTTTATAAAGAAAAATGTTTGGGAAAATTTAACCCTTATCTTCTAATGGAAAACATAAGCTGAGTGAGTTTTCCATAGGCTAACGAAAGGATATTTTACATTTAAAACTCTATTGGTATTTATAAAGTTTTTGTAGAAAGCTGACAGTCTAGAACTAAAACAGTTGGTCAACAGCACTCTTGAACCACTCTTTTCTGACCGATAATGGAATCTGATCATCACGTTTTACAGTAAAATAATGATAACCACCAGTTCTCGGATTCATAGTCAGGATCAGTAATCATTAAACCACGTTTTTCCTTTTTTAACGTAAGATACCAATGGGATGTCCATTGTATTAGAACCAAAGTATTATGACTTTGTTATTACATTGAATCTATTTTTTCACAGTGATTCAGGTAAAATCCAAAATAATTCGTTATATTTTAGTTTGCATATCTGATGTAGACAGAATATGCCACGTGGATGTATTTATTGAGAATAAGGTTGACTTGTAGCATTTACATTGAAATATTCACTTTACAAATGTAAATGTTGGTTGTGTCAAATAATAATGAAAAAAAAACACTTCCCAAGCAATATTTGTCCTACTGAGACTATATGTCCATATCTATATACATTGAACTGACTATCATATTATTCCGCCCATACTTCGGAGCACTTCATATGTTTGCATATGACAACTAGACTGAACGATCATTTATTGTGTCAGTTGTCTGATATGGTCCAGTAATTCCAGAGATGAATTCACATTATGATGAACTTGAAAGACAATGGATGGAAAAAAGTAAGCATTTCTTTGACTTTCAAAGAGGCATGATAGTGGGTGCTTATCTGCCAGGAACATTATGATCAAAGGATATACCTTGGGGCAGTTGTCCAAACACATATATCATCCGAGGCTTTTAACAGTGACAAATGAAAGAGAATTCATCTTTTACTAGGAAAATCAATGATGTGAAACAGTGAGAGAAAATACGATCGACGAGGATTATACATTACATTATGTCTGAGGTTGAGCACTAAATAAAAGAAAGAGAGATGGCGATGCTGTCTTCAGTTATACAATGTGAATAAATTTACAAAATTGTCATATGGCACTTAGCAATAAGTCTGAAACTACTCATCTTAGATGGAGACAGGAAACTGTTTTCGTTAGTACTTAGAATACAGTTAATGAACAAAGAAAATTAGAAACGTGTTGTGGTTAATTAGAAATAATTAGTCCTCGTGTAATTAGCATCTTTAAGAAAATTACAGGCTTAAGATAACAATTTGGTATGAATGTAAGAAAAAAGGTAGATATAAGATTGAGACCAGAATGAGTAACTCAAAATGTGCACACATGTGTAAAGCAGTTTAACTAGAATACACACAAAACGTAATGTTTAAGGTTAAGTAACTCAATGTTTAAGGTGCTTCTAAAGTGAACTTAAAACAAAGAAATTGAAGTTCAGAAACTACGTATCGGTTTGTACTGACACAAGAACGATTTGTTGATGGTCCCGGGGCGTATATTTTTTACACTCGATGGGGAGGATGATTTTTTGCAACCACTTATGTGGACTGTTTAATTTGCAAATTGGTTATCTCTGATTACGTGAACCTGAAAGCTGTAAACATGCAGTCACAGAGTAATCTTGTTGCCACGATACTTGGATGTATACTTGGGCCTACTGACTGATACTTACGAACTATCGGTTGGATCGAAAAGCTTAGAAGCATGCCTATATTGAAGATGTACATTTCGGCTACTGAAAAAGCCTACATCTAGGCCTAATTATGTAATTCGATTAGAAAGAACACGAGAATCACAAGAACAAGCACACAATTTGTAGGCTTGTGATGCAATAAAACAATTCGACAGACCAAACTGTAGGGGGGATGATTATATCAACCATACCCCGCACCTAAAATGAAGGGGGGATGTATCCCCCATCCCCTCCAGGATCTACGCTCCTGTTGATGGGAGTTCCAATACAAGTCTAACCTAGAGTAAGTAAAGATGTGTCGCTGTGTAGTTTTAACATTTGAATCGCAAAACTTGGTTGTCAAGCTATACCCCAATTAGACAATTATACAAGCAGTGTCACGTAATATAGCCATGAAAGTGATTAAGAGAGTCGATAGTTGTACCATTGATTTTTGTTGTTATTTTTACTCATCACTAGGAGATGTATTGTTTTCTTGGTTTTAGTTTGGTTTGTTTTGAATTTCGCGCAAAGCTACACAAGGGCTATCTGCGCTAGCCGTCCATAATTTAGCAGTGTAAGACTAGATGGAAGGCATCTAGTCATGACCACCCACCGCCAACTTTTGGGCTACTCTTTCACCAACGAATAGTGGGATTCACCGTTACTTCATAACGCCCCCACGACTAAGAGGGTGAACATGTTTGGTATGATGGGGATTTCAACCCGCGACCCTCAGATTACTAGTCAAGTGCCTTAACCACCTGGCCATGCTGGGCCGAGGTTCCTTGGTAACTCACGTAAACGTGAAAACTTCAATTTTAATGTCTCTAAGGTAACAGAAGAAGTACTAACATAGTCACAACAGTTCTCACCTACTTTACCGCAGACTTGTCCAAATTCAGAACTAATGTCAACATCTAAATGTTTACCTTTATTACCTATTCACATTATGAGGCCTAATATAAACACCACAATACAAAAGTGAACGAATTATTGGGATGCACGTGACATTACCATACAGATAGAATGTAACGAAATATTTTACACAACTAGATTGGACGTTCAATACGGATCAGGCACAAACGTCAGAGTGAAACAGAACCATACATCACAAAAATAACCAAAAATATTGAATAAATAACTTTTACAATAACATTTACTGTGACACCACCATTGTTTTATACAATACTATAATAGTTAAAATAATAATCACATCGTTACAATACAAAACAAAAAGGTAAAACCAAGTTCAATACAATACATATTTATTCAGAGATAATTACACCGTCAGTCTGTAACGTGAAAGGTCTTTCATCATAAAGTCTGTTTGTTTTGGAATTTCGCACAAAGTTACTCGAGGGTTATCTGTGCTAGCCGTCCCTAAGTTAGCAGTGTAAGACTAGAGGGAAGGCAGCTAGTCATCACCACCCACCGCCAACTCTTGGGCTACTCTTTTACCAACGAATGAATAGTGGAATTGACCGTCACATTATACACCCCCACGGCTGGGAGGGCGAGCATGTTTAGCGCAACGCGGGCGCGAACCCGCGACCCTCGGATTACGAGTCGCACACCTTACGCGCTCGGCCATGCCAGGCCTTCATCATAAAGTCATAATAATAATGATCAGACAAGTGCTTCTGCAGACCTTAGAAACCGTGATAAGTTCATGCATTCGACTAACTTTAAAAATATAACTATCGTGCGAAGTTTACACGACAATTACGACTTCGGTTGATATGAATTTTTACTTGTAGAACGAGTTATGTAAAAATAAAACATTTTAGCGAATACAGCACATTGTTAAAGAAACACAGAATCTGCACATCAAATTCGTTGAAACCTGTAACTGGAATTTAGCCAATTGCATCATTAAGTTGACACATCGCAGAAATTCAAACGTTCATTAAAAATTCAGAATGAAATATGAAACTAAAAAAAACAGCCTCGAGAAACTTTGCATATAATAAGGATTGCAGACGTTAATGTAAGCATGCCATTCACAAGTAATATATATAAATATATATATGTGTTTGTGCGTGTTTCTTTTATAGCAAAGCCGCATCGGGCTATCTGCTGAGTCTACCAAGGGGCATCGAACTCCTTATTTTAGCGTTGTGAATCCGTAGACTTACCGCTGTACCAGCTGGGGCCGGCCCGGCATGGCCAAGCGCGTTAAGGCGTGCGAATCGTAATCTGAGAGTCGCGGGTTCGCATCCCCGTCGCGCCAAACATGCTCGCCCTTTCAGCCGTGGGGGCGTTATAATGTGACGTTCAATCCCACTATTCGTTGGTAAAAGAGTAGCCCAAGAGTTGGCGGTGGGTAGTGATGACTAGCTGCCTTCCCTCTCGTCTTACACTGCTAAATTAGGGACGGCTAGCACAGATAGCCCTTGAGTAGCTTTGTGCGCAATTCAAAAACAAACAAAAACACAAACAAACCAGCTGGGGACATATATATAACTATATTTCTAGAAATCCATAGAACTGGTTAGTTGGCTGGTAGTAAAGCACAAAGCCACGCAAAGGATTATCTGTGCTTTGCCCACCATGAATATTGAAAGTCTGTTTCCAATGTTGTAAGTTCGTAAAGACAAACTGCTCAGCTACTAGGGAGCAGAAATCCAAAGAAGCTCTCTGAAAATATTACATCATATATTACAATAATTAATTACAATCGTATTTTAAATACAACCATTTCTTTGAATCTGGAAATATGGTGGTAAATAAGATAAATAATGGAGTGTTAAGTCATATATCTACTAAGTTCACATAAAATAGAACACAGATGAACTTTTGATCTTTGAAATATAATTACACACTTTTGCATTCGTTATGTCAACTTGTTTTCATTGAAATAATATAAAAATAATGAGATACGAACCAGACACGAGAAAAAGAATCGATTACACACTCAGTAGTAAGTGATTAATAACTGGAGTATTTGTGCAGGAATCGTCTACTAATGACATCTATTAATATCCAATTATTACTACCCTACTCGGCCCAGCATGGCCAGGTGGTTAAGGAACTCGACTCATAATCCGAGGGTCACGAGTTCGAATCCTCGTTGCACAAACATGCTCGCCCTTTCAACCGTGGGGGCGTTATAATAATACGGTCAATCCCACTATTCGTTGGTAAAAGAGTTGCCCAAGAGTTGGCGGTGGGTGATGATGATTAGCTGCCTTTCCTCTAGTCTTAAGCTGATAAATTAGGGACGGCTAGCGCAGATAGTCCTCGTGTAGCTTTTCGCGAAATTCAAAACAAACCAAACTATCCTACTCAAACTTTGGCTCTTCCTATTGTGAATTTTTGTAAACAGCCAGGAAAAAAAAAAAAACACCCGTGGCTTCTTCCTCTACATTGGTTGGGATGTTTTATTAATAACTAAACTTTCTTTTTAATCATTCCTCTCGGTGGACTCAGCAGACACCCCAATGTGGGTTTACTATAAGAAAACACATACACACTTTTTTAATCCAAGTCTGAAACTTCGCCACCCGCTTTAGAATTTTGCTCCTGCAAATACTTCTGAGGTATGTTTCTGTAGCCTGTGGTATCAGTGTGTTCTGATTGCTTCCACAACTTCAACTATTGAAGTCTGCAGTTCAATGGATTGTGCTGTGAAATAACAAAATGTGGTTCAATCCACCTGAAGCCAAGAAAATGAGGTACAGTTGGCAGATTCAATATCCAGTCTGGATAATTGAAATATTTTTATTGTACATTTTTATTACAGTCTCGTTTCTGTAACGATTTGCTCTAAGTTATTCCATATATATTCATTTATATGGTCATTGTGTAATATCTTCTGCAAGTGATGAAAGGAGCCGTAAGCCTACTTTGATTGAACATTTCTTCTTGTTTATAGCCAAACATAGAATTTAAAGTTCTGAACCAGTAGAAGTAATCTAAAACAACCAGACTTTTGTTCATAGAAAGAAGTGGAGATGTTAGAGTCACATTTTTATTGTACTAACAGGGAGGAAACTCCCAAACGTGAACAAGATTGAGAAACAGGAGGTAAAAATGTTACTGCATTGTCTTGATTGTTGTATTGTAATAATAAAAGATAGGTGAAAATTATTTTTTAGAGTTTGTATCATCCATTAAACCAGAACATTAGAGCTGTGGTAATATGTGCTTTTGACACAATATGGTAAGTTTTTAAAATGACACGTTTCATGAAAAGTATATATCAGTTATCTTTACCTATTTCCAAGCGAATCCGAAAAGTTTAAAGCAAGTATTTGAACTGTAGAACTTACAACTCTCAATTTTCACTAGTGCAACAATTTTTCTATTAACGTTGCATGAAGTATAGTATCTTCACTATCTCTGGACACGAGTATATAAATGGAACCAGTAGAATTGCCTATGTAATTTGTTATTAATACACAACACTCTTTAGTATCATTATTACCAAGACATACCATCTGGTATCGTCAATGGGACTGCTATAATTCCACGATTACCGGTATCTGTCAGCACCAGTACAAGCACTTCAGTTAAAGTGCTTTTCAGTGAGTCGAATAGCTGCTCGTCGTCTTCAGCCCGCGTAGGCCTAGTAGGGTCTGATGGTTAGGCCATTCAATTAGCAATCTTTTGGCAGGTTTGAAGATACGTTTCTCCTCTGATGCTGCCTTTTACTGTGCACCATTCTACAGTTATTTTTAAATTTATTTCCACGCCCTTTAAACAAACATTTTCAGTTTAGTTTCGCATTCGATGCCAGTGCTGGAATTATTCATAATAGCTTTTCTCAAACTATCAAATGAACATTTTCTGAGATTGTTATCGATAGTAATACGTACTATCAAAATTCACAAACTTCTTACTCAGGACTTCAAACGTAAAACAATATATTTTATACAAGAGTATATTGTAAATTATCAAATAAAAAATTAATTAAATAATGTTAACTACATTCTCCAATTCCTTGCTATTTTCACTGCCATCTGCCTGATCTATAATGATTGTTAAATACAGTTCTACACTCCATAGATAGACATATTAACTTATCATTTTTGGAGTTAAACTATACTGATTTCAATTAGCATCAGAACTATCCATAATAGGCTCTATCAAAGATTAACTCATCAGTGTACTTAGTAAGATATCAGGTTTTTAATGTGTCCAGTGTTCATTGGCTTACTTGTTCAGCATTTGATGACTTTTCCATCAGCAGATAACGTTTAAATTTCAATTCTGCAGAAAATACATCTTTCAGACACCTATGAAGGAGTAAATATATGTTATATCTACATTTATATTAATCAAACATTAAATTTGATACTGATTCGTCAGCGTATGGGTTCATGTGGACGAACATTGTCCTTACAGTTCCTGAGTCAACTAATAAGTAAACCTTACACCCAGCATCATTTTTATAGCTTCTGTATTAAATAACAAGTCAACCTTACATCAAGTCTTATGTATATCCTAACGGCCCTTCATTTACTAAGACATCAATCAGTATATTGAAAATTCCTTTACTTTCTGAGTAGTTTATCTCACATCAAACACACTATATTGACAACTCTTGCACATATCATAATTCGTAATTGACTTCATGCGTGTTTCAGAAGTGGTACCATTGTGCCTGAAAACACTTGTGACTAATAAACGTTTTAAGGTGTGATAAAACTGTGCAGTAACCAGAATATCACAGCCATACTTAGATAAGCTATGTAATTATGACAGTAGAACTTATCAGCATTGACATATTTTCATTAGGTCTGTGTCATCAAGGTTTAGGTTCAACTAAGTGTATATCTACATTATTAAATTGCCATAGCATTGCTTAAGTTCCTTTACAATGACTTCCCAGCTATAAAACTGAATCTCAATGAGGTGTTCAAAAGGACTATTCAGAAACAGTAGAATATTATCCTTCGGTTAACCTTGCATCCAAGAATTCCACACAGTAAACTGTTGAAATACCCAAATAAATGAGGAAAGACCTTTATTAACCACACTCGTGAAAGACTGTGGATTAGTTGGTTTACAGTATCTCTACAAGTCTGTAGCTCTTAAACTACTAATCAAAGTAGCCTAACAGAATCAACAATGGCTGAAGTGTAAATTTTGATGCTTGAAATACGTTCAAACGAATTTGTAGCACATGATAAGCTTTGAAGAATGATATATCACAACAGTGAACACATTTCTAGTAACTTGCATTTCCTTTTAGCTTTGAAGAATGATATATCACAACAGTGAACACATTTCTAGTAACTTGCATTTCCTTTTAGCTTTGAAGAATGATATATCACAACAGTGAACACATTTCTAGCAACTTGCATTTCCTTTTCCCATTATGTGTCTTTTCTTGCACATTGAAAATCCTACCATGAAAGAGAAACATATTTTTAAAATTACGTAATAGAAAGGAAGATACAAGAGACATATAAATAGAAAAAGATCTTATATTTTTACATCTTGCTCAGAACAAATTCATCCTGATCACTGTATTAAAATAGTTTTATCTAATTAACAATGAATGTTCTTAATTAAACAACATTCAGTGTTTTTAACATTTGAAATCCACAAGAATACTGTAAGATCAGAGAATTCAGTTTGAAATAATGTATTGAAAAAGAACTATTATTGAAAAATATAATTTAAAATTTATAATAAGAAAATAAATTAAGTTTTCACTTTAAAAGTAACCGAATTTAATATTCAACATACAAGAAACGTTGATCTTTAAAACTGAGAGAAAACCAAGTTGTAAGAATTTGAAAATTTACTTTAAAATATAATAAATGGGACCTGGCAAACTAGCATGGCTTTCTGACATTAGTTTAGGAATGACTTAGAACTGGTAGGATTTCAATAACAAATGTGTAGAACTCTACCGGTTAATTAACCAGCAATCTTCTTGACAGTCAAGATGTTTTTTACTTATATGTGAATTATTGACCAATCAGCATCCATTGTCTAGGGTAGACTTGTGGTTTGGAAAAGACCCATTTATATAGGTGTATGCATAAAATCCCTGTTGAGAAGCTATGTTTTTTTAGCAAAGTTATTAAATGACGTAAAAACAAGGCGCACCATAATATAAAGAATGAAGCATTGTATTCGATTCGGAAATACAGAAAACCTCACGTATCATAGTATTTAAGGTAGTAGTGACCTCTCAAACCACACCCTAAGTTAATTTGGGTCAATGTCTTCACTGACAAATTGTAAGCTGTGGTTACGAAGGAAAATCCACTGACACGCAAAGACGTTTTATAAAAATATCACTTCGCCATCGATGAAACGATAAACAAGGTTTTGATTCACAAAGAATGCGTACAGGCTTCTAATCATATCTTGAAAGCATTGATTAAAGAATCTGGAAATACGGGTAGCTCCATCCGGCTATATACCTGTCCACTACATTTGCTCCAAAAGAATTTCATGCTTTGGTTTGCTTCAATGTGGTTTTGGAAACTGGTATTCATATACATTAGAGGAACCATGGAAAATTTTTCAACGTCTGCAATCCAAGAGTGATGTTAGAGGAGCTTATTAGTATGGAAATTGTTGTGTCTGAAAACTGTGAATAATCATGGCTGTGAGTCTCAGCAAGTTGATAATAACAGTGTGTGTAGTTCGAGTCCCGTAGAAGTAAAATTCTGCTTCACGCTTTGGTGTAGTGGGTGTGTTATAAGAATGACAGTCACGTTTCAATATTCAGTTAGCCATGGATAAAAAAAGAGTTTATGGCAAGTTTTAGATTTGAAGATATGTTTGTATTATTTTTTGTTTGTTTTTGAATTTTGCACAAAACTACACGAGGGCTATCTGCGTTAGCCGTCCCTAATTTTGCAGTGTAAGACTAGATGGAAAGCAGATAGTCATCAACACCCATCGCCAGCTCTTGGGCTACTTATTTACCAACGAATAGTGGGATTGATCATGACTTTATAACGCCCTTACGACTGAAAAGGCAAACATGTTTGGTGTGACCGGGATTCGAACCCGCGACCCTCAGATTACGAGTCGAGTGCCTCAACCACCTGGCCATGCCGAGCCGATATGTTTGGAAGTGTGAATAATATTCAAAATATAACTTAATATTCTGTGTGGTAATCACATTCAACTCTCGATACTACGTTTGTACCTTTATAGAAAAACAAACAAACAACTTTTCCAAGACTATAAGAAGCTAATACTCTCATATTGTCCAAATCATTTGAGACAACGTGACAGTCACTTCATTCATCTTCCTTGGACAACACAATCACGAATCTCGAGCAATTCGAACAAGCATCTTTGAGAAGAACGTATAAGCTGCATTCGCTACGAAAATCCGCTGCTAAGCTAATCATAGACCATATCCCTCGGGAAATAGTCCATAGTCGAACAATAGTCCATAGTTGAACAATACAAATTCCGACATTCGCGAACTTTATGCGGTGTTGAATCTAGGGAATTGTTATGACGGCGAAAGTTTGGGGAACTCAACAAAAACGGAAAAGGGGAAGTAAGGACTGATAAACAAGTAAATACACGCCCTTTGGGTATAATTATCCTGGTTTAATACGATTTATATATGTTTTGTTGGCTTGTTGCCATATCTCCCTCCAGTTAAACAAGCGCTCCAGTTAAACAAGCGTATTTAAGCATTTGTTTTCAAAGGTGGACGAAATTCGTTTGCAACATCATTTTGAAGAACGAACCTAAACACTAACGTTTTAATAGTCAACAAAAAGTAGTTATTTAGTTCTGGGTTTTTAATCTCAAAAATTGAGATTTTCGTTGGCATTTTCGAATCAACCAGACACGACTTCTGTTATCGAACAAAGCACTTAAAGGAACAAATAATACTATTACTGAAAGTATTAAGTTCAATCACAAACTATTAGATTGATCATATGAAGGGCATAAGTGGCGGAACTTTAAATGCACAATAAATGAAAATCGATTTTTCAGTTTTGAATTCAATGGTCATGGGTAACACAGCAAAGAAGATGTCCCCAGGACACCTTTGCTGCGTTAACCATGACTAAAGGTTAAAGGTGTCCTCAAAATTGAAATGACCCTTCGCTTATGATGTCAAGTATACTTATTTATCTTGTAGGTGGCTATAACTTACCATATTATGTCAGTAATACAAATGGTTTCGACATTTTTTGAAAACATAAATCAAATAGTTGTATATACAAACTGATACACAAAAGTGACTTAATTCAGATAAATCCGGGATTTGGTGTACACGTTTTTATGTGTTTTGAATTCGCCACTATAAATTTCAATATAAAGAAAGAGGTATATGTTTTCTTATAGCAAATCCACATCAAGCTATCTGCTGATCCCACCGAGGAGAATCAAACCCCTGATTTTAGCGTTGTAAATCCCTAGACTTACCACTGTACCAGCGGAAAACTAAAGAAAGTAAGTCGTTCTTTTCGGAATGTTATTTTTTATGGTTCTCAATCAACCACTCCAATCGTTAGAGTGTGTTTTTTTCTGTATAATTAGCGATACTATTTACGTAGCTAAACTAAAACTATTTTCCTTTTTAAACCACTGCATTTAAAGTAGAAACATCAAACAGAAGTTCGACAAAAGTTACAAATGTCATCTGCCACATCCATGATCTAATCTAGTTCGCAGTACCCATTGGGCTGAAGAACGACATACAACAGCGGAGATGTTATAATATAAACAATTTTCCCTACAAACTCGGATTTATCTAATTTTTATATTTATAAGCATCGAGGTTTCTTTAGTACATGTTTGTCAGTTGGTTAGTTTAAATATCGACATGTTTATATCTATGGTTACTTTATGTCTAGCAATATTTCTGTATTTTTATGGTGTTTTCAAACTTAAGGACCATGTGATTTGTGAATACACCACCGTTTAGACAGAGGTTGTTAAATCACATAATTCTCTTACGTGATACATGTCGCTTTATTTAATGATAACTTAAATACTTTATTGCACATATTCGATACTTTTTAGGTACCTCTGTAGAAACGTTTGTTATTGTGATTACGTATGACCTATGGTTTAGATTTGTTTACGGAAACTTCCTAAGTAATTTCAGGCCCGGCATGGCCAAGTGGGTTAAGGCGTTCGACTCGTAATCTGTGGGTCGCGGGTTCGCGTGTGGGCGTTATAATGTGACGGTCAATTCCACTATTTGGTGGTAAAAGTTGGCGGTGGGTGGTGATGACTAGCTGTTTTCCCTCTAGTCCTACACTGCTAAATTAGGGACGGCTAGCACAGCTGGCCCTCGAGTAGCTTTGCGCAAAATTCTAAAACAAACATAAGTAATTTCACTTTATTTACAAATGATATTTATAAACAGAAAATATCAAGTACAATTATGTGACTTTTGACATTGTTACATCCGACTGCCTCTCTTCACACGTTCATTAACGAAATTGTATAACAAACCGAGTCAGATCCAACCAATCATTGTTGGATCGATCAATTTATTTAAGGCGTGTGTCTGCGTATGCATTTACACACATTTGTTTCGATGCGTTTTCTCTGTACGTATATACATTATTTATGAAGTACTACTCTTAGTTCAGACAAAAAATATTAATAATTTATAAATAAGTTTATACTCAAAGTTAAAAAGTCTTCGTAATAACTAGTTCTGACAGCATTCTGCATTTTCCCAAATAGTAGTGCTGCCATCTAGTGACCAAAGGGATTTTGGTTTTACTCATCTGCAAAATTATTGTTTACACACAAAACCATTAACTCAGTCTCTATATCAAACTTGTAAGTTTTATATATATAAAAAAATTCACTCCCTATATTATTATTATATAGTGGATAACCAATGTTTATACAGATTTCATAAGACTCGAAACTGTTCTGGTTTATTATTTAACTTTTGTTTCGTTCTTAAGCACAAAACTACACATTGGGCTGTGTTGTATTCACCACAGGTATTTAAACCAGATAAGCCTTCAGACGTACAGCTCAGCCAGTAGGGGCATCTGTCAATAGGGTGGTCTGGCATGGCCAAATGGTAAAGGTATCGACTTGTATTCTGAGGGTCACACCAAATATGATCGCCCTTTCAGCTGTGGGGCGTTATAATGTGACGGCCAATCCCATTATATATTGGTAAAATAGTATTCCAAGAGTTGGCGGTGGGTTGTGATAACTACCTCCCTTTCCTCTAATCTTACACTGTTAAATTAGGAACGGATAGCACAGATAGCCCTCGTGTAGCTTTACGCGAAATTCAAAAAAGAAACAAACAAACTTTCAAAGGATGTTTCCACATCGGATAGAAACAACGGTTTTATATCTTCTCTGTTTTTGATTAGGTGTTTCAAACAATATTTTTTATTATATTTCTCTTAGTTTTACATATGTAAAATGTTTGTTATATAATGAAAAGACGAAGCGCTATTTCGGATTTTTTATGTTTTACTTTATTCTTTATTAAGTTATTTTAAGCCAAACTGAAAGTTTTCTTAATTTAAGTAGGTCGTCATCAATGTAAGTTAAATATATTTGTTTTTGTTCTCAACCAGGCCCTCCAAACGAGTCTTGAAGATTAATTAATTACGCGATTTTTCCCCCTCTAAACCCAGGATGTTCCATAGGCATTATTTACTTTTCTCTGTAATTAAGTCTTCCCACCGTAATTTGAAAATAAACTTGTTATGTTTTTGCTTTTGATTAAGTCGTCTTAACAACATATTTGAGGATTAAATTATGCTTTTCTCTCTTGCTAAAACACTTCCAGAACTATTTGAAAATGAAAGTGATAAACAAGTTTTTTGTTGTTGGGGTTGTTGTTGTTTTTTTAAATAAAAATTCCTTTAATCTAAATGGAATAATTGACTATGGTATTTGTCTTCTTAATTCAGTTTTTTTAATGTAAGAAGAAGATGCTCTTATGCATTTTTTTACATTTCGCTATTAAGCCCTATGAAGTAAATTCAAGGTCTATTAATAGTTTCATTGTTATTATTCTTAATTATAAGTTTCTGTTATAGGTGAAATGTGTAATAGTTATTTTAAGTTTGGTTTGGTTTTTGAATTTTGGAAAAAGCTATCTGAGCGTCACATCTCTAATTAAGCAGTGATAAACTAGAGAAAAGGCAGTTATCACTCAACATCACAAATCGACAATTCTTGGACCACTCTTTTACCAACTAATAGTTGGATTGATTTTTAGGTTATGTCGCATCCCCGTCACACCAAACATGCTCGCCCTTTCAGCCGTGGGGGCATTATAATGTGACGGTCAATCCCACTATTCGTTGGTAAAAGAGTAGCCCAAGAGTTGGCGGTGGGTGGTGATAACTAACTGCCTTTCCTCTAATCGTACACAATCCCACTATTCGTTGGTAATAGAGTAGCCCAAGAGTTGGCGGTGGGTGGTGATAACTAACTGCCTTTCCTCTAATCGTACACTGTTAAATTAGGAACGGATAGCATAGATAGCCCTCGTGTAGCTTTACGCGAAATTCAAAACAAACATTTTTAGATTATGACGCTTCAACAGCTGAAAGAATGGGTGAAGGAATTTTAATTCGTGCCCATTTACATTTACATTTCTTTTTAAGTCTTTCCAATGATATTTGGAAGGTAAACTAAATGACAACTTGATCCAATTTTCTTAAGTGAGTTAATATTTTCAAGGAGGTTTGCAGTGCAGTTGATGGAGCATTGTTCCTTTCTCCGAATTATCTTAACATTCTTCAAATGTTAATTAATTAATTTCATTTTTTTGAAATTTAATAACCACTTCAGTACCTCCCCCTTCCTAAAAGGCGTTCGACTTGAAGTCTGCGAGTTAATGGTTCGAACCCCATCGTCTAATATGCTCGTTCCTTTAGCCATGGAAGCGTTATAAAATAGTGAGGTAATCGCACTCTTTCTTATCAAAAAGTAGCCCCAGAGTTGGCACTGAGTGGTGTTGACCAGTGTCTTTCCTCTAATCTACCACTTCTAGATCACGCATGTAGTTCTTCAGTGGCTTTACTCGAAACTCAAACAAACTTCCCGCATTATCAAACTTTTAAATGTTACTAGGTGGGCTCTGGTGAATAGGAAGTAACTCTCGGTTAGGTGATAAATATCTTTTAAGTAAAATGAGCATAATGTATATATGATCGGTGAAAATAACTTACCGAGAGATATAGAGTCAAGAAAGTGTATTTTTCAACGATCAAGTTCGAAAGAATTTTAACCATTTTGTCTGACATTTTTTAGAAGTCGTTAATCTACACTTTTTGCACCTTATAAGATGAATAACAGTAAAACTCTGCGTAAGTACACGTTTTATAATTTGTTTTTCTTGTGAAAGTGGGTAATGGTGACTCTAGATGGGTTACTCACCTTTATGTGTGTCATACTGCCGGATTCTATTGTCTGTGTGTTTGATTTTTCAAGAGATATTAGTGTAATTCTGGCTGTACCACAAAAAAGTGAGAAATGAGAGTTGACACAAAACTCTGAGTATTAGTGAAAACACTATATAAGTATGAGAACTTGAGAATAACAATAGCTGTTAACCCTAATCGGTATGTTATACGTACGATCATCATTAAGATAAATCTGTCCTTTAATATCAAAATTATTTTTAAATCACGAATATTTTGTTTATCTAGAGTTTTCCTAACTGGAAATATGTAAGAAAGTGCTGAGCCATTTGTTTCGATTTAAGACTGGTACAGTTCCAGTTTTGCGTGTAGCAATAATAAATAAAAGCAGAAGTTACTGGAGTCGTTAACAAAGCGTACGGTATTCTTGATGACGAGAAACCCACTTGAAATGAAAATGTATTTCAGTATGACTGGTATGGGTATTAACACTTTTATTGATAAGGAGAGAACAAAGTTTCGGCCTTCCTAGGTCATTTTCAGAATAAGAAAGAGAAAATTTGCAAGTGACCGCTGCCGGACACATGTCTTAGGGACGAGGGTACGGGATTGTAGGAGGCGTTGTAGTTGGATTTTAGGTTATTAAGTAGTATAGGTATAAGGGTGTTCCTTTATATTGGTTTAATTTTTGTTTTAATTGCTGTATAAGTAGGACTTCTTTGATTTTGCATTTGTTTATATTTGTTTCCTTACTTAATATCTGGGTGTTTTCTATGGTTATGTTGTGTTTATTGATTTGCAGTGTTCAAAAACGTTTGATGATGTTTTATTGTGTTCTTTGAATCTGGTTTCCATTTTTCTGCTTGTTTCTCCAATATAGAAGTCGTGGCAGTTGTTGCATTGTATTTTATAAATAATGTTGGTGTTGTGTTTGTCAGTGCAGTTTTTGCGTAGTATGGACTTTAAATTTGTACTTGGTGTTTGAATACATTTGGTGTTTACTGGAATGTTGTGTTTAGTTATAAGTTTTTTTCAAATATTGGTTATGTTTCGCTGATGTCGGGAACATATGGTATGCAGCAGTGTAAGGTTTTCTAATTTGTTGTATCTTGGGATTTATTAGTGTTTGTTTGTTGTTGGTCTAATTTTTTTCCACAGTTTGTTGAGAAAATTGGTTAATATTGATGAAGTGTTGTTTTATTTTGTTGATTTCATCGTTAATTTTATGTGGTGAACATAGTTTTGTGGCTGTGTTTATTTGGTTTATTAATATATTCAGTTTTTGTTTTATTTTATGTGCTGAATCCCAGGGAATGTATAATCTAGTGTGGGTGGTTTTTCTGTGGATTTCTGTTTTGAATTGTGTATCAGTTCTAGTGATTTTGTGGTTAAGAAATGCTATTTGGTTTGTGTTTTCCTGTTCATAGGTACGTTGATGAAACAATTGCTGGATTCAGATCTACAGAACACACACTTAGTTTTTTTTCAACCACGTTAACTCGAAACACCCCAACATTAAGTTCACCTGTGAACAGGAAAATACGAACCAAACAGCATTTCTTATAAACAAACACAAAATCAAAGAAGCCCTACTTATACGGCAACTAAAACCAAAATTAAACCAATATAAAGGAACACCTTTATACCTATACTAATTAATAAACTAACCCCTATAATCCCGTACCCATTTATACTCTCGTCCCTAAGACATGTGACCGGCAACGGTCACTTGCAAACTCTCTCTTTCGTAACCTGAAGATGACCTTGGAAGGCTGAAACGTTGTTCTCTCCTAATCAGTAAAAGTGTTAATACCCATACCAGTCATTCTGAAATACAAAACGTATGATAGATTCAAGGCAGCCGCAGAAAACAGTGGCGTCGAGGGAAATATTTATACTTTTACATTATTCGTATTTGACAATGACGCCATAAATTACTAAACCAGCGATACTTATAAGGTTATAAGTCAATTAACATATAATAATGTAATTATAATTAAAGTCTGTACCCCTTTTTGGTTGTTGTTTTGAATTAAGCACAAAGCTACACAAAGGGCTATCTGTGCTCTGCCCACCACGGGTATCGAAACCCGGTTTTTATCGTTGTAAGTCCGCAAACATACCGCTGAGCCACTGGGGAGGCCCCTTTTTGGAAAACAACTGTTTGCTTCTATCTGTAGGTGGAAAGGATAGAGGTTAAAATTTGTTAACTAATTTTTTAATTTTTTTTTTATGGAAGGGCTTGGGTATAGGCCAGTGGTTAGCGACTTGTGTTTTGAATTAGAGAGTTTGAGATTCGGGACTCATGGCTGCAAAACCGTGTGCTATAAAAATGATGGTCAAATCTCATTAATCAGAAAGATTAATCCAAACATTGGCAATGAGTGATGTTCATTTACTGCCTTTTCTCTAGACCAGGCTCGGCATGGCCAAGTGGGTTAAGGCGTTCGACTCGTATTATGAGGTCAGAGGTTCGAATCCCTCTCGCACTAATATGTTTGCCCTGTCAGCCGTGGGGGCGTTATAATGTTACGGTCAATCCAACTATTCTTTGGTAAAAGAGTAGCCCAAGAGTTGGCGGTGGGTGGTGATGACTAGTTGCCTTCCTTCTAGTCTTACACTGGTAAATTAGAGACGACTAGCGCAGTATAGTTCTTGAGTTGCTTTGCGCAAAATTAAAAAAACAACAAACAAACAATCCTTTAGTCTATCAACTTAAAATTAGAGACAATGTGCAAATAGCACCTTGTGAAACTTTGACGCGAAATTATGAAATACCTCCCAAGAATAAATAAATCCATTTTTAACACATTGTGAAGACAATGAACTTTATTTAACTTCCAATTTATTGCTTCCCCACTAGTGGCATAGCTGTATGTCTGCGGACTTATACTGCTAGAAACCGGATTTTGAAACCCCTAGTGGACAGAGTGCAGATAGCTATATGCTTAATAACAAATAACAAACAACAACAACAACACCAATTTACCTATCAGACGCGTACACCACATTATCTACCAATTTGGAAGGATTTGAAATCAGCTGAATTTCGAGTTTAACATGTTTTAAAATACTGTTAATTGTTCAAGTGCATTTTACACTTTACGGAACTACCTGTTTAACTAACTTAGTTGTGTATAACACCGTATTGTTTGTTTTCACGTGTTTGTCGCTTTACTGAGCCAGACAAAGGTATTTAAACCGTCATCGGCTAAGTTCTGTCTCACGTTAATGAACGGGTTTCACCTGCTTACATATAAAAGGGTAATGTTATTTGTAATATAAAAATTAATGATTACCGTATTTAAATTATTATTGTTCTCATTTACTTTACCATACAAGGAAATGGTCGCATGAGATTTAGTGAGTTTCTTTTCAGCTATAATGTGTTTAATATCTTATTCATTTAGTCGTATATTATTCACCTTCTCTAAATATGGAATCCTGTGCATGATGAGAGGATCTCCCAGAGAGGGTTCTGTTCTTTCAGTTTACCTCCTCTGATATCTAAACATTCACCCACATGTTTGCCGCGCGTGGCGACACGTAAAGGGGAGGAGAGTATTCTAGTGACTGAGGGGTCCAATCCTTACACACCACTTTGTCCTTCAATTTCTGTAGACGGGTACCCCCCAAGGTCATTCGGTTGGTCCACTTGGACTAGGGTCAAGTAAGTACCAGGGTATTACGGACATTGTTTCTGATGTTGGTGCTTTGGTATAGTGCTCACAAAACCCTAGCGTTGCTGCAATGTCCTTGTTGTTTGGCATTGTAGTGCGTCCCCTCGTAGGACTACACTGTATATGGAGTCAGGGGGCACCGAAATATTCTTTCTTTATTATCGATTCTCCAAATAAAAATAAAAATAAAATAGTGAATAAACAGAGGTAAACGACGATGTCTTGAAGATTCTGAGCAGCAATCTTCAACATCTGTAACACTGTACCTCATTTTGTTACACTACATTATATTTCAGACAAACCTTTAGGGCAAGTAATTCAATTTTTCATTCAGAAGAGATTAGAGGGCTTGGTGGCTCTCCAAAGTCAGTAAAAATGCTATGCTCTGGTGACATCTACATCTAAACATTCAAAAGCGATTGGGGATATACCCATTGATATTACTCCCCATGCTACTTTGAATTCGTCACGAGAAGTTATTGTTGGGAGGGATTCGAAGAACATCCCGAATCAGAGATATTCACTGGTTTCTTCACCCAAGGAGTTTCTGCAGTGAGACGTATCTCCACTCGCAAAGGTGGAATTATGATGCTGACCAATGTCCTAATTTTGACGTTTATATTACCACTTCCACCTGCTACCATCAAGGCAGGTTATCTTAATTGCAGGGTACGGCCATATATTTCAAACCCTCTCAGATGTTTCCATTTTTCAACAGTTCAGTCACTTAAATACATCATGTCGTGGTTCCTTGACGTGTGTTCGCTGTGGTGGCAAGGACCAAGATGCCTATGAGTGGGAAATAGGCCCTCATTGTCTTAATTGTAGTGGCTCTCACCCATTTTACTTTCCTTCTTGCCCAAGGTGGGTGGAAGAAAAAAAGAGGTACATGTTTGAAAACAGTTCACAACAATTTTTACCTCGAGGCTTGAAAGTAGCTGTCTACCACTCCATCTCGGAAGTATGCTGCTACACTTCCTCCCACAGCTACAGTAGGAGTGGAGACTGATCTGTCTGTGTCTCTGAAAGAATCGTTCTTAAACCACATGAAAGGTCCTTTGCCCTCCATGGTTAAGAAAGTTGATGAATCAACGTCAACACTCATCTCTTCCCTAGAAGTTCTTCCAGAAGATCCTCAGATCCATTTCCTTTGGTTTTGGATTCGAGTGTTTCCTCGGATCCATCTTCTTCTCCGTTCCCGAGATACAGAACGATCATACGCTAACGCTCTCAGTCACTGGAATTTTCTTTCAATGACAGAGACCTGCCCAATCGACCCAGGGCAAAATCCATGGAGGTCTATAGACCTTTTTCGAATAAAGAAAAAATACGTAGTAAAAAACAAAAGGGCTCTCAAACCAATTTGTTTACACATAACTAAAAATGACCACTTTGATACAAATGGAACTGTTGAGGTTTATATTATAATCTGGATGACATCAAAGTGCTGATTGATTCTTACCATTCTGTGTGTATTTCCGTACAGGAGACATTTCTGAAATCTGCCGATACATTCACCTTTAAACAGTTTTATCTGTACAGAAATGACAGGTTGTCTGATAGACGAGTGCATGGAGGGGTGGCACTGTTGGTTGATCAGTATGTGCCAACCTTGTCTTTGCCACTCGACACACTCTTGGAGACCGTAGCCATCCGTGTTTCTTTGAGTTGTACCATTACTGTTTGTCCTCGATACCTGTATCCTGGAAAGACATATGATCAACCCGACTTTAATGCTCTCGTTGAAGAATTGACATATCCTTTTTTAATCCTGGGGTACTTTAATGCACATAATCCCCTCTGGGGAGGTACTAATATTGATGGATGGGGTTGTTTACAACATTTCTCTTTTCAATACTGATTCTTATCCTTATTTTCATGCACCTAGTCAGTCCTTTATTGCTGTTGATCTCTCAGTCTGCTCCTTTCCACTATTCTCCCACTTTTCATGGAGGGTTGATCCACGAGGCAGTGATCATTTTCCTATAATTTCGAGAGAGACTGGCCGTGGTCGATGCCATCCAACCAGCGTTTCCCCGTGGAAGCTTGACTAAGCCAACTGGTCCTCTTTCACTGCTTTCGCGAAGCTTGGTCCTGCCGGCATCTGTAAGCCATCGATGGATAACTGTGTGGCAGCAGTGACTGACTGTATTATCCAGGCAGCTGCTCAATGTATTCCTAATACCCTAACATGTTTTCACGATATCCTCGTCCGTGGTGGAATCTCGTGTAAGTCATTGAACATGAGGTTTATTGAGAGGCAGCTACAGACTGCCCTCAATCGTTTAATGAAGTGGACCACAGCAAAAGATTTTAACTTTTCTCTTTCTAAAACGGTTTCTATGTATTGTTGCCACCAACGGGGTATTCACCTCGATCCTGAACTTCGTGTCGGTGAAGTTGTGCTTCTCATGGTCTCTGAGGCAAAGTTCTTGGGGCTTATCTTTGACCATAAAGTGATCTTTATACCACACATTACGCAGCTACGAATCAAGTGTACAAGGGCATTCTCTTTTCCACCTCTTGGGGAGCGGATCGATGTTCTATGCTTAAGATATATCATGTTCTCATTCGATTGAAACTGGACTATGGGTCTCTGGTCTATGGCTCTGACAGGATCTCGGCCTTTAAGATGCTGGATCCCGTTCATCATTAGGGGCTTTGACTCTTCACGGGGGATTTCCGCACTTTTCCAGTCCAGAGTTTGTACACAGGGTCTCATAAACCTCCTCTACACATCGCCGTTTGCATCTCTCTTTACTGCATGCTTCAAAACTTTGATCATTACCACAGCATCCCACCTGGGGATGTGTTTTCCTTCCTCAGTGGGCCATGCTTTTTCAGAACAGATGATCTGCCCTTGTTTCTTTTGGCCTTCATATTCAAGTGTAGTTGGATGAATTGAGTTTCTCCTTGAATGACATTGCTGTATCTACTGGTCAACCCATACCACCATGGCGTATTACCATTCCCAAGTGTGACCTTACTTTGAGTTATCTGAAATGAGCGGATACGTCCAATTGGAAGTACTGTCTTTTATTTGCTGAACATCTTTCGAACCATCCGTATGAATATGAATGGAAGGATGGTTCGAAAGATGTTCAGCAAATAAAAGACAGTACTTCCAATCGGAATTATCCGCTTACTTCAGATGACTCGAAGTAAGGTCACACTTAGGAATAGTAAAAAGTCATGGTAGGATGGGTTCACCAGTTTGTTGTGGCTCGGTGGTTGTGCACAAAATCCATTCTACAGTTTTTGTATTCATTGCCGAACTCTACGCCATTATTCTTGCTCTGAATCATATAGAAGCTAAGCAGTACTCGAGTTGTACTATTTATACTACAATACTCGCTTACTTCGCTACTGGCCCTGGAATCGCTTTACGTCAGTTCTCACCCTTTTCTCGCCAATATTCAAAACCGACTGGCCCATTTCTCTTTAACATCTACTTCTATTCAGTTCTTCTGGATACCAGGCCACGTTGGTATTCGCAGAAACGAGTTCGCCGACACTGTAGCTAAGTCTGTCTGTTCTGTAACTATCACTGCTGTGCCTGTTCCATGCTTGGACTGTGGTATTGTATTCAAAACTGGACTCCATGCCAGTTGGCAGTCGACTTGGAGTGAGCAACGTGAAAACAAACTTTTCCAGGTAAAACACTCTATTGTATTTTGACTGTCCTGTTTCCATAAGGATCGGAAAGAAGAAGTTATCCTAACTAGACTACACATTGATCACAGTTTTTTAACTCATCGTTTTCTTTTATCTGGGACTGATGCACCAGTGTGTAGTCTGTGTGACACTCAGATCACAATAATCCACGTTTCACTGTCATGCCGTCGTGTGACTCTCAACGACGGCACCATTTTAGACATGTCATGTCCCAATGTTTACCTTTGACGCTGGACAGCGTTATTGGCGATGATGACACTGTCCAGTTTACAAATGTTTTTAGTTTATTTTAAGGGTCATTGGTCTTTTTACCGTTACTTAAGTTTTTAATTCATGAATTGAATTTTGATTCCTTTTTACGAAATTTAATAATTTTACTTTACTTTTTTTTTACCAGTTGTTTGGCGAAGATAGCCTCGTTGCTTTACTTCATAAAACTCCAACCAACCAAGTAATCAGCTAGTAATGGTATGTCTGTTATTCAAATGGTCATGTTATTAAAAAAGGAAAAAAAAGTTGTATTCAAACAAACTGTTACACTACACGTAGACACAACAGGCAACCAGAACTAGTAGAAACGGTTTCTGCATGAAGTAAAGCCGGAAATTAATGTTAAATTAGAAGTTGATATTTCCATTAATAACGTTCCAGCGTATTCACCCTATTCTAGGAGATAAAACAGGAAAAGCAACAATATCAACTAGTTATAAGAAAATACTTTGTTGTGTACAACTTAAAACGTATTCAATATCAGATACACAGAGTGTAGTATTTCTATGTTAGAAAGTTTTCTCAAGTTATCTTAGCATCATTGAGGTGTATCTGGTGATGGTATTGATGAGGTGGATAGGGCGCTCGATTGGTATTCTGAAGGTTGCGGGTTCGAATCCTCCTCACACCAAACATGCTCACCTTTTCAGCCGTGGGGGCGTTATTACGTGATTGGTCAATCCAGTCATTTGTTGGTAAAAGAATGGCCCAAGAGTTGGCGGTGGATGGTAATGACTAGCTGCCTTCCCTCTAGTCTTACATTGCTAAATTATGGACTGCTAGCGCAGATAGCCCTCGTGTAGCTTTGCGCGAAATTAAAAAAACGCAACAAACAAACTGGTGATGCCAGATTATTTGGTGAAAAGCTGTAACCATATGCATCATACTCCATGCACCCTTCAATAAATAGGTGTTTCATACCAAAACACCGAAACTAAGTAAACTTTATCCCCTGATTCGTAATAATAGAAGGTTCGTTAACGTTCCCATTCTGTTCTATCACACCTTTACATTTTATTTACCGTAAAAAATGATTGCATAGTCTAGCTCATTTTAAAACATTAAACAAATGCAAGGATACGTAAAACAAATCAAAGTAAGCCTTGACCTAAAATATACATTTAGACATTAAAACCCTTAGCTTATATTCTGCTGGAAACTATACAAAATACACATTATGTTACAATGCGTAATTTTATTATATACGAATATCAGTCACAAATATTTAACAAAGACGTGACCTAATTTTTCATAATCATATGTAAGTGTAGTTTACGTTGGTTATCGGTATTTGGTAGTAAAGTTGAAGGTGTACGTGTTATTATACCACTGGTGTGTATGTTTACTTGCCTGCAATTTAGTAATGCGTAATAAAAAAAATAGGTGGCGACTTTGTTCAACCGAATTTAACGTTTCTATCCCAGTAGTTAGTGAGTTGAATGATAATACATACAAATATTAAAACAAGAGGGAATTCTCAATAGCCGCAACACTTGAAATTATTGTAGGCAGGATTAGACCTTTTTGCTTTCCTTTTTATTAGCTATATTTTTGTGTGTCAACAATACCAAGCGTGGGGCGCGCATACAACCAATTCAATTTTACTACTCACCAGGTCCTCTACCACCCTACCCTTAAATAATTTTTTTTTAGGCAGAGTTCTTTTGCTCTTTGAATTTTATGCAAAGCTATTCAAGGGCTATCTGCGCTAGCCATCCCTAATTTAGCAGTGTAGGGCTAGAGGAAAGGCAGCTAGTCATCACCACCCACCGTTAACTTTAGGGTCACTCTTTTACCAACGAATAGTGGGATTGACCGCCTGGCCAAAAATTGGAGGTACCAAAGGTTTATTTGACTGAATGAGGCAAGAAAATGTGTGCCATGTGTATACCAATTACAGCCAGGGTCCAGGGCTCGCCTGAGGGCCCTAAAATATTTGGGTTTTGGATTAAATTTGATATCCAAATGATATTTAACTTTGATACATTTTTCTACATTTTCTGAGGCTCTCCTAGTGACACTCCAGGGTTTCACTACCCATAGTAGGTAGAGCACAGATAGCCCATTGTGTAGATTTGTGCTTAATTGCAAACAATTTCCTGAGAGTAATTTTCCTAATTCTGATGTAGAAATGCAACAAAATTAGGATAATTACATTTTTACTGTGACGCCACACTACGTAAAAATATAAGCTCATTGGAATGATACTGATATTAATAAAGCATGAAGAGCGTGTTTTAAAATCGCGAGATGTTTATGTTCAAGTGAAATGTTTTATACATATCGTCAGTTAAACATTGAAAGGTTTCTTATTACAACAACAATATCTATAAATTCTGAACATGTTTCAAAGAAAACAAACCTACGTTTCACTTACACCAGCAAAAATGACCCGCGTCACACTGTCGAGACAATAAACGCATAAAACCCACTTAGATGGTCCTTGGCATTTTGGTGGGTAGGTACATCATGACACTTCACAGTATTACAAACATGATGTATAATTTCTTTGTTAGATAGGATCCTCGAATCGAGATATTCGTTACTGACGATTCACAATCGAAATATTCATCTAACGATTAATAGGCTTAAAATAACAACAATGCGACGTGATACTCGCAAAATTCGAAGTGGCAAATTAAACAGTGAACCTGATAGGCTGTTTCCCATTTCATTGTTTCACAAGTTAAACCATTTTTGTTTTTGAATTTCGCGCAAAGCGACACGAAGGCTACCCGCGCTAGCCGACCCTAATTTAGCAGTGTAAGACTACAAAGTATGAGCTAGTCATCACCACCCACCGCCAACTCTTGGATTACTCTTTTACCAACGAATAGTGGGATTGACCGTAATATTATAACGTCCCCACAGCTAAAAGAAAGGGGCAAGCATGTTTGGTGTGAGGGGGATTCGAACTCGCAACCCTCAATCGAGTGCCTTAACCACCTAACCATGCCAGGCCTGGTAGAGTAGTTCCGCAACAACTGATCTTCACACACGTGTATAGACTCTGCTCAAGCCGACGAGCATAAAATATTTATGACTTCTGTAAAACAAGGTTTATATTTCATTAACAGAGGGAGTTTAAGGCACGCAACTCTTCCTAGGCGTTTTGGGAAGAAATGAGAAAAAAGATTTGATGCAAAGAAATGAGAATGATAGAGATATTATATGTAAGATAGAGCTTAATACTACGTTATTATACGTTTAGCTTGTTCTTAAGGACAAATCTGTTGTTGTTGTTTCTCATTAAGCAAAAACTACACAAGGGCTATCTGTGCTCTGTCCACCATGGGTATCGTCCCAGCTTGTTGCAGTATAAGTCTACAGACAAGCACGAAGTTACACGACAGAATAATTGTGTTTTGCCAATCGCAATGATTGAACCTTGAAATTTAGCGTTAGGAGACCCAGCTAACTCATTTAACTTTATGTTAAAATTATATTTAAATAAATCTATTAAACATTTTTATATTTCTCTAAACGACAGCTTTTCCCGATTTTTTCAAAATAGATCTGTGTAATCTATCAGTAACGAAACTCTGATAGGATAACACATTAGTATTTGGGGAAGGGAGAACCATCGTGAGCCTCAAAACTGATGGGGAACCCTGTGTCTAGATGATACTAAAACAGATGTTTGTTCTCGATACTTCTAAAGATGATAATGCGTTCAGATCTATGCACACTTTATTGTATCATATATTACTTTTAAAATCGTTTTCCATACTGTATAATTAAGATTATAGACCTACTTATTACAGCAATGCCAATTATGTGTTTAGAAGGAACGGAACAGGAGGACCAGCCCTGCCCCAGAGAGTTTAGGAAACATAACTGTTAAGTTTACGGTGTGAACTGAAAGGCACTATTGCATCTTCACTTTAGGAAAAGTAACAATACCTTGCATAAATTTTAAACACTGCTTTCGTCTTATTAATAAATATATTTCATTGTACTTACAGTTATAAATTTCTTCTACAATGTAAACATATACTGATCCAACAGCATCAATATATTGTATATTTTTATATAGGCCTAAGTTTGTATTTGAATGTTAACGTTCTTACTCGATGTGCGTGGATTTATTTGTTTAATTCACGTGTGCATATTTGACAATGATATGTGTGATTCCAAAGATCAGGTTCCTAAATACTTTTTGTTGTTGCTTTAATAATCTGGTGATAGTTTCACGTATAGTTCATTACTGCACAATACGAAGACAGTTTAAAATGGTTAAGTTTGTCACCATTGCTTAAAATCTCGAGTGAAACAATTAAAACCTGTAACAGTATTAATATATACTTAGACTATATATTCATAATAATACATATAGATGTTTAGCGAGCTGAAGTATTGAACAAAGATGTAATTTTAATTTAATAGAAGTCAATTTTGAAATCTTAGCAGTGATTAAAACCATCACTGGCATGATGAATTACGCTTAGCAATTTACAAAAGTAACAACATTTAACTTATTAAGTTTGATAATATTAGAACATAAAATTAAAGTGAATTCATTAGGGATATAACAGCACAAGAGCTTCTGTGTAAAAGACCACTTGATATAACACATATAATGTCAAGCTTTAAGTTATGGACAAATTTGTATCTAACAGCACAAAACGGCTAAAAACAAGTTTATTAAGTCGTACGGTACGTTTGTGGAATACAAAAATCTTACGGTACGTAAGTGGAATAAAAGCGTATTATGTTTTCCTAACTCCTTTGTTAATGTACACATTTTTCAAAATTATTTTTCTACATTGTTTGTAATCTTATGGAACGACTATCAAAAGAGTCACTAAGTTATTCTTGCTCTAATAAGCCACGGAACTAAAACAGTCAACTAGAGTATCACATGCACTTTCTCATAAGAAAGATTTCTGAATCTTAAAATATACTATAAATAAAGAGATAGCGACCTTTTCCACAGGCATATCACAAGGATATAATGTCTTCTTTTGACAATCAGGCATGTAAGTAGTGCCTGCACCTGAAAAAAACAACAACATTGTTGTTACTAGCATGTAACAAATTGTGTTCTTACTCTGAGTCGTTATAAAGATTATTTGATATTATTTCAGCTATGATTTGCTTTCAACACACAGATAGCTCTCGAATAAAGGAATCACCAGATATACTTATCTTATTTTAATCGTGTTTAAGTGAAGATTATTTCACTGTCCTTAATTTATATCCAGTCTAGTCACTTCCATTACTTTAAATTCAGTTAAGGGTAAGACAATTCAATACTGGCTTGGTATGAAAAATTTCATGGCAGTCATTCTGTTATTAAATGGTTCCTATCCAATAATTTGAAGGAAAATCAGTGAATCTGAGAACACTACAGCCAAGAAAAGTTGTTGTATTATTTATTTAAAAGTGTGCACACATTTATCAATGAAGTATTAAATAACACCCAAAGATTTTGATTAAATTATGCATTTAATTATGCATACTTAAAACGTTAAGTATGCATAATTATCATTACGTTTGCCATACAGTTAATTTTCAACGTATAGATTGGATAAAGTATATACATAAATATAAGTTTAATTGCTTAATGAAAATGTGAAATAAGTTGAGTTCATCAGTTGAATCTGTACTTTATGACAAGTAATAAATATTAGATCAAAGTTTTCCAGTTGAAAACTGCTGAATTTATATTTCTTCAATAATAATGTTATAACGTATTCTATCATTGGAAATGTGTTTATGAATTGTTTTGTAAAACTATTGCGATTTCCAATCCAAATGACAATAACGAAATAGTTTCTTTCTTTAAACAAGAACTTATTTAGGCGATATTTACTGATAGGCCTAACTCCACAAATAACATTTCAACAGAAATTCCAAAACATCTTATCATTTACTTCAAACATTTCCTCACTGATCAATTGATAGCAACATACTTACTAACTAACTGAACAACTTTCTGATCCCTGAATAACTAATTAGCTCGATGCCTGAATCACTCACAGAAATATTAATTTTCTAACTAAATTCTTAACTTAATTCTGAAATGAGTAATTAATGCTTTTTCGTTCAATTTGGCACTTTTGTATTTTTACTCTATTTTACGAATATTCGAGATTATACAAAAGTCTAAACTTTCACGAAACTTCAAGACTTCACGTGATTATCACATTGTGTAAAAGAGAAAAAATCACAAAAAAACATCAGGATATAAAACTGAAAATATAACATACAACACTGCTCTTTCAAAACTAATATTCCCTAATTAGCAGTTATTATTTATAATTAACAAATATTATTACTCACAAATAGGCATTACATTCACTGTACCATTGATTAAATGTTTAAACAAAGTACAATAAAACTTTCAATTAACAAAACAAGATCTCTAATGTCTTATATTACAATGTCTAAACTATCCATTCACCAAGTATTTTTGATGGTTTCTCTCGAGTTAGATAATCAAACAAATGCTTTAGTGATTATTTTCTTTGTGATCATCTGAAAGTGGTCTCTCGACAAAGGCTCTTCAGTAGCTTGTTTTTCCATTATCAAACTTTTTTCTAAAACTATATTGATAATAACTTTAGGCTCTTCGTCAGATTAAATAACCACCAATGGAGTCTACTTTAAAGTTAACCACTTGTCTGTGGTTAAGTTGAAGTTAACAACTTCCATAGACGATCACCTTGGATAATTTTTCACATTACTTGTCCTTCTGAATTTAGTAAACCACACCTCATACCAACTCTTCTTTTTATCACTACATAATTGAAATTTTTCCTGAGTCGGGTAATTTTTAACGTCTGTTTTGTTCTTTTGTCTTTCTGCAAATTCTCAGGATGTGAGACCATAATGGCGTTTATAAATGTTTACCCAACATCAATGATGATGGTGTATTGTTTGTAGCTTCATGTTAACTCATAAGTGGCATAAGAAGATCGCGATCCCATTTTCTGATGCTTATCCACATAAATGGTTAAATGATTTAAAATGGTACTGCTTCATCTCTCTCCCTCCACCATTGTTTCAGAAGATGCTAGAAGGACTTTTTTATTTGTCCTCCAGTGTCACAGCGGTATTTCTGAGGACTCCCACCGCTAAAAATCGGGTTTTTATACCCATGGTGGGCAGAGCACAGATAGCCCATTATGTAGCTTTGTGCTTAATTCTAAACAAACAAACTTTTCTACTTTCCCAAAGTGTTGACACAAAGTCCACAAACAAGTCTGCAAACAATTTTATTGCCGTATTTCGTTTCTCTGTTTGCCAGCTACAAAAGTATATTCTGCTAAAAAATTGGAGAAATAGTCTATTAAAAACACGGCTTATTTAATTTCACTGCTACTCTGTGGCATAGGATCAAACACTTCGATAACAACTCTTTCAAGTGCTTCTGCAACGTAATACTGCTCATGTTATTCTGTTGTGGATGGCTAACAGAATAGTACATATTATTATCTACAAATCCAATCCAGATTTTTCTTAACACTAAGCATTCAACTGTTGAAAGGTTTTATTGTTTGTAACGGAATGCTTCTCAATGTAGAGACTGTGGAAGTTCCAACTGTATTTGCTGTTTTCCACTAATACCTTCCCATTTCCGACATAGCATTTTAGCATACTACATTTTGCTTTCTACTCAATACGTCTTCTAGTTGAGCTGAATGGAGCAAGTGATTGTCATGATTTTTTGTTCTACTATTCTTGATCTACTGAATAATTAGTTTCAAACTCGTATCTTTTGCCAGAGTATCCACCAGTTGAGTGTTGGATCACGTTACTTCTTTTCTCATCACTTGTGGAAGTTTCGACTTGGATGATATTTCGTTGTAATTTATTTACGTTGTCTTTACTGTCTCATGCTTCCTTCTTTTCACCATACTTACATTCTTCATAATTGCATGTTTCTCATGATAATGAACCAGTATTTACAGGACAACTTTGTATTCCTGAAATGTCTGGAACTATCATGTACCTGGATTGTGAAAATTCAAGACCCATTTCGATACATTATCCTTTGGAGTGTAAACATTTATTCATATTGATAATGATGAAAATGGCATAGCGCTCAAACAACACTTAAAGCTCTTCTGATATTATATAATACTGCCTTTCCTCAGAATTATTTCCCTTAATATAGTAGACAGTAATTATTTTCTTCCACATGTTGTATCTGTGATAATACTGATCTTACTACAAAATCATTTACCTGTAATTAATATGAATTGGTCTTCAGTAGTTGGGTATGGTTAATTCTTTCTTTAGTTTACTGAATGTTTGTTCACAAGCAGAAGTCGAAGATGATCTACATCAATAATTGATTTACCTCGTGCAGGTTCTTTTGTGCTCATAACTTCGAAACAGATTTGATCTTCAATGGATCTGTAGATACATCCTGTCTGATGACTATTTGTCACAGGTAAAATTGACTTGTTTACCAAAAGAAATCGCATTTCTTGGGTCTCAGCTTAGGCTGTCTTTCCTGAAACGATCCAAAACATTCCTTAACCTATTATGAGCATCATCAAAGGTCTTCCCACATGTGATTGTATTATTCAAGTAAATAAGTGTGACGTTCCAAAGTCATTTAGAGAGAGCATATCCTATAGCAAGTGCATTAAATAATCTAAATGGTAACACAGCAAATTACCGCAACCCATTTCCTGCAATAAAGGATGCTTTCTGTCTAACAGCTTTATCAATTTGTACTTGCTAATATCCATTCTACAGATCCAACCTGATAACTTCATCAAATTGCACTTGCCAATATCCATTCTGTAGATTTAGTGCTGAAAATCAATTTAATCCAAATAAAGCATCTGAAAAAAGAGCCAATCTTTAGCAAGGTCGGAATTCTTCTTTGTAACTTTATTCACAATCTCTATAAAATCTTGTAGATACAGTTTTTTTCCTAAAACGTACAACAACAGATGGCCAAGTACTTGTACTTGGTTATATTACTCCTTGTTCCTTCATGGCTTCTAATTCTATGAAAGCCTCATCCTGTTTTGCAAGTGAAAGTTGTCTAGATAACTAATGAATATGGGCTATGACTCCTATGTTAATTTTCAGATATTTTATTTGTTTTGTCTAAGCAATGAAGTCCACTGTAAAAGGTTTCTTGACATTCCATGAGCAAGTTATGTAATCTGTAATATTGATTAACTGTTAGACTTCCACAGCTCCAAAAATAAAACTCACATCACTTACATGCAAAGTTTTCTCGCTAACTTATCAATAACAAGCATTCTCACTGACTAGCTTTGTCATTATTAAATAACTAAAACATTGTCTGAATTACTCAAGATCATACAACTATTTAACTTCTGAATTACTCATGGATAGACTAACTCTTTAAAAAAAACTATTTAACAAATTCTGAATTGATTAATTAATTTTAACTCACTCAGTCTGATGTTTTATATTGTACTTTGTTTCACGAACATTCGAGATTCCACAGATAAACCTAAACTTTCATGAAACTTCTATACTTCATGTAAAATAACGCCCTCTAGTGAACAAATACTTGAAAATAAACATCAAATAAATAGTTTACAAAATATAGAACTTTCGAATGGATAAGTATATTAAAAATATTATTAGAATTTACCAGTTATCAAACTATATGTTCTCTTTCTAACCTCGATTTGCTCGTAAGGCAGGAGAAGATAATTTAAATGTTTCCTTTTCTTAGAGTTTTCTACAATTTTTATAAACAAATTGCGGGTAGCGTATAAGCAGAACTGTTGTCTGTCAAACCGTGTTCTGAGTGATGTAGTCACTACATGGATTGTACTACACTGAGGAACATGGACTGATCTCTTTTCTACATGGATTATATACCACACTAGTGACTACGTGCTGATGTTACTACATGGATTGTAATACAATGGAGTACATGTTCAAGTACCACTACATGGATCTGCTAAGTTGAAGAACATAAACAGTGAAGAAATCGTTCCCATGAATACTAACTATCAAATGATAATTGTCGTTACAATAACGCATCATCAGAAACATTCAAAGTAACCTGTTTTTTGGAAACTGTGCTCTGTCCACAACGTGTATCAAAACCGGATTCTAGTGTAGTTTGTTCGCAGATATATCGTTGTGTCACTAGGGGGCGCATCGATTTGTTAGCTTCAGTTACAAAATTTTAAACTTTTAAATTTATTTTTTATCATAAAGCGTTCCATTGAAATACATTTGTGAACACTGAGCAGACACTATAAAGTTTCTTGCAGAAAGCAGTACTATTTAGGCCTAACATTTTATGGGTTAAGAATGACATCTCAAAAATGCAGGTATATTTTCGATGTAAAAATATCATTTTATACTTATTACAAAAATACTTATAATAAAGTTCTAAATCTAGATGTTTTACAGTTTTATTCATCTATTTGTCTGTCTATCTACCTTTGGAATATCTTTGTTTATTTTAAGCTTTAGAGTCCATGAGATATTTTCTTATCTCAAATGGCACCCAACTGTTACAAACTAGTTTCATGAAGCCCGTTTATCCTTATTGTAGACTTTGCTAATGACATTATCTTGGCGTCAGAATTCATTTTCTAATTAGAGAGTGTATCGCATATCCACCCTAGCGTGACCACTAATTGAAGAACCAGGCTGACTGGTTAGGGTTCTTGTTTTAAATACATGACAGAGACTTCGAAAGTGTTGCTAATGAATTTTTATAAGGAGAGGAGGTAGTTATAATATTATAGATAATTCCGTGTCACGATTTAATATAATTGCAAATATTCAGTGACTACTTTCTTGGCACTGAGTAATGTCACGTGAAAGGTTTGATAATAGTTTGAATTTCTAGAGCTACATGTAAGAATTGATTGAGTGTTAGAAACATTCGAGTTGAAAGAGTGAATTAGTTTAAAAAAACCATTACAAAATTCGCAGGTAGCGTTGGTTAAAAATTAAGTTGCAGTCGTTGGCTATATGATATAATAAAAAAAATTAGATCTATTAAAATGTAATGGAGACCATTAGACCTATGTTTAAATTAACTACACATCTACAGAGTTTGTCAGTATTTTTTACTTGAGCTTGAGTAAAACTTTCTTATTTGTAGTCTAATTTGTTTAAAGATTTGTAATATTTATATGTGTGTTTCCAAAATGTCATAACGACTGGTTTATGTTTTTTATTTCGTGCTGAACTACATAAGGGTTATCTGAGTTAGCCGTCCCTAATTTAGCAATGAAAGACGAGAGGGAAAATAGCTATAAGAGACGTTACAATATTGCGATCAATTCCATTTTTCTTTGTTAAAGTAGTTGAAAAGTAGTTGTTGGTAGACTTGACTAGCTGATTTAACTTTAGTTATCACTTATAAATTAGGGACAGTTAGGGCTAATAGTTTTGGAGTATTTTTGCACGAAATTCAACAAGCGAAGCAAATGGTAATAAACAATGATACTATAAAGTAGGTATGTGAAACAGTCAGTTACTCCGTGCTTTTTTAATTTGTTCCATGTAAGGAAAAGTTTCCTGATCAACAAGTTTTTCCTTTGTTTGATTAGCTGCTCACGTTAATTTCAAAATTTCGATCTTGGGAAATAACTATAGTAAGAAAAAAAAATTGGACGCATTAAGATTTAAAACACACAGAAACTATTAGAATCTTTAAATCATGTGCTGTTATTGTTACTTTTTATACCACAAATATCCTAATTTTTGACTTTATTGTTTTGTTTTTGAATTTTGCGCAAAGCTACACGAGAACTATCTGCGCTAGCTAATATAACAGTGTAAGACTATAGAAAAGGCGACTACTCATCACTACCTACCGCCTACTTTTGGGCTACTCTTTTACCAAAGAACAGTGGAACTGACCATCACACAATGAAGCCCCCCCCACGAATGAAAGGGCAAACCATATTTGGCGTAACACGAACCCACTATCCTTTACCACCTGGTTTGATTCAACCAGATAATGATTTTCGGTACGCACAGAGAATTTTTTATTTTTAAAATGGTACAACGGCAGCAACAGCGAAACACCTATAACCCACAAATAAGGTATATTATTAACACTAAGAAAATGTTGTCTTACGAGCGATGATGGATGTTGAATCCCAGGTTTTTCCAAAACGTCTTCTGTGTTTAATGGTCATTAACTTTAAAAAAAAAAAGTGTAGGCCTTTTCTCAGCATAAACGTGGTTTGTTTCCTTTCTACTTTTAGCGGTTCTCTTTGCGTGTGAACGTAATCAGTTACCATGTTTTGGGGCTGAGAATAGGTAAAGTAATATTTATGCTTGTCTTTAATGACATTATTTTAGTGTTTACCTATTGATTACACAAGGAAAAGAGACAGTACTGTTAGAAACTAATAATAGGGTAAAAAGTTCTTCACTCGTAACAAAAGTTATTTCTTTATATGTAACGTTTATAAATATGATGAAAATCACATGATATCAGGTCAGTATATAATGTAATGTTGACATCAGTATTTAATTACGTAGGTCATTTAGGGAATAGGTTAGAAAACAAACTATTCACTTACGTGAGTACATGTAAAGAACTATGAACATATATACCTTCGTTCTTTTAATTTCCAGAAACTGAACATGTAACACTAGTGGGGGTTAAGACTAAGTGCAGAGGGATTTCCTATGGTGTGTTGTCAAAATGGTTTCCTGAACTCACCAATAGCACGTGTCCACCTACTATTATACAATTATAGTTTAGTATACCTGCCAGCATAAATAGGTGCTTTAAATGCATGAACACCTTAAAAAATAAAGTGAGTGCTGCTGAACACTCTGAAGATGTGCAAAATGTATACTCAGCACCTACAGCCATTTAGAAAAGTTGGTGCTTACGCCTTCCAATATTTCATGGCCTGTGTGCATGGGCTAAATATCACAGAAACAGTTCTTTATGTTGATTATTATTCCATGACATATATCTTTAGAATAGGTGTCACACAAACAGCTTGTTATATCCGCCACTATTGTACTGCTCGTGTGCTTACAAAGGTATAGATTGCCACATCTTTCAGTATTCTATCACATGCGTTAGACTGGACATCATATGCAAGTAGTTTACTAAATTCGCCAGTATTTAATGAGATTGTCTACACAGACTGTAAATTTTAAAAGTTACACAAATAGTAAACAACGACAGATACAAAGAAATGGTTAACATAACTATAAGAGTCAAATAACTATGTGACGAACGTTTTGTTATTCGTCCTTTCTTCGTATAAAAGAGCTTCGCTAAAATCATCAGTGTATTCTATGGTAAGAATAACATAATCTAAGAAATCAATACAATTTACATTTTTAAAGTCATAAGTCCTTTAAAACTTCGTAGAACGTTGACTTCAATCTTGCTTAGGTATTCTTGTTTAGTTTTATTTTAAGGAATAACTTGTCATATTATTAGGTATATATTTGATTACACACAGATTGTACAAATGGAGACAGATGAGGGCGCTGGTGTGCAACGTCTGTGAGTTCGTTATTTAGGCACAAAGCTAGGTAGTGGATTAACTGTGAGCCGCCCAAAACGGGTTTTAAAACCTGATTTGTTTAGCGTTATAAGCCCTCAGACTTAATACCAGCCACAGAGTGAAAAGGTTAAGCTCTCACATTTTTATGTGTTTAGTTTAGGTACTATGTAATGGTAGTTACCTACCATATAAATTTAGTTTCAAATACCGAGTTAATATGTGTTTTGTTTTGTTATAAACAATATTACTGTGTGTTCAGTTATAGGCCTAACGTTAGTGTTAGCTCTAATTCACTTACACAGCATCAATTTCGAGGTGAGGATTAATATATTGGTAACAATTAGTTCCGTAGGTAAGCCATAGGGGGGCGTAGTTGTTTGTAGTATTAAGCTGGATAACATGTGAATATCCGAAAAACAGGCAACATAGCTGAGATATGAAAGCCACCAGATAGTGTGGCATATACTGGGTGGATAAGCCAACAAGCAGAAAGGACACTTCGTGACACTTACTAGAAAGTGTGAACAACCTGTAGAAACCAAGACACTGGTTGGTTATAAACATGGTTGGTTGGTGTAACGTCCTGTGTCAAGGATGTTTATCGAGAGTGGGAGGGTATGTTTATAAACAACTGACCATTGTGTGCCATATTTTGTTCCTATCTTAATAATGTCAGCCCCGTTTTTATAGGTTATTAGCCCGTTAAACTTTGTCTGTTAGAGTAGACAGGGCTTAGAACGGGAGTTTTGAATGGTGAAACGTTAATGTGTTGTCTACAAATAATGATACATTAAATAATGATTATTTAATAATAATTAAATATGGTGTCCAGACTGGTGCTTAGGTGAGTAGAAGAAGAACAGGATATTCAAAACTTAAACACTGAGCTGATAAACAATACATGCATAAAAGGCACACATGTGTCACTAGTCTCAAATTATAATATTTTAATGCAACGTTAGGAGGATCAATAGGAGGAAATATTGACTTAAAAAAGATCCATAAATTTACTGTTTGGTATTCCATTAAGATACTAAATTTTACGAGATGTTTACTCTCAATGGATTTAAGATCATACAATCTACATGCAAACGCAGACGGTGGGATGGCCATTGCAGTTTGGCAGGAAAAAAATATCCACTGTGAACTTAATGACGGATCTCAATGAAATATCCGCCATCAGAGACTAACAAACCACCCAAAGTTACCCACACCCAAACTATCATTTTGTGCGTGGAAGGTACCACAGCAAGAACTTTATACAGTTAGAGACTTCAATCCCAGATATTTAATAAGGAATGAAGTGAAAATATTGATAGGAAAGGTTTACATTCTGCTTTCGACAGTATGCTCAACCTTGTACTCGCTAGTGAACCAACACGAATTGCTGAGTGCAAAGGTAACAAAGTCTCCTACATCAATCTTGCATAGGCTAACCTCATCTTGAGGGTCATCTCTGCATGCATTGCTAACGTAATAACTGCAGTGGTCATTGTCTAGTGTAAGATGCACTTGAAGACTGGAAGATAAAGTAGTACAAAACAATATTGAAACCCATCCAAGGACGCCAGACTTCCTAACATCGTTTATGTCTTTAAGGATTTTTCCACCATAATGTGCAATCAAGACAAAGTTTCTGCAAAGGAATAATGTTCACGCTGAAATCATGCAGATACTATAAAGATTCTGTAAGAGCACACAGTTAGTGTTCTCTACAGGTAATCAGCTTCCAAAGTTTTAGACTTGAAACAGAATCAACTTTACAGCAAGGTTGTTCTCAGAAACGCTTCTTTTGAATCCTTACACAAGGTTATGGATGACACGCGAGATAAAAAAGAACATGGTGATTGATGTTACCATTTACATCGGATACCCAAGGTGGCTTTCATGTGTAAGATACAATAACTAATGTGACTATGATGAAATACAAGAATAATTTAACTTGCAATAACCTTTATTCCAGCTGCAAGTACATGAGGCTATGGAAGCTACCTTCAACTTGGAGAAGATAGAAAGAGCTATAAACGCATCTAAAGATGACGATCCAAGCCAGGATTGTTTAAAAATCCTAATTTCTAGGAGATGAAAGAAACCAACGTGTTGAAGCTAGTTTCATAATATCAACATAGCTGGAAGACAGGTATCATCTCTAAAATAACGATTGACAGCTCTGTGAACTCCACACACAAACACAAGAAGAACTGCTCTTGTAGGCCCGGCATGGGCAGGTGATTAAGACATTCGACTCGTAATCTGAGGGTCGCGGGTTCGAATCCCCTTGGCACCAAACATACTCGCCCTTTTAGCCGTGGGGCGTTATAATGTGACGGTCAATCCCACTATTTGTTGGTAAAAGAGTAGTCCAAAAGTTGGCAGTGGGTGGTGATGACTAGTTGCCTTCCCTCTAATCTTACACTACTAAATTAGGGACGTCTAACGCAAATAGCCCTCGTGTAGCTTTGCGCGAAATTCAAAAAACAAAAGAAACAAACAAATTGCTCTAGTTTTAAAGACCATTGAATCACTATTTTACGAAATATCATAAGGTAACTAATATAGTAGAAGAGAAAGTGATATCAATGCTGCTGAATTTGAAAATAGCCAGATAATCTCGACACTAGCCATGTGTCTGAAAGATGCCTACAATAGAATCAAGCTGTCTATTCTTCTCAACACGAAATCTGGAAGTAAAACTGGATCACTACCAGTAATGGCTTATTTCAAGTATCATCTCTCATTGACCATTCGTCTTCAACATGTGCACCATGTATATAAGTGACAGTCTAACCACATATAATGTGTTAATTTTTGCTTGTTTCATTTTGGTATAAAGAAGAAACTCTAGCAATCCTGATATTAAAATCGATTCTGTTCCTTAACAGGATGAAGAAATAACTGTTCCTTAACAGTTGATACAATTTTTTTTTTTGCAGGAATACACTGAAGTATCTGGGGATAACTTTTGCCAAATAACTTAACTTCACTATCTACAGTAACAATACGATAATCTAAGTTATCAAAGCTATCAATACACTGAAAGTTGTAGCAGGATATTGGGATGAATGAGGTCACCTCCTTATGTTCTCTCAAAGTCTTACCTGCTCCATTCTGAACTATATTTTACCTAAGACCAGTATGAGTGTTATTCAGCAAGATAAAGTTAAAAGGATACAAAGCACCTCTTAAAAGTGATCGTTGGATGTGCTTCGGTCACCTCCATCAAGAGTCTATAACATTTTACAAACCTCATTAGCATCACAGAGAACTAACGGCACTTTTAAACAAAATTCTTGCCTACAGTATTACAATATGAAGAAAATTAATTTTCACCACTCACCACCAAATCTTGTGCTACTCCTTTACCAACAAATAGTGGGATTGACCGTCACTTTATAACACCGCCACAGCTGAAAGGGCGAGCATATTTCATGCGACGGGGATTCACACCCGCAACCTTCGAATTACTAGTCGAGTGTCTTTTCCACCTGGACATGCCGAGCCATCTCCAGGTGGACCCCTAACAAACCTTCATGCCAAGTTTGGTGAAGAACCTTCAACAGAGGGCAAATTAGTGATATAAAACGCGAAAACGCTCGTACATTCCGCAAAATTGAAAATGTTTGTGTACCTCGTGTGTATCTAACGAACTTCAATACAAATTTTAATAAATATCCATCAAATCCTACGAAATAGTTACACGGATACTCAACAAATAGCACTAATATATTTATATAAATTATTAAATAAGCCAATACGCTAACTTTAACTTTCATGCTAATAAAAAAACAAGCAAAAAAGAGGAGATTTTTAAGTAATACCGGGTATTTTAAGTTTAAAAATGGTTTAAAATGTGAAACCGAAAATGATCAAACAGTATTAGTAGTCAATACAAAGTCGCATGTGTAGCTTATGATACTGAAAATCTTAGACCTGGTTAGTTTTAAAAGAACTTACTAAACATATTTTTCTGAGTCTAACTTAAAGAAAGTAGACACAATTCTCAGACAAGAAAGCTTGACTGTAAACTATCTAAACATTAAAGTATATGGACAGTATTATATGCATTATCATTGTACCATCATATAGGTATATATGTTTATATATGTTTGCAGTGAAGAGAGACTCGTTCTTATTGGGCCTTATCTTTTAAAAGGTATTTTATACGACAGTAAAGAATGAAAAGAAACACGCATTCACATTAGATTAGATTTTTTAAAATACTTTAATACGTCGTTAAGGAACATATGTGGATACACATATATCCACATCAGCTCGCTTGGACAATGAGTGAGTGAATTATTGTTACGGAGATAAGTAGAATGAAACATTCGTTTGTAACTGATCTAAAGAACCAAGCACCCGTGACACATTGTCTTTCAATGCTATATATTTTGAAATATACAAATATATAGCTGTTTATGTTTCATGTCGTGTACACAACGAATGAGAGACAATCAGTGTTGTTGTTTTTTATTTCAAAACATACAATTCTGGAAGAAAATCGATCTGGAATTCATCTTTTCACACACAACATATGCTCAGTTTCTAATTTCTCCTCCAACTCGTAATAACGTGACATAGTGCAACTATTAAATTCGAGGATTACGTTTTCTGATGTTAAATCTCTCTATTTACAAAACCACATTAGAAAATGCTCAAAACTAAGGTAGCGAGTCAATGGTCTGGCATTAAGTTACCGAACAAAGTTTCGCCACACGTAATTATAATGGTGAAGTTGTAACTTTCAAATAACTTGGTTTTCTGCAAATTCTTTCCAACTTGAATGTGATTGCTTTTCTACACACTATTACAATAAAATAGCGTATTGCAAAATTGTATACAAAATATTCGGTACGCAGAAATAATATATATATATATATATAAGCCATAACACGTTTTATTTGTTTATTTCAAGTTAATCACAAAGTTACATGATGGGCTATCTGTGCTCTGCTCACTATGGGTATCGAAATCCCGTTTCTAGCGATGTAAGTTCGCAGACATACCGCTGTGCCACTGGGAGGTTCCGTGGTTCTCCCAGCGAGTACGTTTCTTAATTTGATAATGACACCCCGAAACGAGAATCAAGTTATAGTCGATTACAAATATATAAAATTTATCTTCCGATGTCCAAACAATAAATTTTGTTTCTCAGTATCATTTGTTTATCTTCTGCATTTCAGAACTTAAAATATTATTTTTTTCACACAAGTTATATATTCATATTAGCCAATTATTAGATTTACAAAATTTTCGTTTTTGCATATAAAAACATAAATACATACTGTGAATTTCATCATAAATTACGTGACTAATGAAAGAGACTATGTTTTATATTGACCGCATAGCCGTACGCCAAGAAATCTTATTGATTTATCCTTATTAACTTCATGTATAGAAACTTTAAATGATATGTGCATAGCCACAGTGCCTATTAATGGCGATAAATGACGTTTCAGGCTAGAGTTTAAGCCAGTGAAACAATGCCATCAAGATGCTATTACTGAATAAGCATAGGTATGCAAAGAACGTTATAGGCTGACATTCATGTATATGTATCGAAATTTGTACGTTTATACACAGTGTAATCAATTACCATACTTGATCTTGAAGTATAATTTATATCATAACAAGATAACACATCTATGCTTAGGGCGCCATCTCGTGGAATGAATTAACACAAATAGCTTGAAATTACCTTACACAAAATGTCACTTCGACGATAAGATTCGTCTATATTCGTTCTATGACGATGCAAAAAAAAAAAAAAAAGATTAATTTGTTGGTTGAAAGGTTTAAAGTAAATCAGATCACATAATTTCGCTATTATTTTGGACTATGGTTTAAGTGGGGGCTTTAATCGCTGCTGCGTGTCTTATGTCAAATGAGTATCTGCGCATAGCCACGCCTAGTTCTGAGCTTCTAGGCAGATTGTCAACAACACATACTTCCAAACACTCGGTTTACACTTATCTTACTGAATAGGAGAATTCGATCGTTCATCTTTTAGCGCATCCATATTCCAAAAGTGCGGAGCGCATTTTTGTGGCAATAAGACGTAAGCCCTTGCAATCACAGTCCAACGCATTGATCTATTATATGTAACAGCCAATCCATTTATATTGTAGCCACGTGTCACCATTTCATTATGTTTAAGTTATGTGTTCTATATCTTGCTTAGATAACCACACGTTTAATAAGGAGGTGGCCCGGCATGGCCAGATGGATAAGGCACTCGACCCGTAATCTGAGGGTCGCGGGTTCGAATCCCTGTCACATCAAACATGCTCGCCTTTCAGGCGTGGGGGTGTTATAACGTGACAGGCAATCCCACTATTCGTTGGTAAAAGAGTAGCTCAAAAGTTGGCGGTTGGTGGTGGAGACTAGCTGCCTTCCCTTTAGTCTTACACTGCTAAATTAAGGACGGCTAGCGCAGATAGCCCTCGTGTAGCTTTGCGCGAAATTCAAAACAAACAAAGATAATGCGGAGGCTAGGACTGTATATTATTTATTCTAAGCTGAATCTATGTATTATTTATTGGATTAGTCGCTTTAAAAAAATCTACACCAAAAGTTTATTGATTGTAGAAAGGAACGAGTGAAATTAATTTTGCTTATTGTGAGATTCATTCGACCCTTCTTCCCACCAGTGGCGTAGCGATACGCCTGCGAACTTACAATGCTAGAAACCTGTTTTCGATACCCGCGTGGTGGGCAGAACACAGATAGCCATAGCTTCACATAATTAGTGTAAGTTTACTCTTTTACCATGATTCTGATCTGCCAGAAACTGAAGCAAACGTATTAAACTTGGAGGGACAGAGAGGACAGCAAATGATTATATGTTTGCAAGAAGACAGTTGTAACAATTTTCAATGGATAAATAACTTTACACCTGATAAAATTTTTAATTCAGACATGTGTGTGTGATAACTTATTTGTCTGAATTCTACTTCCTCACGTCTTGCGGAATATTATCCATGCAAGGCAGGTACCAATAAACAGTTGTTTTCTCAATAGGACTCTTGGGCGTTCTTTTCTATTCTCTGTAACTCTTACTGTGATATTAAAGTTCGCCTTTCGTGTTACCAAGGTCACCATTCGAGATGACAGGGTTGGTCTGGCGAGTACATAACACGTGGGAACGTTAAGTACAAAGACCCGGCGCGTTAAGTAGGGGGGCTTGACAGTTTCTTAAAGACAGAGTGGAGTTGTTTTTTTTTTAATGTTCGTTTTCTCCACGTTTCACTATCCAGTCCGGTCTGGGAACGTGATGTTCACGTATCTCCCTGTTCTTCTAGCACTGTGGCATTCCAGAGCGGTCGACCACAAATAACTTGTGCACAGGGTGTGGGGTCGTTGAACAGGCGCCTTTGCATACTATCCTCTGTCTCTCCTGTGCTCCTCTTTCTCCAACTATAGCCACACGCCCTCTCCCGGATTTAATCGCTTATTACTTAAAATAAGTAAAGCAAAACAATATTGCTGTTGTTCGAACGCCGCGAGCGACGACAGTGATAATATAGACACGTGCGTGTATATAAGGTACCTCACTTACTTGCTATTAACAAAAAAATACCTTCTTAGTTTATTGTATCCAAACCTCGGTTTCTTCGAAACGACCACAAATAAATCCAGAACAGAAATTTACCTGTCGGATTCAAAGACCGACAACCGTGAATGACCTTATACGTTTTGTAATACAATAAACAAAGGGCTGTTGGCTTCTCTGGCATCCTTCGCTTCGTTATCAGCCCGTCACTGCACATTTTCCCCTTATTTTAAATTAAATTTTGAGGCGCAGTATGACAAAGATTTTGTTAAAACGCCCAATAAGTGGCACTTCTTGATTATGACGAGAAAAAAAATAAGAAAAAGAAACATGTATTAGTGAAAACAGGAAAAAGGATATTTTTCAATGAGGATCACAGCCTTGTAGAACGACCATCAAAATAAGTTTTCAAAGTACTATTTCTGTATACTGTTGGAATTTTATTAAAAGGACGTTTTTTTAATAAATAAGTGATGCGCGTTCCTCAGATGATAAATGAAGTATATTTTATTGTTATTTAAACACCGCATTTACGTGTGATCCTAACTGTCTGAAGAATATACAGAGTTTGGAAAAATTTCGGAAGGAAAGGTGAACAAAAGCAATTAAAAATAACGTTTGTCTAAGTGATAGTAGGTTTGGTTTGAATTTTACACAAAGCTATACCAGGGCTATCTGTGCTAGCAGTCCCTAATTTTGCAGTGTATGAGTAGAAGGAAGGCAGCTAGTGATTACCGCCCGCCGCCAACTCTTGGGCTACTCTTTTACCAACGAATAGGGAGTTTGAACGTAGCATTATAATGCCTTCATGGCTGTAAAAGCGCACATGTTTGGGGTGATAGGGATTCGAACCTGCGATCCTCGGATTACGAGTCGAGTGCCTCAACCAGCTGGCTATGCCAGACTGAGTAAAGTTAAGTCGAGTATAATATATTTCTTCTGGTATGTTTATTTTTTGTATATATTATAGCTCAGAATTTTATTTACAGCTAATGAAACTTTGATGATCTGTGATTAAATTTTTCTCAACTTGTTTTGTTTTTTAATGTTTAAAGTCACTACTAAATTTAGCTGGAGGGCACTGAATTGTATCTGATGTATGGCGTTCAAACTTGTCGGGCAGTGTGTTCTGACTGTATTCATACATACATACTTATTACGATAAATTCGTTGTGATGCAGAAACCGAAGTAAGAGTTTTGTCATTATAAGTTTTCAGACTTACCGCTGAGCCAGCAGTGGGCGTCGTGATACGACGTATCGATTATTATTGAAAGTGGAAAAAAAAAAAGAGAAATACACGTGGTTGAATTTCCAAACGAGATCTTTATTTGAATTGTCTGGTTGATTTTTTTAATTTTGCGCAAAGCTACACTTAAACTCTCTGCGTCAGTGATCCCTGAGTTAACGTTGTAAGACTCGGGGGAAAGCAGCTAGTCCTCACCATCCACCGCTAACTCTTGGGCTGCTCTTTTATCAACGAATAATGGAATTGACCGTCACATTATAACGTCCCCACGGATGAAAGTGCGAGCATCTTTGGTACGACAGTGATTCGAACCCGCGACTCTCAGACTACGAGCCGAGCACCCTACCACCGGGCCTTTATGAGATTGAATACATTCTCTCAGGTGTTATGTCTCAGTTGTAGATCATTGATAAAACGATGATACCTGTTGTAGTTTTGTAGTTTTTCTATAAGAAAATAAAAAAACTTATAGTAATTTTAATCATCGGGTCTCACTATTTAAATACACAAAGAATAAACTGAATAATCGTTCTTTTAATTTATGTATTTCACATTGTTTTAATAAACAACGTACGTGAATTCATTTTTACAATAATTTCTGAAAAGACAGTGTGTAGTATGAAAAATACTGAAAAACTTAGTCTTTCTCCAAGAATCAAACTAAGTGCTTAATTCCAGATAATTACAAAGTTAAGGAAACTGCAAAATGTTAGTGCTCGTCGGAAGTTTTTCAAGAGGCCTAGGGCTACATGAACAAGTTACTTAAGATCCACCATTGAGGTGAACAAGTCAACGCTTTCACAGCAATCACATGAAGATGATAATTATGCCTTATGGACCCGGGTTCTACTACATGCTTAAGTGAAATCTACTAAGCCTGATAATGAGTGCCATAGCTTAACCAACCTGCTTCTTGCTAATATCTTCAACTCGAGTACATATGTACTCAACTGTAGAAAGAAACAAAATCATAATGCACGTGCACAGTAAACAGACTTAGCTATTGTTTGCAGAAAGATACAGTGCAATCCACGAATTTTGTTTCCACTTTTTACACATATAAAACACAAAGTTTACACAAACATTTTCACAGCTTGTTTTTTTTTTTTTGTTTCGTTGACTTTCGTTCGGATAAAGAGGGGGAGGAAAATAACCCAAATTGAGAGTAAACCAACAATGTTCGGAAATGCTGTTGGTGTGGTAACCAGTTTTCAGGAATACTCTTTATTTCTTGACATTTACAGTCGAAATCCTCCAAAATTCAAGCTATCCAATAAGGTGTAGATTTGCTTTTCACAAATGAACGTAATTGGGAGATAAATTAACATGGAAAACAAATTCTGTAACAAAAAAATAATAATATATTTGTTCTCACGAACTCAAGTAACTTCAATAAACTATCTACTACCAGAACAACGAAAGAGATTTTTTAAAAATAAATCCTTTTTGATGAGGACGTATTTGAATGACTTAAAACTAACACAAAGAAGAATTAAAGTTAACAAGAATATTTAATAGTTTTTTTTTTTCCTTTGAAATGTTATTTAAAATTAATCTACTGAAGACAACATTGAATGTTATGATTGGAAGTGTACAGTGTAGTTCTTTATCGTGATTGGTTGTTGTTTTGAATTAAGCACAAAGCTACACACTGAGCTATGTGTGTTCTACCCACCACGGGTATCGAAAACCGGTTTTTGTTTGTTTGTTTTTTAAAGTTCGCACAAAATTACTCGAGGGCTATCTGTGCTAGCCGTCCCTAATTTAGTAGTGTAGGACTAGAGGGAAGGCAGCTAGTCATCACCACTCACCGCCAACTCTTGGGCTACCTTTTTACAAACGAATAGTGGGATTGACGGTTACATTATAGCGCTCCCACGGCTGAAAGGGCGAGGATGTTTGGCGCAATGGGGATGCGAATCCGCGACCATCGAACCCGGTTTTTAGCGTTGTGAGCCCACAGACATACCGCTAAGCCACTGGGGAGCCAATTGTGAGTGGAACGGAAGGTTACCTTCTTTTTGTGTTTGGAATGGAAGGTTAACTACTTTTTGTGTTTGGAACGGAAGGTTGACTACTTTTTGTGTTTGGAACTGAACCATGTAATTCTTTCCGAGAAACAAGAATGACTGACTCACTGTATGAGTTTTGGAAACATCTGCTTCGTATAACATTTATTTTTTTTTCCTTTCCTTATGAAATACGAGTAGAATTTAGTAACATAGAAGGTAGTAACTAATCGTGAAACAATATTATTTCGAAATTTCAATAGATCATTGTTGACATTTTATTACCTGACTTCTACAGAACAATGTTAAAAAAAGAAACTTTCCTCAGTTGGCCATTGTTGACATTTTATTACCTGACTTCTACAGAACAATGTTAAAAATGAAACTTTCCTCAGTTGGCCATTGTTGACATTTTATTACCTGACTTCCAGAACAATGTTAAAATGAAACAGTAGGCCATTGTTGACATTTTATTACCTGACTTCTACAGAACAATGTTAAAATTGTTGACATTTTATTACCTGAAACTTTCCTCAGTAGGCCATTGTTGACATTTTATTACCTGACTTCTACAGAACAATGTTAAAAAAGAAACTTTCCTCAGTAGGCCATTGTTGACATTTTATTACCTGACTTCTACAGAACAATGTTAAAAAAAGAAACTTTCCTCAGTAGGCCATTGTTGACATTTTGTACTCTTAAGACGGCTGGTATGAGTGTTAAAATTGTTATTAAAATAAAGTCATTCTTGAAATACATTTTTACTTCAAGTGGGTTTCTTGTCATCATGAATTACTTGATGTTTTATCACCTGACGTTCATAGAATAGTATTAAAAAGAAAACTCTTTTCAATAGGCCATTGTGAATATTATATCGCTTGACTTCCACTGAACAGTATTTAGCAAAACGTTTTTCTTTCATCCTGAACCTAAACAAATGGAGCTTTTAAAACTCAATTAGTTAAAAAAAAACTCACAAGAGGGATCTTTTTGTTTGTAATTCTTCCAATATTTATTGCATATTTTGCTTATCCATGAACATTCATTGCTAATTAAGTTGTCCCTCATTTTTCTTTCCATTCATGTCAGAGTGACTCATAACGTAAAGGTCTGTTTGACTCTGAGGAGAAACACTTTAAACTATTTCTATAAATAAATGATAACTTATTCTATAAACTTATGAGTTAGAGCACAGAAGATATGTAATGATATGATAATATAAGGAAAGAGTTGATTTTAAAGAAGTTGTTTCTTTATTTTTTATGTGGTTTACTGACGCAAAGCAACGTGGCTGTTTCTACCGAATTTAACAAAGACTCAGTTTTATGAAGGATATATCTTCCAAATATAAATCCATCAAAATTCAAATAATTTCATCATATGAATGTTAGTTGAATACGCATAAAAAAGGTGGCGTTAATGTTTGTTTGTTTTTGAATTTCGCGCAAAGCTACTCGAGGGTTATCTGCGCTAGCCGTCCCTAATTTAGTAGTGTAAGAATAGAGGGAAGGTAGTTAGTCATCATCGCCCACCGCCAACTCTTAGGCTACTCTTTTACCAACGAGTAGTGGGATTGACTGTCACATCATAACGTCCCCACGGCTTAAAAGGCCAGCATGTTTGGTGTGACGGAGATTTGAACCCGCGACCCTTAGATTACGAGTCGCACGCCTTAACCCACCTGGTCATGCCGGGTCCCATTTAAAACGATCAAAACGTACGGTGTCGAGTGGTTTATTTTTCCACCTTAAATGCTTTAGTTTCCCTTTTTAAAACACAAAATACTGAGTAATTCAGTGACAAGCAAAAACCTTGAACATTATTAATGCGACTTAATTCTCACCTGCTGCTTTCACTCTAAGATAAAAAAATCTGAAGATGGCTGAACTTGTTGTTTGTAATTAAGTACAGATATACTCAATGAGCTATCGGTTTTCTGCGCACTTCGGGTATCGAAACTCGGATTCTAGCTTTGTAAGTTCGCAGATGTACCGCTGTGCCACTTGTGGGGGGAAGAGACAACTATGATTGAACCTAAATCTTAACAATATTTGTTCTAATCATTACTTCTTCTACAAAATCACGACAGTCTAATGATAAAGTGAAATTAAATGTTGGGCAATTTTAATGATTTTGTAATTCTCACGCTATAACATTTTATCTCAGGAAGGTTCATATGAAACAGAACAAAATACTTTGTATATCTGTAGCAATTTCTCTTCGGTGGTAGTTTTTCTTTAAGAGATAAAAATCATTTACTACAACAAAGATATTATACATCATTATTCACTGGCATAGGATAAGGTAAAGAAATTCACTTAGGACTAACATGTAAGTGAAACTAAAGAGATCACCGAAAATTATGCCAATTTTATAATAATGATAAACAAAATCGTAAAATAAAATTAGCTAACGATGACATCTTGAGAATTATTAATACTTTCCAGTTATCGCTGCTAGTTTCCTTCTAGTAGTACAGATTTATATACTGACAACTCAAGGCGAATATTCAGTATCCTTAAACCTTTTTCTTACTTTCCTCTCAATTTCCATTGGGAAAGGAAAATATTTAATGACGATGAGAAAGTTTGAACTTTATTTTTGCAGTTAGCGTTTCGTTTTGTTTTTCTGGAAGAAAAATTGACCGAAAAGTTTCATTAAAAGTTTCTCCTCGCTGATAATTTCTCTTTAGCAAAACAAGAATTCTTTCTGTAAAGACTGAAGTATTAGGCTTGACTATTCAATGGCGTATAAATAAATGGAATATAGAGTAGTTGTTCCAGACATGTGGGAAACTCAATAGCCCAACGAAACATTAAGCAAGCTTTACTTAAAGAAGGAACGAATTATAAGAGACTGTAAATTAGGGTTAACGATCAGTTGACACATAAAACAAAAAATCCGCTATCAACCTCCGTTTTCTGCATTTATTGAGCAATATTTCAACTCTTGTTTTCGGGCTAATTAATATATACAGAGCTCATTCTAGGGATTTCTTTCAGATGCGCAGTTATACTTTAACTTCACCATATTTTAATACACATGCCTTATTGCACCTCATATATTCAGGCCTAGTAACAAATGATCCCCAAAATGAAGAATATTCCAGTAAATACATTTATTTATCAACTAAAGATTGGAAGTTTATAATCTTAAGTCTTTTTTTATTTCAATATTTATTCACTTTAATTTTCTTGTGTGGGTGAATCGCGATTTGTACAAATATGTTTACAAGTGTACATTAGAAAAAACCTGTTGTGAATGTATGTTTAGAAAAAAATAAGCCCACTGCCAAATTTAAAATAGCAAAATATGATGTAATGTACAGAACTGCACCAACTGAAAATTATTCATAGGTGTCCTCCGTTGGGTTTGGTTTGTTTGGAATTTCGCGCAAAGCTACATGAGGACTATCTGCGCTAGTAGCTCCTAATTTTGCAGTGTAAGACTAGAGGGAAGGCAGATAGTCATCACCACCCACCGCTAACTCTTGGGCTACTCTTTTACCAACGAATAGTGGGATTGATCGTTGCATTATAACGCCCCCACGGCTAAAAGCGCGCATATGTTTGGTGCGACCGGGATTCGAATCCGCGATCCTCATATTACGAGTCGAGTGCCTTAATCACCTTGAGTTTGGATATAGGAAGTTTAGCATTTAGGGTTAAAACTTCCTTTTGAGTAAATATCAAATTAACTTCAATATTCTGAAAACTGGATAGACGTTGAAACATTATACGCGAGAGAAATGATAATTACGCGGAAGTAAACGTATATACGTCATTATTAACGGGCCTTTCGCAACAAAAGAAAGTAAAAATTAATCCACTCAATAATTGGATTTGATTTTGTTTTTTGGTTACGCGGTAAATTTCAACACAGACATCCAACTCATGTTCATCTTTATATTTTTTTACGAGTAAGTTTAACAAATAGTACACGCAAATTGGTCGACTAATGGACGATGTTTCGATGCTTGTTACGTCACATTATAAGACGAAACGAATAATAAACAGAGTATCAGATAAAATTCGTTTATTCAGGAAAGTTTGCGTGTAGTAGCAAGTATTGATTCCAATGTTACAATACATGCTTGTTGGTCTGTATAATGTTGTTATTAAGTCGCCAGTCTGGCGGCCTGTCACTATTCCTTCCCTTACGAAAACAGCTGCTATAGACAGAGTGAATCATTACGGTTTGACATAAACCCTGCTTATGTGAAACACAAGCGCTAAACGATTTGTTAGAGAATGTTAACTAAACAGGTCTATTGATTTTTAGGGTCTGCCCGGCATGGCCAAGCGTGTTAAGGCGTGCGACTCGTAATCTGAGGGTCGTGGGTTCGCATCCCCATCGAGCCAAACATGCTCGCCCTTTCAGCCATGAGGGCGTTATAAGTGACAGTCAATCACACTATTCGTTGGTCAAAGAGTAGCCCAAGAGTTGGCGGTGGGTGGTGATGACTAGCTGCCTTCCCTCTAGTTTTACACTGCTAAATTAGGGACGGCTAGCACAGATAGCCCTCGAGTAGCTTTGTGCAAAATTCAAAAATAAACAAACAAACAATACAAGTACTGCACAAACAGGAGTCACAAACAACGAGTAATGGAAACAGGAACGTGAATTCATTAATGGTACAAAACATTACCACAAAAAATTTGTCATTCAATTTAAACAGAGCGTTATACCATTGTTTCCAGACGGCTATATGACTTATCAACGTACGATTCAGTACGGGTTCGAATCCCTGTCACACCAAACATGCTCGCCTTTTCAGCCGTAGGGGCGATATAATGTGACAGTCTATCCCCACTATTCACTGGTAAAAAAGTAGCCCAAGAGTTGGCGGTGGGAGGTGATGACTAGCTGCCTTCCCTCTAGTCTCATACTATAAATTAGGGACGACTAGCGCAGATAGCCCTCGTTTAAGTTTGCGCGAATTTCAAAAACAAACAAACAAACAAACAAACAAACGATTCAGTAATATCCTTTCAAATGCCAACTGTTACTTCCACAAAGCTGTTTAGTCATCTTTTGTTCTTCGCCATGTTTACATAATTCCATATAGCCTCGAGAATTTTAATAATTGGATTTTATTCAGTCTATGTCAGTATATCATTAACATATTAACTGTCAAGATATCATGTCTGTTAGGAGCACATGTATCGAATTTGTTTATTAGTAGTTTCTGAGCAACTATAAGTCCATCAAGACCATTTGAGCTCCCGTGGCCCTCACTTTATCGAAGTAACATTCACATCTGTATTTAAACATGATCTTTGGTAAAATTTGGTATTTGACCATTTTATATGTCATAAATGACCAATCATGAAATAATTAACAGGAATTTTGGAGAGATTAGGTTTCATACTTTGGCCACTTCTGTTATTTATAGTTAAGTTTCATGTGTCGTTCTCACAGCCTCGTATACGGCTTTGAATGAAAGAGTTATCTTGTAACACTTTTTTTATCGATAATTCTTTGGAAGCCAAAACTTTGACTTATAAATGCTTTTCATGTGATATTTTAGTTCTCGGGGCCACGACAGGATACACTCAACTGCTACTACAGACTTTATAATAATGTGGAACTTCCCGTTTGTTTAAATGACCACCAGTTACGTGAGTTTAATCTGGTGTATTTCCTCTACACACGATAAAGAAGTTTTTATTCCCCGTTTCTGTTTGTTTTCTTTTGGAATTTCGCACAAAGCTACTCGAGGGCTATCTGTGCTAGCCGTCCCTAAGTTAGCAGTGTAAGACTAGAGGGAAGGCAGCTAGTCATCACCACCCATCGCCAACTCTTGGGCTACTCTTTTACCAACGAAAAATGGGATTGACCGTCACATTATAACGCCCCCACAGCTGGGAGGGCGAGCATGTTTGGCGCGATTCGGGCGCGAACCCGCGATCCTCAGATTGCAAAGCGCACGCCTTAACGCGCTAGGCCATGCCAGGCCCTCCCCGTTTCTGATTACTTTTTTGATAATTACCTCCAATAATGTAAACTTAGTTATTTATTGGAAATAACGAACTAGCTGCACTTTCGTCAATTATTTTCTAATCTGACGCATTTAAGAACTGTCAAGAACATCTATATTATATTTTATATTTTTTGTATTAGTAGCGCCTGCGTTAAAACATAAGCCTTATAACAACGTAATTTTTTCTGAAACGTAATATATATACTTGATTTACTGTTCACCTGTTATTAAGATTTGAAATATTAATTATACACTTTATATTGGTGAAATCAGTGGGAAGGGTTATTTATAAAAAAAAATGGGTGCTAAACACACCATATAGTTGAAGTATTTTTCAATCTATGTAACGAAATATTTTTGTTTCTAATAAACATGACGTTTTACACTGAACTCTAGGAACCTAGTACTTAGAAGTAACAAATACAAATCAATTGGAATTTTTTTGTTCGGGAGTTATACATTTAAGTATAAACTTAAGGTGTAGCCCTCTAGATGAAACTTCACACAAAAATCCTTAAACTATATTTTTGTTTTTGATATTCTCCAGTGGCACAGCGCTATGTCCGTTGACTTACAATACTGGAACCACGTTTCGATACCTATACTGGGCAGAGCACGCAATGCCCCATGTGTATCTTTGTGCTTAACTTTAAGCAAACAAACTGAATTTTATATAGGAGTGAAAATGGCTTCACACGTGTTTTTCAAATAAGTTTGTGTGTGTGTTTTTTTTTATTTTGTGCAAAGTTACACAAGGGCTAACTGCGCTATCCATCCTTAATTTAGCAGCGAAAGACTAGATGGAAGCCAGCTGGTTATCACCACTCACATCCAGCTCTTAGATTACTTTTTATCAACAAATAGGGAGATTGATCGCTACATTATAACTCGACAACAACTAAAGGGACGAGCATGTTTGGTCGGAGGTGGATTCGAACCCGCAATTTGCGAGTCGAGCACTCTAACTATCTAGTCATGCTAGCCCTACTCTAATGTGAACAAGATATATTATATTACACAAAACTTCTATCAGTCAGTTAAATAGCATAACAACAGTAGTTTAAAAACCTGGTGTCGGTACGAATAACAATAGTTGTAATCTAAGAGATATGTGTATCTCCAGTTATTATTAACACTTTCACATTTTGTCTATCATTCAGTTGCAGTGGTATGTTAAATTAATTTTAGTTATGATATAATATAACAATAGAGAAGACCCCGTCAGTACAGCGGTAAGTCTACGGATTTGCAACACTAGAGTCGGTGATTCGATTCCCCTTGGTGGGCTCCACAGATAGCCTGACGTGGCTTTGCTATAAGAAAACACATACACATACAATAGAATTTATAAATTACATTTGGACTTGGCTAGTTAAATTGCATTGTATAAATACGTATTAAATTACAGATGGCTAATGGTATTATCAATGGGTATATGAGAAAGTAAACAACACGAATAAACTTTAAAAATACAACAAAAGCTCAGTTTTTGAAAATTCGTAAAACAATCAAATAGTAGTTGCATCATCCGTTTTAGTAAACAAAAACAGCATAGAAATATAATATTAATGTTTCTAGCATATAAATTTGTACAGTTACAAGTACTGTCCAAAATGTACAAATTTATATGCTCAACTAATGAAACATGATGCATGTGTCAAACAACTTTTTGTGAAGAAGTCGTGGTTGTGTTGCTCATTCTTAAACAAATGGCCCCTTGGGCAATTTTTTTCTGAGTTTCTCACAAGCGGTCAACAAGGCAAGATGACGTCTGAAGAAAGCGACAGCCCAAACTGTTACGAATGTGATCTTAAGAAGTGAGCTTCCATTTTGGAAATGTAAAATTAGTTTCATTAACATCAACAAATTTCCTCAAAAAAAACGTGAAAAAATGTATGCACACACACCTAGACCGACAACAAACAAACAACAGTAAATCCCAAGATACAACAAACTACAAAACCTTACACTGCTGCATACCATGTGTTCCCGACATCAGCGAAAAAATAACCAACATTTGGAAAAACTTATAACAAACACCAAATTTATTTAAAACCAAGGTAACATGATTTATAAAATAATAACACTAACATGATTTATAAAATAATAACATTAACATGATTTATAAAATACAATGCAACAACTGCCACGACTTCTATATTGGAGAAACAAGCAGAGAAATGGAAATTAGATTCAAAGAACAACAAAAAAAAAAAACCACCTTCACAGGTTTTTGAACACTGCAAATGAAATAAACATAACATAACTACAGAAAACACACAGATACTAAGTATGGAAACAAATATAAACAAACGCAAAATCAAAAAAGCCCTACTTATACAGCAACTAAAACCAAAATTAAACCAACATAAAGAAACACCTATATTCCCATACGAATTAATAACCTAACATGCACCTGCAACGCCTCCTACAGTCCAGTTCCCTTTTATACTCTCGTCCCTAAGACGTGCCCGTCGACGGTCACACTCAAACACTTTCTCTTCCTTAACCTGAAGATGACCTTGGAAGGTCGAAACGTTGTTCTCTCCTTATCAATAAAAGTGTTAATACCCATACCAGCCGTTCGTAGATATATTTTTATTTCAAGTGGGTTTCTCGTCATCAAGAATTACTTCAGTTATAACCTACTCTAAAGTACTATAGAAATGGGTTATAATAGCTCAGTTATAACCTGCTATAAAATACTACAAAAATCGGGTCATAATAGCTCAGTTATAACCTGCTCTAAAGTACTATAGAAATGGATCATAACAGCTCAGTTATAACCTGCTATAAAATACTATAGAAATGGGGTCATAACAGCTCAGTTATAACCTGCTATAAAATACTATAGAAATGGGGTCATAACAGCTCAGTTATAACTTGCTATAAAATACTATAGAAATGGGTCATAACAACTCAGTTATAACTTGCTATAAAATACTATAGAAATGGGGTCATAACAGCTCAGTTATAACCTGCTCTAAAGTACTATAGAAATGGGTCATAACAGCTCAGTTATTCGTGACTTTCTTAGTCCTTAAGATTTATCAAGTCACTGCTTGAACAAGAACTTTACCTATTCTGGTCTCTGTTACAGACGAACATTAAAGAAAATATCAGTTGCATTTGATCTTTAAACAATCCCTTTCAAGCCAATAATCACAGCTAGCTTCATCTCATATATTCTTAACATTCAGATCAAGTCTGTGTTTCCATATACTTGTTGCTTAGTGTTGTGTATTTTTATAATATAATTTGCCTTGTGAAACACTCACGTGTGGCTTTATATAATGTTCATATATTCGTTTAAATATGAGTATTGCTATATAAATATATCACAATTACAAACTGCCATGTACTTATTCTCCAGTAGAACAGCGGTATGTCTGCGGACTTACAATGCTAAAAACCAGGCTTTTATAATCTTGGTTGGAAGAGCGCAAATAGTCCTTTGTGTAGCTTTGTGCTGAATTACAAACAAAGCCACATACTCTAGTAGCTTATACCAAACTATCTCTAGTTGCTGAAAAAATTACTTCAGTAACCTTGTTAGGATACTTCTATAAGCTGTGTCTATGTTCTCTGAATCTAGCGTTGTGCTGCCCTCTATGAATCATCACGCTCAACTTATATTTACAGGTATTACGAAATTGATCATCACTCACTACTTTGTACCAATATAGTCTTAGAGGAAACTCAGTTCTGCATGCAGAATTATAGTCATTTCTCCAAAGGTATAGGTAGGATCTAGCAAGGACTAGGTGACATATCAAGTGAGTGATTCTCTTGAAACATAAGACGATGTTTCACTTAAGCAAGTCTCACTTGGTGGCTTCAAAAGCAAGGATCAAAACAATAATTTTTCACTCACTGATTTTTTTTTGTAACCATATGATTGTCTTTACCTTTTGATATTTGAGTGGAAATTGAACAATGTAATCTATACACTATATTATAACTACTTGATAGTTTGGAAAGTGAGGATCTCAATTTGCTTCCATTCAGTGATCTTACAATCTGTTACTCTCCTAGATCCATAATGATCAGCTATTTGCACCCTTACTGATCAGAAGCTCATTGGCAGGATCTCACTCAATCATCATAGATGTGTTCTGCTTCTGACTCTAGTGTTTCATAACCTGATTCATCATGAATAACCAGAAAAGCACTTTTAGCTTTATTTTCTTATCCACTGAGTTGGAACGGTCTGAGACGTCATTCCTGATTATTTGATCTCAGCTTCAACGTGTGGTAAAGCCAGTGGATGTGAGGATCATCTGTGGCATACATACTGAGCTAATCAATGTACTTCATGTGCTTTCACACAATTTGAATCATACATCAATGGATCAATCTGTCATACTAAGAGGTGCGGTCTTGTTTAACCAGATCAAGCTATTGCCACTTACCACATCCAGATTCCATTACCATCTTGTTGTAGCTTTTTATCTCACTCAGAGAGCTTGCTATTTTGTAAAGTGTTCTGGCTGCTTCTGTGTGAATTGGGAACTCAGTCACCCAAAATGATAACCAAAACATTGAATGAAAGCAACGTATCAAGCTATCCCAGATTGGTGGTGAGGCCAAACTTGGGTTTTGTTAGTTTTCAGAGCAGTATTCTTCTTTCTTTTGGTTCTCTTGTCACTACTGAACCACTGATCAGATCTATAGAAGTGACAAGGTACAAGTGCTGCTGGTTCTCAAATGCCTGATGAACCATTAAATGGGAGTGTAGGAGTGTATGGACTATTCATTCACTAGTCCAATGTACTACAAGAGAAAGATAGTCCCAGATGACAAACATATGGAGGTATCAGTGGCAAGGGATGTAACATTTACATTATGGAAGAGCCAGGATAGCTCTGCCTGTTCACTGGAAGCCAGTACTGTTGCATCATAATGCCGAAATGTGAGGATGACTTCGTGGGACTTTCAGGAAGGAAAACTAATTTCCTAACAAGAATCAGACAGACTGTTAGTAACAGCAGATTTGCTCAGGTAATAAAAAGAATTGTATTGAATCTGATAACTTAATTGAGTCTCCCTTCTGTCTGAAATAATGAGATCGGAGAAATCTGGTGAAAAAAAAACACACAATATTTATAGAGAAACGAAAAGAAGAAAAGGCAGTGTATGTATTTGTGCTAACAAAGTTACGAGTTTCAACTGGAGTATGCTTAGTTTCACAATTATCTTGTTCTAAGGAGAAATTTCCATCAAACTAATATGATGAGCTGTTAAATTCATGTTACTCGTGTAGTGTTGTAACAAAGAACTAAATGTTCCAACTTAAAATAGAAAGTATGTAACTGTTACTTCTACTACATATAGGCCCGGCGTGGCCCGGTGGTTAAGGTACTCAACTCGTAATCCGAGAGTTGCGGGTTTGAAATCGTGTCGTACGAAACATACTAGCCTTTTCAGCCGTGGGGGCATTATAATGTGACGGTAAATTCCACTATTCGTTGGTAAAAGAGTAGCTCAAGAGTTGGCGGTGAGTGGTGATGACTAGCTATCTTTCCTCTAGTGTTACACTGCTAAATTAGGGAGGGCTAGAGCAGATAGCCCTCGTGTAACTTTGATCGAAATTCAAAACAAATCAAATTACTACATACACATCTTACGCGAGTTAATCTATTTTCCAGAAAAACATACAAAGATTAACGTGTTTTTAAAGTTTTAATACGTTCGTTAAACAGATAAAAAAATTAGTCGTAAATGTTAAGCGTAATTATAAAACCATCAGGATAGTCATGGACAAATAAAATAATCCATTTTTTTTCCAAGCTAAGACCAGGCTAAATCTCATTTTGTTAAAACTGATGTTTATTTAATTAGTCGAGGTCGTTGAGTCTGAGCTAAGATTATGACACTGAAATTCGAATCCCAGTGGTGAGCAGAATTCTGACAGTACATCTCGTAGTTTTAGCATTAAGGAAACAGTAACAACAATTGAAACACTGTGGAACAAAAACCAAACATTGTAGAACATGCTTAACACACGATATTCTAGTCTGTTTTTTCTGTGTCTTAGCTTTATAAGATATTGGAGAGTATTCTATTTATTTTAACGTTTCATTTAGGCCAAATCACATTCTTTGGAACTATAGTTCATGATTTCTTAGTGACGTTCACTGTTTCATATGTGAAAAATTTAAGTAAACGGATTCACTAATTATTAAATCGTTATTGTATATTTTAAAGCAAATATTATCAAACATTTTTCTCACTCTTATGTTATGAAATGAATATACTTTAAACTATAGTGATATGTTTAGCCTCGGTTACATTCTCATAATAACGAAAGTATTGTTGTCTGTAACAGAGGAATATAAACATATAGGAAAATGTTTCATTTCCCAAAGGCAACGCTACAACAAGAGTAGCATGTTAAATGACCTGTCTCTATCTATCATAAGCCTTCGTTGCACAAGAAGTTGACTCTCTGCTCTAAACGAGCTAGCAATTAACTTAATGCATGTCTAGTACAGCTTTAGGTTGATGGGATTGCTTGTTTCCATAGAAACCCAGACCATTTTCCCCGGTGGTTTGATCAATACCTGAACGATCACACCAGTCAGACGTCTCCAGCGTGACGATTTTTTTAAATAACATTTTCAGCTTACATGCGTCAGTAATATTTTCTCTGTCATAACCGACAGAGAGAAAGTTTTTTTAACACACACACACTGAAACTATTACACAAAATTGGTCCTTCCGCCAACGTAAAAATATCTATTGCCTTTACTAAGTTAATCAGAATATCCAGTTTTAAGAGGTGTCTGTTATTCAGTGCAGTTTAATAACATGTACTTCATACTATTATTTGAAAAGAACATAAAACCCATTGCTTAATAAGTACATTAATCAGTCAGTCGAAGTTCTGAGGTAATTATAGTTTTCATGTTTCTTTTAAATGTTTGGGAAATAGAAGTAACATCCCTAATCTAATATGGCGTTTCAACATATTATCATTCAACACCATTATGTCAACATAGAGATAATTTATAATAGACACGATAACGGCTTTCACAACCCAACATTGTAGTGTCTCATTGTAAAAAAAGGCCAAGTAACGTCTAGTTTCATTATCACCGATTGTTTGTTTTTGAATTTCGCGCAAAGCTACACGAGGACTATCTGCGCTAGCTGTCCCTAATTTAGAAGTGGAAGACTAGATGGAAGGAAGCTACTCATCACCACCCACCGCCAACTCTTGGGCTACTCTTTTACCAACGGAAAGTGGGATTGACCGTCACATTATAACGCCCCCACAGCTGGGAGGGCGAGCATGTTTGGGGACTCGAACCCGCGATTCTCAGATTACATGTCGAGCGCCTTACCCACGTGTCTATGTAGTGCTCATCATCACCGAAACAAAGTTAATCTAGCTCGGTCAGATGAGGAATCCAGATGGTGACAATCGATAAGTTTAATTTTGGTGAAGACAAACGGTCAGTTTTGAGAAATGTCCACATAGAGTTTTTCTTAGAGGAACTTTTTCCTCCGCTTCGAATGCAGAAACCATGACGTCAAAAACAAACGAGAAAGACAGTTCGAGGTTTTCAGTGACAAGTGGTTTCTGTCACTCGTCCTTAAGACATGTGCCCGGTAATGGTCAGTTGCAAACTCTCTTTGTTAACCTGAAGATGACCCAAGAAGGTCGAAACGTTGTTCTGTACTTTATTTCAATTAAAATGCCAATACCAATTCCAGCAGTCTTGAGTATACATTTTTACTTCAAGTGGGCCCCTCGTCATTACGAAGAACCATATAAAACTAACAGTTCAAGTTTCTGTGTCGAAACATCACATGTAAAACCATAAAGAAACTGATAACTAAAGATGTTTCTAGACATCACGTAAATAACCGTATAAAACTGGAAAAACTACATACAACTAACTGTCTAAGTTACTTCTCTAGACATCACATGTAGAACCATATCTAAGCTCTCAGTCTAAACATTATATATAGTAAAATATAAAACAGATAATCCACGATATTCCTATACACATCACATGTAACACCATATACATCTGATAGTCTAAGTTATTTGATTAATCGCTGCATGTAGAACCATATAAAGCTAATAATCTAAGTTATATCTTTAGACATCACACGTAAAACCATGTAAAAATAATAGTCTAAGTTATTTAAATAGATATCTTATAAAGACCCTTATAAAATTTATATTCCATGTTATTTCTATAATCATCACATGTAGAACCGTAAAAAATTGATATCCCATGTTATTTATCCAACGATCACGCATAAAACAATACACAAGTTATAGTCCACGTTTCTTTAAACATCAGTATAGGTCTATAATATATTGATAATCCAAGGGTTTTAGGTTATTCTTCGCGACCACCTATAATCCTGTAAGATCGAAGTCTGAAACTGGGTGTAAGTTAATGCATAATATTCCGTAATAATAAAAAAATATATCTGAATGGAACGTTCAAATTATTTGATAAAAAATCTCGATATTACCAAAGCATAGCATTCATATATCTTTATTTGCAAAGTATGCAGTTGCTACGTTATTATATTTGGTATTATGTTTTCCATCTTGTCATGAATAGAGCATACTAATAAGCCTTTTCTCAACCTCTGTATGACCTGGTGAAGTATATAGTGTGAAAAGGTTTTAGATAATATCGCTTTAACGAAAAGTTCCCCAAACCTATTCACGTCAACGTCTGGCTTTGTACTTGTGTTTAACCTCTTACCTCAGCAAAGTATAAATATTCTTATTTCTTCTGTATACCTTTGAATGAGACATAATTCAAAATGTAATTTAGAGTTTAGATTTAAGATAAGCAGTTTATGATTATCAATGAACAACACATCAAGGATGTACACCCCACTTGCCAAAAACAATCCACAATAGATATCCTTATCATGTGACTTTTATACGAACCAATCACAACACACACCAAACATCCTTACATCGTGCCTTTTATATGAAGGCTAAATTACTAAAGTTCATGACACAATAAATGATATTAATACAAAGGATGTTGGTATGAAACGACTATCTAACAAGGTAATAAGATGGCTCCTGATATTCACCATTAAATATTTAATATTTATGGATACCATTCGATTAATACAATTACTCCTGAAATTACTCTTGGCTGTCACTTTGCAAGATTTGTTATGCTGGGAAGCTATGATGTCGCTTTGTTAATAATACATTGTAACTGCAGTAAACCTGGAAAGGAAAACTGGGATGTTGTAATTAGATATATATATATATTAATAGGTGAATTATATAAGTTAGAATCAATGAGAGAGGGCGACTGTCTTCCCTCTTTCTAATCACTATTTTAAAAATTAGAGATGACACTATCTGAAATATAAAGGTTTCAACCTTACCGTTCAGACTACGTGAGAGTAAGCTGTTATTGAGGTTCAAAATTTCCAATTTACACAAAATAATTTGAGATCACATTAAAGTGTCAATTAACAGATTTAATGCTCTCGTTCTTTTTTGGCGGGACCGGCATGGCCAGGTGGTTAAGACACTCGACTCGTAGGTCGCGAGTTCGAATCCCCATCACACCAAACATGCTCGCCATTTCAGCTGTGCGGGCGTGATGGTCAATCCCACTATTCGTTGGTAAAAGAGTAGCCCGAAAGTTAGCGGTGGGTGGTGATGACTAGCTACTTTCCCTCTAGTCTTACACTAGTAAATTAGGGATGGCTACCGCAGATAGCCCTCGTGTAGCTTTGCGCAAAATTCAAGACAAACCAATATATAGTGCAACATAACAATAGCTTGGAACACTTTATGGGAGTGGCATAGAAAAAAAAAAGAAGAAATATTCTTGTAAGAAACACAAGAATAGACGTTAGACAAAACTGAGACCCCTTCATCACAGAAAGGGGGGAGAGAATCCCAATAAACTTTCTTTGGGGAAGAGGAGAAGATATTATAAACGGCAGGAAGGCCTTCTAATTGGTAGAAATTCCTTTTTATACACTTTAAAACCTACCAATAATCTATATGTTAGAACAGAGGTGTAATGCGATCAAACTACCAATAACCTATAGTTTAGCATAAAGATGAAAAGCAATCAAACTACAAATAACCTGTAGGTTAGCATAAAGGTTTAATACATGAATTCTCTATGGATTTAAGATATCTTGATAACAGAAGGATAAACCTGCTGATTATTGTCTAGACGTTTAGCGTGGGCCAACACTTCAAGAACGTTCAACTTAGCTTTTCTTGGGCTTACAATTCTTTCTCACCCTGTTTACTTGCTTTCTATATAATGTTCTAGAAATATTGACGTTATTTACAAGATAATTAATGTGTACACTTAGTTATGAGTGTGTAATTGTTATTCTTAAAACATGTTCAAATACGAATTTTCAAATTAACATAAATTTAATTTACTAAAAGTAATGGAGGAAAAAAAATGGTGTTTATCAAGTGCAAGTGTGCGAACCTTGTAGTTGGTTTAATGCTGCAATTACACACTGTGCAGATTATAGGGTTGTTTTTATACCGCTGTTACTTAATGTGTAGATTATGTGCGTTTATTTATGATGGAAGTATAAAGCGTGCGGATTATGTGGTTGGTTTTATATCACTATTACACGGTGTGGAAACTGTCTGGATGGTTTTATGTTTCTATTAGACGATGTGTAGATTTATACGAGGTTTGTTTTGTGATGCTGTCAAACAGTGGGCAGATAATATGTGGATGGTTTTATGTTGCTTCAGACAGTGTGCAGATCATGTGTGGATGGTTTTATGTTGCCATCAGACAGTGTGCAGGTCATGCATGGATGGTTTGATGTTGTTATCAAACAGTGTGCAGATCATGTGTGGATGGTTTTATGTTGCTGTCAGACAGTATGCGGATCATGTATGGATGGTTTGATGTTGTTATCAGACAGCATGCAGATCATGTGTGGATGGTTTTATGTTGCTGTCAGACAGTATGCGGATCATGTGTGGATGGTTTGATGTTGCTGTCAGACAGCATGCAGATCATGTATGGATGGTTTGATGTTGTTATCAGACAGCATGCAGATCATGTGTGGATGGTTTTATGTTGCTGTCAGACAGTATGGGGATCATGTATGGATGGTTTGATGTTGTTATCAGACAGCATGCAGATCATGTGTGGATGGTTTGATGTTGCTGTCAGACAGCATGCAGATCATGTATGGATGGTTTGATGTTGTTATCGCACAGCATGCAGATCGTGTGGATGGTTTTATGTTGCTGTCAGACAGTATGCGGATCATGTATGGATGGTTTGATGTTGCTGTCAGACAGCATGCAGATCATGTATGGATGGTTTGATGTTGTTATCAGACAGCATGCAGGTCATGCATGAATGGTTTGATGTTGCTGTCAGACAGTATGCGGATCATGCATGGATGGTTTGATGTTGCTGTCAGACAGCATGCAGATCATGTATGGATGGTTTGATGTTGTTATCAGACAGCATGCAGATCATGTGTGGATGGTTTTATGTTGCTGTCAGACAGTATGCGGATCATGTATGGATGGTTTGATGTTGCTGTCAGACAGCATGCAGATCATGTATGGATGGTTTGATGTTGTTATCAGACAGCATGCAGGTCATGCATGAATGGTTTGATGTTGCTGTCAGACAGTATGCGGATCATGCATGGATGGTTTGATGTTGCTGTCAGACAGCATGCAGATCATGTATGGATGGTTTGATGTTGTTATCAGACAGCATGCAGATCATGTGTGGATGGTTTTATGTTGCTGTCAGACAGTATGCGGATCATGTATGGATGGTTTGATGTTGCTGTCAGACAGTATGCGGATCATGTGTGGATGGTTTTATGTTGCTGTCAGACAGTATGCGGATCATGCATGGATGGTTTTATGTTGCTGTCAGACAGTATGCGGATCATGCATGGATGGTTTTATGTTGCTGTCAGACAGTATGCGGATCATGCATGGATGGTTTTATGTTGCTGTCAGACAGTATGCGGATCATGCATGAATGGTTTGATGTTGCTGTCAGACAGTATGCGGATCATGTGTGGATGGTTTGATGTTGCTGTCAGACAGTATGCGGATCATGTGTGAATGGTTTTATGTTGCTGTCAGACAGTATGCGGATCATGCATGGATGGTTTTATGTTGCTGTCAGACAGTATGCGGATCATGCATGGATGGTTTTATGTTGCTGTCAGACAGTATGCGGATCATGTGTGGATGGTTTTATGTTGCTGTCAGACAGTATGCGGATCATGTGTGGATGGTTTTATGTTGCTGTCAGACAGTATGCAGATCATGCATGGATGGTTTTATGTTGCTGTCAGACAGTATGCGGATCATGCATGGATGGTTTTATGTTGCTGTCAGACAGTATGCGGATCATGCATGGATGGTTTTATGTTGCTGTCAGACAGTATGCAGATCATGCATGGATGGTTTTATGTTGCTGTCAGACAGTATGCAGATCATGCATGGATGGTTTGATGTTGTTATCAGACAGCATGCAGATCATGTGTGGATGGTTTTATGTTGCTGTCAGACAGTATGCGGATCATGCATGGATGGTTTTATGTTGCTTTAGACAGCGTGTGCAGTTGATATTTTGTTTCTATTAGATAGGATGACTTTAGCCGATTAATATCATGTTATGCTTGTGTTAAATGTTACTGACCTGTCAAGAACGTCCAGCTGAATTGTTCTGTGTTTACATTATGTGTTTGCACAAGGAATGACTAACGCTAGCACTAATTTATAGGAAGATGTGTAGAAAACTCTGATTGTCCAAATGTTATGCTGTAAATGTATGGAACCGAAGAAAAGTTATGCGGGAAAGGAAAATGTAGAAGAGTTTCTGCTTGTCACTCTCAAAAAATACGTTTAAGAATGGAACTCGTTTCATCCCAGAGGTCCTGACTAGCTTAGTAGTTGCTATAATTTCGGCTAGCTGATATAGTAATGATCAATCGAATCTGAATAATGAAAACTTTGTCATTACATTTCCTTATCGAACTGGTGACATCAAAGTTCAACACAATAATGGGAGAAGAAACTAGAATGGTAACAACAAGAGGTGACTCATAAGATGGACAGTAGCAAATATAGCAAAAACAAAGTAAAAGAACTTGGCCTCATTTTTAAAGCTCTGGTATATTGGATATTTATTGGTTACAGAAGCGTGTAATTAGTTACCCAAACATATAGTTAACATGTGATATTATACAAATTTTAACTCGTTCAAATACACCCAACAATACCCTTTTCTGCGTGAATAAAACCTTATGGTGACCGGTACATAAATTTTAAAAGGGATCAGAGATGAAAAGAACACCAAAGATTTTTGTGTGCGTTATTAAAAATTGTCTGGTAGATACCGTGCACAAGCATCAAAGGACCTGACGTGATATCAGACGTCGAGGTTTAATTTGTGGTAATTACCATGGAAACTAACAACAGATCTCGCGTAATATGAAATGTAAGGTTATGTTTTGCGCGAATAATATTAGCAAGCGACCATGAGGCATAAATTAAACCATAGGTTATGCAGTTCATGAGAATAACAAAAAGAACAACAAAAAGAAGGGATCAAATAGGTGGTAAGAATTAAAACCACCCAAGGACAAAGAAGGTTTTAGTAACCAAACCCACACAAATACAAGTAGTCTTAATAACCAAAAATCACCCAAACACAAAGTAGGTCTTATTAACCAAAACCACCCAAATACAAGTAGGTTTTATTAACCAAAACAAATGAACGATAAAGTACATCATATAAACCAAAACCACCCAAGGACACAGTACGTCTTATTAAACAAAACAACCCAAATAAAAAGTAGGTCTTATTAACCAAAACCACCCAAGGACAAAGTAAATCTTATACACCAAAACCACCCAAATATAAAGTAGGTCTTCTTAACCAAAACCTACCAAATATAAAGTAGGTCTTCTTAAGCAAAACCACCCAAATATAAAGTAGATGTTATTAACCAAAAGTACTAAAGGACAAATTAGGTCTTGTTAACCAAAACCAATCAAGGAAAAAGTAGATCTTATTAACCAAAACAACCCAAGACAAATTAGGCTTCATTAACCAAAACCACCCAAATACAAAGTAGGTATTATTAACCAAAACCACCCAAATACAAAGTAGGACTTATTAAGCAAAACCACCCAAATACAAGTAGCTCTTAATAACCAAAACCACTGAAGAATAAAGTACGTTTTATTAACTAAAACCATCCAAATACCAAGTATGTCTTATTAACCAAAACAACAGAAGAATGAAGTATGTCTTCTTAACCAAAAACAATCACGGATAAAGTAGATCTTATTAACCAAAACCTCTCAAGGACAAAGTAAATCTTATTCACCAAAACCACCCAAATATAATGTAAGTCTTCTTAACCAAAACCTACCAAATATAAAGTAGGTCTTCTTAAGCAAAACCACCCAAATACAAGTTGGTCTTAATAACTAAAACCACCGAAATATAAAGTAGGCCTTATTAACCAAAACCATTCAAAGACAAAGTAGTTCTTATTAACAAAAACCACCTAAATATGAAGTAACTCTTGTTAACCAAAATCACTCAAGGATAAATTAGGTCTTATTAACCAAAACCACCGAAATATAAAGTAGGTCTTATCAAGCAAAATCACTTAAGTACTACTAGGTCTTATTAACCAAAACCAATGAAGGATGAAGTAGGTCTTATTAACCAAAATTACTGAACGACAAAGAAGGTCTTATTAAACAAAACCACCCAAATACAAAGTATGTCTTATTAACCAAAACAACGCAAGGATGAAGTATTACTTATTAACCAAAACCAATCAAGAATAAAGTAGATATTATTAACCAAAACCTCTCAAGGACAAAGTAAATCTTATTTATCAAAACCACCCAAATATAAAGTAGATCTTATTAGCCAAAAGTACTAAAGGACAAAGTAGGTATTATTAACCAAAACCACTCAAGGACAAAGATGGTCTTGTTAACCAAAACAAATAAAGGATAAAGTAGATCTTATTAAGAAAAACCACTTAAATATAAAGTAGGTCTTATTAACCAAAACCATTTAAATATAAAGTAGGTTTTATTAATCAAAACCACTCAGGTATAAGTTGGTCTGAATAACTCAAACCACCGAAATATAAAGTAGGTCTTATTAACCAAAGACATTCAAAGACGAAGTAGTTCTTATTACCAAAAACCACCCAACTATAAATTATGTTTTATTAATCAAAACGACTCAAGGATAAATTAGGTCCTATTAAACAAAACCACCCAAATATAAAGTAGGTCATATCAAGCAAAATCACTTAAGTACTAGTATGTCTTATTAACCAAAACCAATGAAGGATAAAGTTGGTCTTCTTAACCAAAACTACTGAACGACAAAAAAGGTCTCATTAAAAAAAACCACCCAAATATAAAGTAGATCTTATTAACCAAAACCACCAAAATACAAAGTAGATCTTATTAAACAAAACCAATCAAGGATGAAGTAGATCTTACTAACCAAAACCACTAAAGGACAAAGTAGGTATTATAAACTAAAACCACTCAAGGATAAAGTAGATCTTATTAACCGAAACCACCCAAATATAAAGTAGGTCTTATTAACCACAACCACTCAAGGACAAAGTAGGTCTTACTAACCAAAACTATTCAAGGACACAGTAGATTTTATTAACCAAAACCATTCAAGGACAAAGTAGTTCTTATTAAAAAACCACTTAAATAAAAAGTAGGTCTTCTCAACCAAAACCACGCAAATAGATGTAGGTCTTATTAACCAAAACCACGTAATGATAAAGTACGTCGTATTAACCAAAACCACCCAAGGATAAATTAGGCTTTATTAACCAAAACCACCTAAATACAAAGTAGGTCATTTTAACCAAAACAACCCAAGGACAAAGTAGGTTTTATTAACCAACACCGCCCAAATACAAAGTAGGTCTTATTAACCAAAACCACCCAAATATAATGTAAGTCTTCTTAACCAAAACCTACCAAATATAAAGTAGGTCTTCTTAAGCAAAACCACCCAAATACAAGTTGGTCTTAATAACTAAAACCACCGAAATATAAAGTAGGTCTTATTAACCGAAACCATTCAAAGACAAAGTAGTTCTTATTAACAAAAACCACCTAAATATGAAGTAACTCTTGTTAACCAAAATCACTCAAGGATAAATTAGGTCTTATTAACCAAACCACCCAAATATAAAGTAGGTCTTATCAAGCAAAATCACTTAAGTACTAGTAGGTCTTATTAACCAAAACCAATGAAGGATGAAGTAGGTCTTATTAACCAAAATTACTGAACGACAAAGAAGGTCTTATTAAACAAAATCACCCAAATACAAAGTATGTCTTATTAACCAAAACAACGGAAGGATGAAGTATTACTTATTAACCAAAACCAATCAAGAATAAAGTAGATATTATTAACCAAAACCTCTCAAGGACAAAGTAAATCTTATTTTTTAAAACCACCCAAATATAAAGTAGATCTTATTAGCCAAAAGTACTAAAGGACAAAGTAGGTATTATTAACCAAAACCACTCAAGGACAAAGATGGTCTTGTTAACCAAAACAAATCAAGGATAAAATAGATCTTATTAAGAAAAACCACTTAAATATAAAGTAGGTCTTATTAACCAAAACCATTTAAATATAAAGTAGGTTTTATTAATCAAAACCACTCAGGTATAAGTTGGTCTGAATAACTCAAACCACCGAAATATAAAGTAGGTCTTATTAACCAAAGACATTCAAAGACGAAGTAGTTCTTATTACCAAAAACCACCCAACTATAAATTATGTTTTATTAATCAAAACGACTCAAGGATAAATTAGGTCCTATTAAACAAAACCACCCAAATATAAAGTAGGTCATATCAAGCAAAATCACTTAAGTACTAGTATGTCTTATTAACCAAAACCAATGAAGGATAAAGTTGGTCTTCTTAACCAAAACTACTGAACGACAAAAAAGGTCTCATTAAAAAAAACCACCCAAATATAAAGTAGATCTTATTAACCAAAACCACCAAAATACAAAGTAGATCTTATTAAACAAAACCAATCAAGGATGAAGTAGATCTTACTAACCAAAACCACTAAAGGACAAAGTAGGTATTATAAACTAAAACCACTCAAGGATAAAGTAGATCTTATTAACCGAAACCACCCAAATATAAAGTAGGTCTTATTAACCACAACCACTCAAGGACAAAGTAGGTCTTACTAACCAAAACTATTCAAGGACACAGTAGATTTTATTAACCAAAACCATTCAAGGACAAAGTATTTCTTATTAAAAAACCACTTAAATAAAAAGTAGGTCTTCTCAACCAAAACCACGCAAATAGATGTAGGTCTTATTAACCAAAACCACGTAATGATAAAGTACGTCGTATTAACCAAAACCACCCAAGGAAAAATTAGGCTTTATTAACCAAAACCACCTAAATACAAAGTAGGTCATTTTAACCAAAACAACCCAAGGACAAAGTAGGTTTTATTAACCAACACCGCCCAAATACAAAGTAGGTCTTATTAACCAAAACCACCCAAATATAATGTAAGTCTTCTTAACCAAAACCTACCAAATATAAAGTAGGTCTTCTTAAGCAAAACCACCCAAATACAAGTTGGTCTTAATAACTAAAACCACCGAAATATAAAGTAGGTCTTATTAACCGAAACCATTCAAAGACAAAGTAGTTCTTATTAACAAAAACCACCTAAATATGAAGTAACTCTTGTTAACCAAAATCACTCAAGGATAAATTAGGTCTTATTAACCAAACCACCCAAATATAAAGTAGGTCTTATCAAGCAAAATCCCTTAAGTACTAGTAGGTCTTATTAACCAAAACCAATGAAGGATGAAGTAGGTCTTATTAACCAAAATTACTGAACGACAAAGAAGGTCTTATTAAACAAAATCACCCAAATACAAAGTATGTCTTATTAACCAAAACAACGGAAGGATGAAGTATTACTTATTAACCAAAACCAATCAAGAATAAAGTAGATATTATTAACCAAAACCTCTCAAGGACAAAGTAAATCTTATTTTTTAAAACCACCCAAATATAAAGTAGATCTTATTAGCCAAAAGTACTAAAGGACAAAGAAGGTATTATTAACCAAAACCACTCAAGGACAAAGATGGTCTTGTTAACCAAAACAAATCAAGGATAAAATAGATCTTATTAAGAAAAACCACTTAAATATAAAGTAGGTCTTATTAACCAAAACCATTTAAATATAAAGTAGGTTTTATTAATCAAAACCTCTCAACTATAAGTTGGTCTGAATAACTCAAACCACCGAAATATAAAGTAGGTCTTATTAACCAAAGCCATTCAAAGACGAAGTAGTTCTTATTACCAAAAACCACCCAACTATAAATTATGTTTTATTAATCAAAACCACTCAAGGATAAATTAGGTCATATTAAACAAAACCACCCAAATATAAAGTAGGTCATATCAAGCAAAATCACTTAAGTACTAGTATGTCTTATTAACCAAAACCAATGAAGGATAAAGTTGGTCTTGTTAACCAAAACTACTGAACGACAAAGAAGGTCTTATTAAACAAAACCACCCAAATATAAAGTAGATCTTATTAACCAAAACCACCAAAATACAAAGTAGATCTTATTAAACAAAACCAATCAAGGACGAAGTAGATCTTACTAACCAAAACCACTAAAGGACAAAGTAGGTATTATTAACTAAAACCACTCAAGGATAAAGTAGATCTTATTAACCGAAACCACCCAAATATAAAGTAGGTCTTATTAACCAAAACCACGTAATGATAAAGTACGTCGTATTAACCAAAACCACCGAAGGATAAATTAGGCTTTATTAACCAAAACCACCTAAATACAAAGTAGGTCATTTTAACCAAAACAACCCAAGGACAAAGTAGGTTTTATTAACCAACACCGCCCAAATACAAAGTAGGTCTTATTAACCAAAACCACCCAAATATAATGTAAGTCTTCTTAACCAAAACCTACCAAATATAAAGTAGGTCTTCTTAAGCAAAACCACCCAAATACAAGTTGGTCTTAATAACTAAAACCACCGAAATATAAAGTAGGTCTTATTAACCGAAACCATTCAAAGACAAAGTAGTTCTTATTAACAAAAACCACCTAAATATGAAGTAACTCTTGTTAACCAAAATCACTCAAGGATAAATTAGGTCTTATTAACCAAACCACCCAAATATAAAGTAGGTCTTATCAAGCAAAATCACTTAAGTACTAGTAGGTCTTATTAACCAAAACCAATGAAGGATGAAGTAGGTCTTATTAATCAAAATTACTGAACGACAAAGAAGGTCTTATTAAACAAAATCACCCAAATACAAAGTATGTCTTATTAACCAAAACAACGGAAGGATGAAGTATTACTTATTAACCAAAACCAATCAAGAATAAAGTAGATATTATTAACCAAAACCTCTCAAGGACAAAGTAAATCTTATTTTTTAAAACCACCCAAATATAAAGTAGATCTTATTAGCCAAAAGTACTAAAGGACAAAGTAGGTATTATTAACCAAAACCACTCAAGGACAAAGATGGTCTTGTTAACCAAAACAAATCAAGGATAAAATAGATCTTATTAAGAAAAACCACTTAAATATAAAGTAGGTCTTATTAACCAAAACCATTTAAATATAAAGTAGGTTTTATTAATCAAAACCTCTCAACTATAAGTTGGTCTGAATAACTCAAACCACCGAAATATAAAGTAGGTCTTATTAACCAAAGCCATTCAAAGACGAAGTAGTTCTTATTACCAAAAACCACCCAACTATAAATTATGTTTTATTAATCAAAACCACTCAAGGATAAATTAGGTCATATTAAACAAAACCACCCAAATATAAAGTAGGTCATATCAAGCAAAATCACTTAAGTACTAGTATGTCTTATTAACCAAAACCAATGAAGGATAAAGTTGGTCTTGTTAACCAAAACTACTGAACGACAAAGAAGGTCTTATTAAACAAAACCACCCAAATATAAAGTAGATCTTATTAACCAAAACCACCAAAATACAAAGTAGATCTTATTAAACAAAACCAATCAAGGACGAAGTAGATCATACTAACCAAAACCACTAAAGGACAAAGTAGGTATTATTAACTAAAACCACTCAAGGATAAAGTAGATCTTATTAACCGAAACCACCCAAATATAAAGTAGGTCTTATTAACCACAACCACTCAAGGACAAAGTAGGTCTTACTAACCAAAACTATTCAAGGACACAGTAGATTTTATTAACCAAAACCATTCAAGGACAAAGTAGTTCTTATTAAAAAACCACTTAAATAAAAAGTAGGTCTTCTCAACCAAAACCACGCAAAGAGATGTAGGTCTTATTAACTAAAACCACGTAATGATAAAGTAGGTCGTATTAACCAAAACCACCCCAGGATAAATTAGGCTTTATTAACCAAAACCACCTAAATACAAAGTAGGTCATTTTAACCAAAACAACCCAAGGACAAAGTAGGTTTTATTGACCAACACCACCCAAATACAAAGTAGGTCTTATTAACCAAAACCACCCAAATATAAAGTAGGTCTTCTTAAGCAAAACCACCCAAATACAAGTTGGTCTTAATAACTAAAACCACCGAAATATAAAGTAGGTCTTATTAACCGAAACCATTCAAAGACAAAGTAGTTCTTATTAACAAAAACCACCTAAATATGAAGTAACTCTTATTAACCAAAACCACTCAATGAAAAATTAGGTGCTATTAAACCAAAACCACCCAAATATAAAATAGGTCTTATCAAGCAAAATCACTTAATTACTAGTATGTCTTATTAACTAAAACCATTGAAGGATAAAGTAGGTCTAATTAACCAAAACTTCTGAACGACAAAGAAGGTCTTATTAAAAAAAAAAAACCACCCAAATATAAAGTAGGTCTTATTAACCAAAACTACACAAATACAAAGTAGATCTTTTTGAACAAAACCAATCAAGGATAAAGTAGATCTTATTAATCAAAACCACTCAAGGACAAAGTAGATATTATTAAACAAAACCACCCAAATATAAAGTAGGTCTCATTAACCAAAACCATTTAAATATAAAGTAGGTCTTATTAACCAAAATCACCCAAATATAAAGTAGGTCTTATTAACCCCAACCACTCAAGGACAAAGTAGGTCTTATTGACCAAAACCACCAAAGGACACAGTAGGTTTTTTTAACCAAAACTAGTCAAGGACAAAGTAGATATCATTAACCAAAACCACCCAAATATAAAGTAGGCATTATTAACCAAAACCATTTAAATATAAAGTAGGTCTTATTAACCAAAATCACCCAAATATAAAGTAGGTCTTATTAACCCCAACCACTCAAGGACAAAGTAGGTCTTATTGACCAAAACCACAAAAGGACACAGTAGGTTTTTTTAACCAAAACTAGTCAAGGACAAAGTAGATATAATTAACCAAAATCACACAAATATAAAGTAAATCTTAATAACTCAAACCACCCAAATAGAAGTTGGTCTTAATAATTAAAACTACCGAAATATTAAGTAACTCTTATTAACCAAAATCACACAAGGATAAATTAGGTCTTATTAACCAAAACCACCGAAATATAAAGTAGGTCTTATCAAGCAAAATCACTTAAGTACTAGTAGGTCTTATTAACCAAAACCACTGAAGGATAAAGTAGGTCTTATTAACCAAAACTACTGAACCACAAAGAAGGTCTTGTTAAACAAAACAACCCAAATACAAAGTATGTCTTATTAACCAAAACAACGGAAGGATGAAGTATTACTTATTAACCAAAACCAATCAAGAATAAAGTGAATCTTACTAACCAAAACCAATAAAGGACAAAGTAGGTATTATTAACTAAAACCACTAAAGGATAAAGTAGATCTTATTAAACAAAACCACCCAAATATAAAGTAGGTCTTATTAACCACAACCGCTCAAGGACAAAGTAGGTCTTATTAACCAAAACCACCTAAATACAAAGTAGGTCATTTTAACCAAAATAACCCAAGGACAAAGTAGGTTTTATTAACCAACACCACCCAAATACAAAGTAGGTCTTATTAAACAAAACCACCCAAATACAAAATAGGTCTTATTAAACAAAACCAATCAAGGATAAAGTAGATCTTATTAATCAAAACCACTAAAGGATAAAGTAGGTATTATTAAAGAAAACCACCCAAATATAAAGTGGGTCATATTAACCAAAGCTATTTAAATATAAAGTAGGTCTATTTAGCCAAAATCACCCAAATATAAAATAGGTCTTAATAACTCAAATCACCCAAATATATAGTAGGTCTTATTAACCCCAACCACTCAAGGACAAAGTAGGTCTTATTAACCAAAACCACTAAAGGACACAGTAGCTTTTTTTAACCAAAACTAGTCAAAAACAAAATAGTTCTTATTAATAAACCACTTAAATACAAAGTAGGTCTTATTAAGCAAAACCACCCAAGGGCAAATTAGGCTTTATTAAACAAAACCATCCAAATACAAAGTAGGTTTTATTAACCAAAACAACCCAAGGACAAAGTAGGTCTTATAAAACAAAACCACCCAAATACAAGTTGGTTTTAATAATTAAAACCACCGAAATATGAAGTAACTCTTATTAACCAAAACCACTGAACGATAAAGTAGGTCTTATTGACCAAAACTACTGAAAAACAAAGTAGGTCTTATTAACCAAAATCTACCAAATATAAAGTAGATCTTATTAATCAAAACCACTAAAGGACAAAGTAGGTATTATTAACCAAAACCACCCAAGGATATATTAGGTCTTATTAAGGAAAACCACACAAATACAAGTAGGTCTTAATAACCAAAACCACCGACGAATAAAGAAGGTTTTATAAACCAAAACCACCCAAATACAAAGTATGTCTTATTAACCAAAACCTACCAAATATAAAGTATGTCTTCTTAAGCAAAACCACCCAAATACAAGTTGGTTTTAAAAACTTAAACCACCGAAATATAAAGTAGGTCTTATTAACCGAAACCATTCAAAGACAAAGTAGTTCTTATTAACAAAAACCACCTAAATATGAAGTCACTCTTATACACTAAAACCACCCAAATATAAAGTAGGTCTTCCTAAGTAAAACCACCCAAATATAAAGTAGATGTTACTAACCAAAAGTACTAACGGACAAATTAGGTCTTATTAACCAAAACAACGGAAGGATGAAGTATGTCTTATTAACCAAAAACAATCACGGATAAAGTAGATCTTTTTAACTAAAAACCTCTAAAGGACAAAGTAGGTTTTATTAACCAACACCACCCAAAAACAAAATCGGTCTTATTAAGCAAAACCAATCAAAGACAAAGTAGTTCTTATCAACGAAAACCACCCAAATATGAAGTAACTCTTATTAACCAAAACCACTCAAGAATAAATTAGGTATTATTATCGAAAACCACTCAAGGACAAAGATGGTCTTGTTAACCAAAACAAATCAAGGATAAAGTAGATCTTATTAAAAAAACCACTTAAATATAAAGTAGGTCTTATTAACCAAAACCATTTAAATATAAAGTAGGTTTCATTAATCAAAACTACTCAAGTATAAGTTGGTATGAATAACTCAAACCACCGAAATATAAAGTAGGTCTCATTAACCAAAGCCATTCAAAGACGAAGTAGTTCTTATTACCAAAAACACCCAAATATAAATTAGGTTTTATTAACCAAAACCCCTCAAGGATAAATTAGGTCCTATTAACCAAAACCACCCAAATATAAAGTAGGTCACATCAAGCAAAATCACTTAAGTACTAGTATGTCATATTAACCCCAACCACTCAAGGACAAAGTAGGTCTTATTGACGAAAACCACTAAAGGACACAGTAGGTTTTTTTAACTAAAACCACCCAAGGACAAAGTACATATTATTAAACAAAACCACCCAAATATAAAGTGGGTCTTATTAACCAAAACCACCCAAATATAAAGTGGGTCTTATTAACCAAAACTAGTTAAATATAAAGTAGGTCTTATTAACCAAAATCACCCAAATATAAAGTAGGTCTTAATAACTCAAATCATTCAAATATAAAGTAGGTCTTATTAACCCCAACCACTCAAGGACAAAGTAGGTCTTATTAACCAAAACCACTAAAGGACACAGTAGTTTGTTTTAACCAAAACTAGTCAAGGACAAAATAGTTCTTATTAACAAACCAGTTAAATAAAAAGTAGGTCTTATTAACCAAAACTACTTAAGGATAAATAAGGTCTTATTAACCAAAACCACCTAAGGGCAAATTAGGCTTTATTAAACAAAACCATCCAAATAGAATGTAGGTCTTATTAACCAAAACAACCCAAGGACAAAGTAGGTTTTATTAACCAAAACCACCCAAACATAAAGTAGGTCTTATAAAGGAAAACCACCCTAATATAAGTTAATCTTAATAACTAAAACCACCGAAATAAGAAGTAACTCTTATTAACCAATATCACTCAAGGATAAATTAGGTCTTATTAACCACAACCACCCAAATATAAAGTAGGTCTTATTAAGCAAAATCACTTAAGTACTAGTAGGTCTTACTAACCAAAACCACTGAGGAATAAAGAAGGTTTTATTAACCAAAACCACCCAAATACAAAGTATGTCTTATTAACCAAAACAACGGAAGGATGAAGTATGTCTTATTAACCAAAATCAATCAAGAATAAAGTAGATCTTATTAACCATAACCTCTCAAGGACAAAGTAAATCTTATTTATCAAAACCACCCAAATATAAAGTGGGTCTTCTTAACCAAAACCTACCAAATATAAAGTAGGTCTTCTTAAGCAAAACTACTCAAATATAAAGTAGATCTTATTAACCAAAAGTACTAACGGCCAAAGTAGGTATTATTTACCAAAACCACTCAAGGACAAATATGGTCTTGTTAACCAAAACAAATCAAAAATAAAGTAGATCTTATTAAGCAAAACCACTTAAATATAAAGTAGGCCTTATTAACCAAAACCATTTAAATATAAAGTAGGTCTTATTAACCGAAACCGCCCAAGTATGAAGTTGGTCTGAATAACTCAAATCGCCGAAATATAAAGTAGTTCTTATTAACAAAAACCACCCAAATATAAATTAGGTTTTATTAACCAAAACCACTCAAGGGTAAATTAGGTCCTATTAACCAAAACCACCCAAATATAAAGTAAGTCTTATCAAGCAAAATCACTTAAGTACTAATATGTCTTATTAACCAAAACCAATAAACGATAAAGTTGATCTTGTTAACCAAAACTACTGAACGACAAAGAAGGTCTTATTAAACAAAACCACCCAAATATAAAGTAGATCTTATTAACCAAAACCACCAAAATACAAAGTAGATCTTATTAAACAAAACCAATCAAGGATGAAGTAGATCTTACTAACCAAAACCACTAAAGGACAAAGTAGGTATTATTAACTAAAACCACTCAAGGATAAAGTAGATCTTATTAACCGAAACCACCCAAATATAAAGTAGGTCTTATTAACCACAACCACTCAAGGACAAAGTAGGTCTTACTAACCAAAACTATTCAAGGACACAGTAGATTTTATTAACCAAAACCATTCAAGGACAAAGTAGTTCTTATTAAAAAACCACTTAAATAAAAAGTAGGTCTTCTCAACCAAAACCACGCAAATAGATGTAGGTCTTATTAACCAAAACCACGTAATGATAAAGTAGGTCGTATTAACCAAAACCACCCAAGGATAAATTAGGCTTTAGTAACCAAAACCACCTAAATACAAAGTAGGTCATTTTAACCAAAACAACCCAAGGACAAAGTAGGTTTTATTAACCAACACCACCCAAATACAAAGGAGGTCTTATTATCCAAAACCACCCAAATACAAAATAAATCTTATTAAGCAAAACCAATCAAAGACAATGTAGTTCTTATCAACGAAAACCACCCTAATATGAAGTAATTCTAATTAACCAAAACCACTCAAGGATAAATTAGGTCTTATTAACCAAAACTACCAAAATATGAAGTAACTCTTATTAACCAAAACCACTCAATAAAAAATTAGGTGCTATTAAACCAAAACCACTCAAATATAAAATAGGTCTTATCAAGCAAAATCACTTAATTACTAGTATGTCTTATTAACTAAAACCATTGAAGGATAAAGTAGGTCTAATTAACCTAAACTTCTGAACGACAAAGAAGGTCTTATTAAAAAAAACCCACCCAAATATAAAGTAGGTCTTATTAACCAAAACTACACAAATACAAAGTAGATCTTTTTGAACAAAACCAATCAAGGAAATAGTAGATCTTATTAATCAAAACCACCCAAGGACAAAGTAGATACTATTAAACAAAACCACCCAAATATAAAGTAGGTCTCATTAACCAAAACCATTTAAATATAAAGTAGGTCTTATTAACCAAAATCACCCAAATATAAAGTAGGTCTTATTAACCCCAACCACTCAAGGACAAAGTAGGTCTTATTGACCAAAACCACCAAAGGACACAGTAGTTTTTTTAACCAAAACTAGTCAAGGACAAAGTAGATATCATTAACCAAAACCACCCTAATATAAAGTAGGTCTTATTAACCAAAACCATTTAAATATAAAGTAGGTCTTATTAACCAAAATCACCCAAATATAAAGTAGGTCTTATTAACCCCAACCACTCAAGGACAAAGTAGGTCTTATTGACCAAAACCACCAAAGGACACAGTAGGTTTTATTAACCAACACCACCCAAATACAAAGTAGGTCTTATTAACCAAAACCACCCAAATACAAAATAAATCTTATTAACCAAAACCACCCAAATATAAAGTAGGTCTTATTAACCAAAACCATTTAAATATAAAGTAGGTCTTATTAACCAAAATCACCCAAATATAAAGTAGGTCTTATTAACCCCAACCACTCAAGGACAAAGTAGGTCTTATTAACCAAAACCACCTAAATACAAAGTAGGTCATTTTAACCAAAATAACCCAAGGACAAAGTAGGTTTTATTAACCAACACCACCCAAATACAAAGTAGGTCTTATTAAACAAAACCACCCAAATACAAAATAGGTCTTATTTAGCAAAACCAATCAAAGACAAAGTAGTTCTTATCAACGAAAACCTCCCAAATATGAAGTAACTCTTATTAACCAAAACTACTGAACGACAAAGAAGGTCTTATTAAACAAAACCAATCAAGGATAAAGTAGATCTTATTAATCAAAACCACTAAAGGATAAAGTAGGTATTATTAAAGAAAACCACCCAAATATAAAGTGGGTCATATTAACCAAAGCTATTTAAATATAAAGTAGGTCTTATTAGCCAAAATCACCCAAATATAAAATAGGTCTTAATAACTCAAATCACCCAAATATAAAGTAGGTCTTATTAACCCCAACCACTCAAGGACAAAGTAGGTCTTATTAACCAAAACCACTAAAGGACACAGTAGCTTTTTTTAACCAAAACTAGTCAAAAACAAAATAGTTCTTATTAATAAACCACTTAAATACAAAGTAGGTCTTATTAACCAAAACCACCCAAGGGCAAACTAGGCTTTATTAAACAAAACTATCCAAATACAAGTAGGTCTTATTAACCAAAACAACCCAAAAACAAAGTAGGTCTTATAAAACAAAACCACCCAAATACAAGTTGGTTTTAATAATTAAAACCACCGAAATATGAAGTAACTCTTATTAACCAAAACCACTGAACGATAAAGTAGGTCTTATTGACCAAAACTACTGAAAAACAAAGTAGGTCTTATTAACCAAAACCTACCAAATATAAAGTAGATCTTATTAATCAAAACCACTAAAGGACAAAGTAGGTATTATTAACCAAAACCACCCAAGGACATATTAGGTCTTATTAAGGAAAACCACACAAATACAAGTAGGTCTTAATAACCAAAACCACCGACGAATAAAGAAGGTTTTATAAACCAAAACCACCCAAATACAAAGTATGTCTTATTAACCAAAACCTACCAAATATAAAGTATGTCTTCTTAAGCAATACCACCCAAATACAAGTTGGTTTTAAAAACTTAAACCACCGAAATATAAAGTAGGTCTTATTAACCGAAACCATTCAAAGACAAAGTAGTTCTTATTAACAAAAAACACCTAAATATGAAGTCACTCTTATTCACTAAAACCACCCAAATATAAAGTAGGTCTTCCTAAGCAAAACCACCCAAATATAAAGTAGATGTTACTAACCAAAAGTACTAACGGACAAATTAGGTCTTATTAACCAAAACAACGGAAGGATGAAGTATGTCTTATTAACCAAAAACAATCGCGGATAAAGTAGATCTTTTTAACTAAAAACCTCTAAAGGACAAAGTAGGTTTTATTAACCAACACCACCCAAATACAAAATCGGTCTTATTAAGCAAAACCAATCAAAGACAAAGTAGTTCTTATCAACGAAAACCACCCAAATATGAAGTAACTCTTATTAACCAAAACCACTCAAGAATAAATTAGGTATTATTAACCAAAACCACTCAAGGACAAAGATGGTCTTGTTAACCAAAACAAATCAAGGATAAAGTAGATCTTATTAAAAAAAACACTTAAATATAAAGTAGGTCTTATTAACCAAAACCATTTAAATATAAAGTAGGTTTTATTAATCAAAACTACTCAAGTATAAGTTGGTATGAATAACTCAAACCACCGAAATATAAAGTAGGTCTCATTAACCAAAGCCATTCAAAGACGAAGTAGTTCTTATTACCAAAAACACCCAAATATAAATTAGGTTTTATTAACCAAAACCACTCAAGGATAAATTAGGTCCTATTAACCAAAACCACCCAAATATAAAGTAGGTCACATCAAGCAAAATCACTTAAGTACTAGTATGCCATATTAACCCCAACCACTCAAGGACAAAGTAGGTCTTATTGACGAAAACCACTAAAGGACACAGTAGGTTTTTTTAACCAAAACCACCCAAGGACAAAGTACATATTATTAAACAAAACCACCCAAATATAAAGTGGGTCTTATCAACCAAAACTAGTTAAATATAAAGTAGGTCTTATTAACCAAAATCACCCAAATATAAAGTAGGTCTTAATAACTCAAATCATTCAAATGTAAAGTAGGTCTTATTAACCCCAACCACTCAAGGACAAAGTAGGTCTTATTAACCAAAACCACTAAAGGACACAGTAGGTTGTTTTAACCAAAACTAGTCAAGGACAAAATAGTTCTTATTAACAAACCAGTTAAATAAAAAGTAGGTCTTATTAACCAAAACTACTTAAGGATAAATAAGGTCTTATTAACCAAAACCACCTAAGGGCAAATTAGGCTTTATTAAACAAAACCATCCAAATAGAATGTAGGTCTTATTAACCAAAACAACCCAAGGACAAAGTAGGTTTTATTAACCAAAACCACCCAAACATAAAGTAGGTCTTATAAAGCAAAACCACCCTAATATAAGTTGGTCTTAATAACTAAAACCACCGAAATAAGAAGTAACTCTTATTATCCAATATCACTCAAGGATAAATTAGGTCTTATTAACCACAACCACCCAAATATAAAGTAGGTCTTATTAAGCAAAATCACTTAAGTACTAGTAGGTCTTACTAACCAAAACCACTGAGGAATAAAGAAGGTTTTATTAACCAAAACCACCCAAATACAAAGTATGTCTTATTAACCAAAACAACGGAAGGATGAAGTATGTCTTATTAACCAAAATCAATCAAGAATAAAGTAGATCTTATTAACCATAACCTCTCAAGGACAAAGTAAATCTTATTTATCAAAACCACCCAAATATAAAGTGGGTCTTCTTAACCAAAACCTACCAAATATAAAGTACGTCTTCTTAAGCAAAACTACTTAAATATAAAGTAGATCTTATTAAGCAAAACCACTTAAATATAAAGTAGGCCTTATTAACCAAAACCATTTATATATAAAGTAGGTCTTATTAACCGAAACCACCCAAGTATGAAGTTGGTCTGAATAACTCAAACCACCGAAATATAAAGTAGTTCTTATTAACAAAAACCACCCAAATATAAATTAGGTTTTATTAACCAAAACCACTCAAGGGTAAATTAGGTCCTATTAACCAAAACCACCCAAATATAAAGTAAGTCTTATCAAGCAAAATCACTTAAGTACTAATATGTCTTATTAACCAAAACCACTGAACGACAAAAAAGGTCTTATTATACAAAACCATCCAAATATAAAGTATGTCTTAGTAACCAAAACCACCCTAATACAAAGTAAATCTTATTAACCAAAACAACTCAAATAGAAAGTAGGTCTTATTTATTAAAACCATTCAAATATAAAGTAGTTTTTATTAACCAAAACCATTTAAGGACAAAGTAAATCTTATTAACCAAAATCACTCAAGGGGAAAGTAGGTCTTAATGTTCGAAACCACTCAAGGACAAGGTAGGTATTATTAAACCAAAATCATCCAAGGACAAAGTAGGTCTTATTTACCAAAATCACTCAAGAACAAAGTAGGTATTATTAACCAAAACTACCCAAGAAAAAAGTAGGTCTTATTCTTATTAATCAAAACCACCCAAGAACAAAAGATAAAGATAAATTATGTGGTGAGAGCAAATATCAACAAAGGACAAAGTAATTCGATAGAACTAAAAAGCAACAATCAAGAACCACGTAGGTCTTGAGAACAAACATCAGCCAAGGAACTAACATGCCTTGAGAACCGAAAACAAAAACCAGACATGGTCCAGTTTGGTCGTGAGAAACCACTGTTAATTTTAAGTGGCTAAAGTGTAACAAAATGTGAAAGGCGAGCGTTCACTTTGAGAGGACAAAATCGTATGTGTACTTCTTATCGAATTAAATAACATAGATGTACCAGCCTGAGAATGAAAGAAATAGTCATTGGGATGTTAAAATCTTCCAAAGACTAGAAAAATCCATAAATAGCCGATATATCCAGACGTAAGAAATCCATTCCACAAAGTAAACATCTGTAGGTCTTTTGGTAAATTGATATTCATGAGGACTCACCCAACTTCGAGAAACATTTGGGTGTTTGTTGTCCTTAAGGAAGTTAAAACTCATTAAATACTCAGAAAGTTGAGAAATGCACTAGGTTTTTTTTCAAGTGAGTAAAATAATCTGAAGTCTACTATAAATAATTCAACTTCTTATGAGTGACTTGGTAACATAGTCTGAGGAAAATTAACCAAGCTAAAATTCATGTGGTATGCAGAAGGTTTTGACCGGTAGGTGATCTTACAAAGATTGTTTGTTTGTTTTTGAATTTTGCGTAAAGCTAAACGAGGGTTAACTGCGCTCGCCGTCTCTAATTTAGCAGTGTAATAATAGAGGGAAGGAAGCTAGTCATCACCACCCCCTGTCAACTCTTGGGCTACTCTTTTACCAACGAATAGAGGGATTGATCGTCACATTATAACGCCCACACGGCTTAAAGGGCGAGCATGTTTGGTGCGACGGGAATTCGAACACGCGACCCTCAGATTACGAGTCGAACGCTTTAACCACCTGACCATGCCGGGCCCTCTTATAAATATCCTGAGATGATATGGGAGAAATTTTCTTCCTAAGATAGAGGCTACAGTTTATAGCGAGTAAGATTTAGAATCACCGAATGAATGAAAAATCTGACATCTGAGACTTAGTTATTTGATTTGTTTTAATCATATATTTTTGATTTTATAGTTTCCAAAATAATTGAAAAAATATTTTACCACTTTTGACATTGTAATTATTTAAAAAACAAATCTCATTAAATCTAATATAAAGTTTCACAAAATATTTATTTAAGACCTATTTTCTTAATTTATTAAATCATAATTTTATGGGTTTACTTCTTTCTTTTGAATTTCCTGCAAAGCTACACGAAGGCTATCTGCACTAGCCGTCCCTAAGTTAGCAGTGTAAGACTAGAGGAAAGGCAGTTAGTCATCACCATCCACCGCCAACTCTTGGGCTACTCTTTTACTAACGAATAGTGGGATTGACCGTAACATTATAACACTCCCTTCGGCTGAAAGGGCGAGCATGTTTGGTGTAACGACGATAATTTTATAGGATGTTTCTTTGTAGGTAAGCACACAATTACACAACGAGTTTATATGTACCCTGCTTACCACTAGTATCCAACACTGTTCTTAGCGTTGTTTGTTTGTTTGTTTGGGAATTTCGCACAAAGCTACTCGAGGGCTATCTGTGCTAGCCGTCCCTAATTTAGCAGTGTAAGACTAGAGGGAAGGCAGCTAGTCATCACCACCCACCGCCAACTCTTGGGCTACTCTTTTACCAACGAATAGTGGGATTGACCGTCACATTATACACCCCCACGGCTGGGAGGGCGAGCATGTTCAGCACGACGCGGGCGCGAACCCGCGACCCTCGGATTACGAGTCGCACGCCTTACGCGCTAGGCCATGCCGGGCCTCTTAGCGTTGTAAGTCCACAGACATGCCGCTGAGTCACTGGGGAAGATGGGTTATAAAACGTATGAAGAACACAGTACTGCTAAGTTTACACAGGTTTATATAATTATGACTTAAATGTGTAGCACCTGAGACCTTTTATAATGAAATAGCTCATCTTTGGTAAATAATATTGATGATATAAGATTTATCAGTTACACTAAATAAAATACCACTGTTGTTTTTATCTTTGCTGAATATACGTTTTCGTGCAAAGTGTAAATATTTTATATTTATTTGTAGTTCAGTCTTTATCTGCGATTTTAAACAGAAATAAATAGTAAAATATAGACGATACTTATTAGTTCAACCATAGACATACGCGTTGTTTATGAGGTATTATTTGTTTTTACTGAAAATAATAACTGTATTTCGTCCTTAACTCATCTTGTTTACTGCATAATCATTTGTTCGTTTCTTTCGCCAAGTGACAAGTAATCGATAGGTAAGCACGAGCTTCAATACGAGCACAACTGACTTGAAAGGCGTTAATGGACTGCATCTGTCTGCAAAGTTTGGATGTAGTTTCGAGATATAACTGCAGTTCTTCGCTGGCACCTCGAAACGTCGTCCAAAACTTCTTAAGCAGACACAGCTCATTAACAACGCTTATCAAGAATACGTTTCACTTGTTTAAACTTTCAATCAAGAACAGACAGGATTGTTTAGTGGATGACGGCTTATGACACAGGAAACCACGTGAAACATTGCCGTCAGTAACAATTTAAACGACATATTTGGCTCCATCTTTTGTTGATAATATAAACTATTTGATTTAATTTCACTACTTGTACTTTGCTTGAATCCTGAGGTCAATCAATTTATTATTCTCTTATCATCGCAGTGACTGTCATTCAAATTTAAAAAGCTAGTCAGAAACATAAAATAATAAGATAAAATGTTTCTATATGTGTTTCATCTGAGAGTACTCTGTCACACTATAAATTTTAAAGTATCGATCACACAACAAATTATTATTATTATTATTTTATAGAAAAGATAACGATATAGTTTACATACAGTCTAATTAACATACAGTTTAATACATTAAATTCTTCAAAAAAACAAGTGTCAAGTGATGAGGCTGGAAAAGAATGTTATTACGTCGGAAAGTTCTTATTAATAAGCCATTATTAATTATACAGAATTTCAAACAATGCCGAAAGTTCTTTGTCAAAGAAAAACAAGTTACAAAAAATAATGTTTAAGACAACAACAGTCTTCTAAACTGCATCCCAAGACACCGAGGAGTAACTCTCTCATCCGCCAAATGAATATAGTGATAGCGAAAGAGAACCCTTGGGCCCATAAAAACGCGAGATTAGTTTTAGAACACACATTGTAACAAACTTTACACACGTACTCTCCAATGTACATAGACGCCGACTTCCAAATTATTTTTTTTAAGTAGGCTAAGGATAGAAAGGTCTAATTATGGTCCATCGAGGGATTTGACATATCAAGATATATGATAAGTGAGAAATTCAAATTGGTTCACCTCTTTTTATAGAGTTTGTGTTCGATACCTACAAGTTGAGTATTAAACCTTGTCACTGTTTATTAAGAAGAATTCACCTGTAGCCTTTTTGTACTTGTTAAGTATTGCTAATCATCATAAAATGTTCTTTAATCTTGCAATGCAAAGACATTTGGTTTAATCAAATATTTAGGCAAACACGTGTTATATTAAAGTTGAAAAATAAATGTTTACTAATACAGTTGTCAATAAAACGACAGTAAGCTATTTTCAATGTGCTACATTTAATAGACATTTTACTATGATGATGGAAGCTGAACCATAGGGTATCTATTACAAAGTAGAACTGTACATGATATTTTCAAGAAAGTACTAGTTTATTTAAATAACAACTTCTATAATTCGTTCACCGGGCTACCAGTTAGTGCCTTTCTACAATAATGAAGGTTGGAATGCGAACTTCAAGAAATAAGTTTTTAATTTACTTACCTCCAAATAGTAGTACCTTCTTTTTACGTTTCAATTATTTTTTATTTTTTACTTTGGAGAACAGTCACCTTCCCACAACAGGTGGTGAAGGGTGATATAGATGTGGGACGTTGTGGGCTTGAGCACCCACATTACGCTCTCCTAGTTTCTATTTCTATATCTATTGCTATTTCTTTATTTTATTTCTTTTTGTGAGACTGGCGAATGGATGTTAAGACTAATAGACGGTGTATTCTCACCGCAATGGGAGTCCTATTTTTTCATTCACCTCTAAAACCTAGGATACATTTTATATCCCGCATCATATCTTGTATCCTAGGATCTTTTTAATTAGTGCAGCGTATTTTTTATTATATTTTAATTTACTTTTTGCTTCGACTTGTTTCTAGGTTATAACAAACTAACATCATTAATCAGAGATTTGGATTTGCTGTTTTTAACGCAGTCGTTCCTTTATATTTTGTAGAATACTAAATAAGGTACTGTGAAGGTCGTAAGAGTATTAGAAAGTAGACTTGTTTCTTCTAGATTTCACACAAGCTAAAAAAACATAATTCTAGTGTTAAGAATGTTAGCATATCCTTTTAAAAGTTAGCTTTCTTACAAATATTTGATGTTATTTCAAAAAGCCTAAGTAAGTAATAAAACAGGAATTATGAGCCATTAATAGATTAATATTATATGGCTGTAACATACAGATATTCAGTACTTTGTACACTGTACAACCGATGTACTTAGGCAGCTAACAACTTTATTATGCATGAAGGAGTAAAAATAATATCAATACACACAATATTTAATTTTATTACACACACAATTTTTTTAAAAGACGCAAAGAGTAATTTAAAACAATGTTTTATACGTGTATGTTTTATTTGGGTAAGCTGCTATTTTACTGGGTAAATATTTTACACGCTTAGTAGAGGTTTAGTCCAAGTATATATTTTCCCCATGCTATGCATTATATGCAACGAATTTAATTACACAGAAGTTATAAATTCTTACTATATTCTCAACAAATATCCATGACAATCTCTAGCTGCAATTTAACATTTTAGATCCCGAAATAATGTGATCAAGTAGGCAATAGTTACATTAAATCATCATGGGCCGTATCAACTATTTACTAGTTACGCTAATTATCGTTGGAATATATAAATTTAGCTATACTAATCCTTTGCCCATAGTTGAGCTTTAAAGAAAAACCAGCAAACAAGATAAATAACAAACTGGGAATTTAAAAGCCTTCAAATAAGGAGCGTAAAAAATGCAAGGAAACAAAGGTATGAGAAATTCTAACTATTATTTACCCAAACTACAAATCCCTGTTTTGACTCCACTAAATGCAATAACAGCATAAAGTCAAAATTGAGATTTATAGTTTTAGTAAATTTTAGTAAATACAGTAGCTTCAACCTGTTTGCTAAGCTTTTTTTTTTACGATCGCTATTTGCAGGTTTTAAAATTCCCAATTATTTGTTTATCTTGTTGCTTCTAAGTAAGGGATAGCTGTGCGCAAAATTCAACAAACAAACGTGTAAGGAGCAGTAACTTCTCATATTATGTCTAAGTACAATATATTAGTTCGTTGTCTTTGTGTTAATATCGGGCATGTTTTTATTACATAAACAAAGTCGTTATTGTTACCTCAATGTAATCAGCAATTTAAAAAAGAAACAAACAGATCTGTCCAGAATCAGACGTGTAGTTACCAAATAGTTTTATAGTAAATAGTCAGACGTGCAGTTACTAAACAGTTCAATAGTTTGTTTGTTTTCTTTTTTTGAATTTCGCGCAAAGCTAATCGAAGGCTATCTGTGCTAGCCGTCCCTAATTTAGCAGTGTAAGACTAGAGAGTATGAGCTAGTCATCACCACCCACCGCCAACTCATGGGCTACTCTTTCACCAACGAATAGTGGGATTGACCGTCACATTATACCGCCCCCACGGCTGAAAGGGCGAGCATGTTTGGTGCGAACGGGATTTGAACCCGCGACCCTCAGATTACGAGTCGAACGCCTTAACCTACCTGGCCATGCCGGGCCAGTTCATTAGTAAATAGTCAGACCTGTGGTTATCAAATATTTTATTAATAAGTAGTAAGACGTGTATTTATCAAAAGTCCATTAAAAAGTAACCATATGCATCGTTACGAAATAGAAACATACAGTATAACATAAAAAATTTACAAGCTATCAGTCTGGGATTTCATTATTTTTACATTACAGTTTATTATTAAATATATAAAACGTTTTCCAAAATTTGATATGGGATTTTAACAGTTTAAATTTTGGTTGTTAAAACCCGTAAGTACAACGAATCGGCAACCAATTGTCCCTATGAGAATTTAATTCAATTCTAGAGCTCATACCCGGCGACTGCGATGAATAGAATAGATAAATAGAAGTCCTGTGCTCGTGTCGTGAACAGAGGAATTTCATGTTCGAGATTCTGAACAGCAGTACTATTGGTTTTGGAACAGTTCCATATTATGCCAGCATAATATTTGCGGGTATTTAGAGCCAATGTGCAAAAGTTTAATTGTGAATGGTTGAGCTCCATTCGTTCGATAATTCTACGTGAGTAAAATATCCAGATATCTTCTCTGAGGACTAATTACGGTTAATGAACTGCTTGTGGTATTTTGATTCACTTCAAAATGACAAATGAGATAAAGCCATCTGAGGCCACTAGAAATGTCTGTATATATTGTTTTAATGTTATTAGTTAGCTCTAATGTTATTAGTTAGAGTAACTGTTAATAGGTGATTAAAATCAGCACTGTAAAACAATAATGATATTAGTATATGTATGTATAATAAGTAATAAGTAACATTGGCGGAATATCCATTGTCAGTCCTAGTTGTCAACTTGACGTCATAACATATAATGCCCGTGGTAATAGCACCGAAAGGCGTTGGGGACATCTCATCTATCAGACAAAATCCAAACAGTGACATTGATCGAGACAGCTATCATCGAAAATCAGTTAAGAGTACAGAACCGAGTGTTACACCCACAACGTCTCAACTGTTACTGTCTTTCACTGTGTGCAGGCATTATCCGTTATGACACAAATTGACAGCTAAGACTGACAGTAGCAATTTTGCCAATGGTTATTATATATATATACAAACTCAGGATACGAAAATAGTGGCTGTATATTGCTCTTTCATTTCTATTACCCTGAAGCAAATAAGTTGTAACCGTGTCGTTCCAGTTAAACAGTAACTTTTGTCTCATCCAGAACATGATAAAATTCAGATGACATGACTGGCCATCAGATCTGTTATTTTTATAACAGTGAACTGAGAGATAATTCATATTTCATATAAGAGGTTTTGTCTTGTAATAGCTAAAATGTCAACAACTTACATTTATATTTAACTGTGTTGTGTAAACGATTATATTACAAGTGTTTGAGTGTATTGTATCGATATTGTTATCATTTATTGTTGCCAGATTATCAATATATCTGACATTGTATCTCACTATTACAAAACTGTATTCATGGTGATACAGTTTGAGAGACAATTTTGCAAAAATTATGCGAATAATTAGAAAGATGCCAATAGTTTGTTCATGCATGACCAGGTGGGTTAAGGCGTTCGACTCGTAATACTGAGGGTCGCGGGTTCGAATCCCTGTCACACCAAATATGCTCGCTTTTTCAACCGTGGGGGCATTATAATGTAACGATCAAGCCCACTATTCGTTGGTAAAAGAGTAGCCCAAGAGTTAGCGGTGGGTGGTGATGACTAGCTGCCTTCCTTCTAGTCTTACACTACTAAATTAGGGACGGCTAGCGCAGATAGCCCTCGAGTAGCTTTGCGCGAAATTCAAAACAAACAAACCAAAAACAAAGCCAGAATAAATAGTTATGTATTATTCTTATGCAGAGTTCTTAAACTAGTCTTAAGTCGCCCAAACTTTATCCCACAAAACGCGCAACATAGAAACAACCAGTGAACGATCAAATAAAAACATGGCAGTAATTTCGGTTTAAAAGTATTTGACCCTAAACAAAGGTTTTGAGGTCAAATATAACCAGAGGTTTCAGACAATTCTTTTCTTTTTGCCCCTCTTGTGTTTTAAAGGATTTGGAAGGGTTAATGTGAAGAGAAAATAAAAGAATTAAACAGTAAGTAAATGACAAGAGAAAAACAAGGAGGTTCAAAACAGAATGAACGTGATACTGAACTCATGGGGGTAGGGGACCTGTAGGCCTAATGCCCAGAATTATGTGTGGGGGAGGGTACTGGAGGGCCAAGAGAAAATTCAATAAAATATTATCATCCTTAGCAGCTGAATATTACCATAAAGCAGAGCAAAGAAACCCCTTAAGTACCATCCCCCACACGATGACAAGCGTCTCACACAAAACAATGTCCCCATACAACGAATACATAGTTATGAAAGAAACGTAAGTAAACATAAAAGTTATTTCTAACCAATTCAGCTACGGGCATAGGGCAGATAGATTATAAGGCGCTTGTCCTTTTCTAGGGGATCTCCCCGGTACTCTTGTATTTTCTGATCCCAACCACTATGTGACCCTGTCTACAGGACGCTTATCGATATATGCTTTGTAGGTGTAATATATTTGATCATCTTTAATAGATGATTAAGTCATGGTCTGGTGCCATTAACTAAATACACAGATACTAGGTTATATAAGTACCCTGAACATCTTAATTTGTATATAGATACTAGGTTATATAAGTACCCTGAACATCTTAATTTGTATATAGGAACTATGTTATATAAACACCAGCACTTTATATATATGTACTAGGTTATATAAATATCAACACCTTATTTTTATATAGGTACTAGGGTATATAAATACCAACACCTTATTTTTATATAGATACTAGGGTATATAAATACCAACACTTTATTTTATATATAGATAACAGGTTGTATAAACCCCAGTTTCTTTTCTATATAGATGCTAGGCTATATAAACCCCCAACGTCTTATATACAGATACCAGGTTATATAAGCTACAACATCTTATTTTGTATATAGAACATCTCTCCACTGTCTGCAACACAGTCACATTTTATGAAATCATAAGAATCGAAAATTGCTTCATCTCCTAAAGTTTTAATAAACTTAACTTCTTTCGTTAACATTCTAAAATTATTCCCAGTATATAAAGACACAAATACATACATAGATACATACACGTGTATAATTTCGGTTTGGCTCTTTATTGATGATGTATTGTCAACGAATATTAACTTTTACAGCAGAAATCAACGTTTTCCTTTCTAGGTTTACCCCAATGAGAAAGCGGCTAATTTACGAAATTACAATGTTAAAATCTGGGATTCGATTCCCCACGTTAAACACAGGAGGTAATTCTATGTAGATTTGCTTCAGAACAAACATTTTTAGCAAAATACTTTTGTTGTATCGGAAAAACATTTTGCAAATTTAATTGTTTAGAAATTATAAAAGATTGTAGATTATTCTGTATTTGTTTGTTTGTTTTTGAATTTCGCGCAAAGCCACACGAGAGCTATCTGTGCTAGCCGTCCCTAATTTAGCAGTGTGAGACTACAGGGAAGGCAACTAGTCATCACCACCCACCGCCAACTCTTGGCCTACTCGTTTACCAATGAATAGTGAGATTGACCGTCACGTTATAACGCCCCCGCGGCTGAAAGAACGAGCATGTTTGATAGATGTTAATGAAACACGAAATCCCCAACGATTACTAGCGCAACTCTGAGGTTAAGTTTTAGCAGCAATTTGCACAGTTGGAATAAGTTTAATTATTGTTAATTTTCTCTTTGCGAAGTTTTTTTTTTTTTTATTTTGGTGATATATATTCCGACATACGTGATAGAAAGTTAGATAGATAGAAACATGACGAATATTCAGAACTCGGAAGAATCGTTAGAAGTGTGTGAGCAGTGACATCTTAACGCACGTGACTTCCACGTGGTTGAACTGGACTGCAAGTTGCGCTTTATGACAGAAGTAGCATAAATTGGCAAGCAGCGAGTTTCGTTCGGAAGATCTCAACAAGTCCATGAACGAAACGTTTGAAATTTCTACCCGAGATGCACTACCAGTGGATCAATACTAACTCGCATTGTTGTTGGAATATATTTGACTATAGTAAGTACAATTCACAAGAAATTCACTTTTTTCCGAACTACTTCTGAAGTAACCAAATTTGCACGAATCACATTCAGTTTAATATAACATGTTCTTTATAATACAAAATAATACATTAATATATTTTATAATTCCATGATATTACAGTTAACGTTCTACTTCCTATGTTTTTTCAACGTACAACCTGTACCCATTAGCCGAATCTCCATCTGAAGAAACAATTGTGGAATCAAAGATTTTTACAGGAAGTCTATAACGCACTGTAACGTTTGACAGACATAAATATTCACTGCTTATAATACCGCTGTATGTCTGTATAATCGATAATACTTTTAATGTCTAATGTTAAAGATTAGTCAATCTTACAGTGCTTTTAAACTGTAATATGTAACTAGTGCAGCAATAAGTCTACGGATTTATAATGTTAAAATGAGGGGTTCGATTCTCTTCGGTGGGCTCAGCAGGTAATCTGATGTGGCTTTGTTATAAGGAAACACATAAACACACTTTAAACTATAAAAAAAACAAAAGTCAGTTCAGAGAATTTTGATCATTAATTACTGGATAATTCGCCTTTTCTAAAATATTCCTTTTTATCGATGAAAGGCACTTTGTTCTTGCGTGCTTGATATTTTCAGTGTATTTTACATAAACAATAGAGGGAAAAAGCATCTAATTTCTATATAATTAAAGTAATAAAATTCTATAACAAAATCACATTTGGTCATTTTTGAGTAACGATAATTGTTTTGGTTTTGTTTGGAAAGTCGTCCAAAGCTGCACCAAGGATATCTGCACTACACGTCTTTAATTTAGAAGGACTAGAGGTAAGGCAGCTAGTCATCACCACCCACCGCCAGCACTTGGGTTACTTTTTATTATCAATGTATAGTGAGACAGATCATAACGCCCCCACGGCTGAAAGTGCAAGCATGTTAGATGGGTCGTAGATTCGAGCCCAAGACCCTCAGATTGCGAGTTAAGCATCCTAACCACCTGGTCATGCCGGGCCTTGTCCTTTTTTCAAATGCTCTTTGACATGCTAGAGTATTTCAAATTCACATGGCATAACTTACAGTATTAAAATAATTGTACATGACTGTGTGTTATAACAAAGCGTCGCGCCAAACATGCTCACCCTTTCAGCCATGGGGGCGTTATAATGTGACGGTCAATCTCACTATTCGTTGGTAAAAGAGTAGCCCAAGAGTTGGCTGTGGGTGGTGATGACTAGCAGCCTTCCCTCTAGTCTTACACTGCTAAATTAGGGACGGGTAGCACAGATAGCCCTCGAGTAGCTTTGTGCGAAATTTCAAAACAAAACAAAAACAACACAAAATAAGAAACATCATACTTGTATCAAATATATAACAGTTGAATCTATTTCTGTAGAATCATGTTCAGTGTAAGTAAAGTAAAGCTAATTTGAAAAGAAAACGCTTGGTATATTATGCTTGAGTTAATGAAATATGACGTAAAGACAACATCCTTGACAGGAAGATCAAACATTATTTTGCAGCGTTTTTCTTTGGTGAATGTCCTATTGCCAATGCTAACCATTTAATACCACAAGAGCAATCTTAGTTGGATGTACACATATATACACGTGTGTGTATATGTGTGTAATACAAACTTCCTGGAGGAAACCATAAAGCGAGATTGTTAAACAATGCCGTTGTCAAAGAAATAATAAAAAACTTCTAGCTTAGTGTTCTAGTCTGAAAACAACACTGAAACCACATTGCCAATCCAGTGTCCAGTTTTTGGCAAGCCTTTTATGGACGCTTTTTCAAATGCTTTCTGAAAATCCAGGTACATCACATCCAAATCAGTACCATCATCGAAGAAAGCAATAAGGCAAAGTTTTCTCTAAGTGAAACCATGCTGACTAATCAATTTTATTAAATTACTTTTCAAAGCATCTTTTATCAGACTTCAAAACTTTCACATTCACTGATGTAAGACATAACATACCTCTAACTACTGGGAACAAATTTCATCTTCTCTCTTGAAAAGTCGAGTGACATTATCCAATTCCAATCTTCTGGTTTCTTCCTTCTATTCAAGGATTTGGGTAAATACAGTCAGCCCCAGGAGCTTTACCATGTTTAAACTTTCCAGGTTTTGTTAAAAAGATTAGAGTTAATGACGTCACATCGTTCATTCTTGTCCCCATCTAGCAACTGTTTAGAATGAAGAAATATTGCTTGAATTTTCCTTAGTAACTATTGAAGCCATCACCTGATGGCTGAAGTTATCATCTGATAACAATATTTCTGTGTCATCTCTCTAAACCACTACTCTCAAATAACCTTTTGTTTACTTTTAATCCATTTTAAAGAAATCATTACTATTAATTTTTACATTTTCAACCAATATTTTTTTCATATTGTTTTTGCGATATCTTATTTCCAGTTCGACCACTTTATCAACTTCAAAATATTTTTTCTATTGTGTCCTTGATACCATTAGTGAGCCAACGTGAATTTTATCACTTTCTTTTAAGGAACATGTTCCATCTGGAACATTTAAGGATTTATTTAATTTTTCTTTTTTTCGAGTTGATCAGTAACTCCAATTAATTCAGTTATAGAATTCACAGCAGACAATTCTTCTATCATACATCCAGAAAACGCCTTTTTTTGGAATAAAACTTTAATTATTCCTTATTTCCAAAAGAAATACAACATCACATCTAATTAAGCAACAATTACTTGTACCCGGATTTTAACCATTTATGTGTTAGAAGTTAACAATAAATCTAAAATAGCATTCTTCCTAGTAAGTTCCTGGTAACATATCTCCATCAAGACTTCACACTCGCATTTTCTAATTATCGACAAAAAAATAAAATCTCTACTAACTATAACTTCACTAACAGCTGAATTTTTTATTTCACTGTAGAGTTTTCCATTAATACCTCAGTTTCATATGATGCTCTATAACACATTCTCCTGTTCCAATCACTAAGAGAAACCCAAACAGATTCAACGTAATTACTAGTAGCTTGGATACCTTCAACTTGAACAATCTGTAACTCATAATTTATACATGAAGCCACTTCCCCCTCTTCTAAGTACTCTATTCCTATTACTTAACTTATAACTCTTTATTTCAAAGAAATTCTTTTCTTCAAAATTAACTTAATTCAACTACGTTTAGATAATTTCCATTAGATCAAAATCCTTTGTTATAAGCAGTACTCAAAAATATTCCATTTTTATTTCGTGTAATCCTAGCTTTACAATAACAGTTAAGCCTAATTTTAAAACTACATTTTAATTCGTTTTTCTACAATTCATTTTTCATTCATCACTAGCCTTCACCATCGTCTAGCTTATAGTTACCCTTACATACAATCTAACCTTCACCTTACTTAAATGTAAAGCATCCATTCCATAAAGCTCCCTTTTACCACAATTACAACCAGCCAGTTGCCCATTTTACCTGTTAACAGAAGTCCAGCATTAAGGAGGTCCGGCATGGCCAGGTGGATTAAAGCGTTCCAAACATGCTCGCCCTTTTAGCCATGGGAGCGTTATAATGTAACAGTAAATCCCACTATTCCTTGATAAAAGAATAGCCCAAGAGTTGGTAGTGATTACTAGCTGCCTTCCCTCTAGTCTCACACTGTTAAATTAAGGACGGCTAGCGCAGATAGCCCTCGTGTAGCTTTGCTCGAAATTCCCAACAAAAGTTCCAAACAAAACCTATGAAGAGAGCCATCTATTGTCATATTATGGAGTTTTGATGCACAGTGAACGAATTTACTCCACTTATCAAAGGTGAAAGTGTTTTCGCTTTTTTGCAGAAGAAGGAATGAAATATCATACGTAAGCGACTCGTAAATGAGCATGAATAATTAAATATAAAAAAGTATAAGAGAATTAATGGTGCTTCAACTATAGCTTCGTAAACATCTTTAGGTTCATGGATGCGCTATAAAGGTGACCATCAAATCCAATTATTCAATTTCATATGAGTAACCTAAGAGTTGGCGGTGAGTGCTGTTGGCCGGCTATATTTCCTCTAGTCCATCAGTTCAAAATTAGGATTTGGTTTGAACTTCGTGCAAGCTACACGAGGGCTATCTACACTAGCCGTCCCTAATTTAGCAGTGTAAGACCAGAGGAGAGGCAGCTAGTCATCACCACCCACCGGCAACTCTTGGGCTACTCTGTCACCAACGAATAGTGGGATTGAGTGTCACTTTATAACGCCTCTACGGCTGAAAGGGCCATCATGTTTGGTGGGACGGGGATTCGAACCCGCGACCCTCGGAATACGAGTCGAGTGTCTTAACCACCTGGCCAAGCCGGGCCTCAAAATTAGGGAATGCTATTTCTACCTGTTATGCAGCTTTGTGCGAAATTCTGAAATGAACAAACAGATGGTTTGTTTGTAGTTGTAGTTGAGTACAAAACTACACAAAGGGCTATCTGTGTTCTTCCCATCACAAATATCGAAATCCGTTTTCTAACATTGTAAGTCCGCAGACATGCCGCTGTGTCATTAGGGGATAAACATAGATGAACTGTTATGGCGCAAATTCTGCTGATTCATCGTGGGTATATAATGTGGCTGTCAATCTCACTGTTTATTTGTAAAAGAGTTGACCAAGAGTTAGCTATGAGTGGTGTTAACTAACTGCCTTCCCTTTAAACTATTACCATTTAACGCCTTGTAAGACGCTTCGTCTTGGAAGACGCGCCCTAATTTTGGAAGGACAATTCTAAGTAAAATATATTTTGATTCGGCAACCGACACTTTGATGTAACCTTCACTTTTTTCAACCTACTGAGTAAATACAGTCAAATACATCATATTCTTCACAGTACATCAACAGTATTAGTTAAATTGAATGTTTTATGTTATTTAAAATACTTGTTATTGGTAAGTAATGAGAGTACGATCTTTTTGAGAGACCGTTTCGAGTAGACCCTAAGCTAACCTCTTCCCTTAACCCATCACTTTTGTCTTTGAAGACGCGTGGGGATTTTTAAGGTATTTTTAAAGAAAAATTACGTCTTAAAATACGGTGTTTCAAAATTATGAAAGGTTATACAAAAAGCTCGTGACTTACTTTGCGCGAAAATTCGACATAACAAATAACTGATCAATCACTGTTTTGTTTGACTCCTAGAACGGTGTTGACTTTTACTTTTATAACACGCTCACAGCGGGCTCAGTAACATCGCATCTCCAACCTTGGAGTTTGTAATGAGACTTGGGACTATCCGATCTGTAGCATGATATATAACGATTAGGCCATGCCTGAGTCATATATATTAACAAATAGACCACCACTAGCTTATATATATTAACGATTAAGTCATACTTAGATTGTATGTATATTAACTATTAAACCACGCCTAGCTTATATATATATATATATATATACATTAATAATTACGCCACGCCTAGCTTATATACATATATGTATTAATTATTAGACCACGCCTAGCTCATATATATTAATTATTAGACCACGCCTAGCTCATATATATTAATTATTAGACCATGCTTAGCACACATACACTAAAGACGAAGCCAATGTTTCGCTATAAAATTGAGAAATCTGATTGATTAGTGCTCCAAAACGGTTATGTTTTCTTATTGTAGTTCCATATCGTTGTTGTTTAATGTAAGGAAAAAATGTCTAAACATACAAACTGTTTTGTGTGGCTATACATTACTTTTTTAACAACTGAAAGAAAAATAGTGGAAATCTTGAAAATATTCTTGCAAGATACTAAAGAACCGTTATTGTTTAAAATAAACTGTAAAAGATAATATAATAAAACATCTAATAAGCTGAAATATGTGTGAAGTAGATTACAGAAGTACCGTTCTTATAAAAATAATTAAACCTAATAACTTATTATATTAACCTACTTTTACCGACAGAAAATTTGAGCCTCTAAAACAACAGATTTTTTTTAAGATATCTTATTCATTTTCAAGGATCTTGGGGAATATTGGAAATGGAGCTGATCAACTTCGCTGTATCCGATTAAGGGATCTGTCTCTTTAGTGACCCGTTCGAATCCCCGTCACAACAAACGTGCTCGCCCTTTCAGCTGTGTGGGCGTTATAATGGTCGCTCAATCCCACTATTTGTTGGTAAAAGAGCAGCCCAAGAGTTGGCGGTGGGTGGTGATGACTAGCTGCCTTCCCTCTAGTCTTCCACTGCTAAATTAGGGTCGACTAGCGCAGATTGCCTTCGAATAGCTTTGCGCGAAATTCGAAACAAACTGAACCTAAATTCCAAATTGCACGAAACAAACGTGCAAAATAAATTATTCGGAAAAACTTATATACATTATGTTTTCTCGAACCGTGTATTAATGTATAATTTATTTTATTTCGTGTATGCAGAACGTCATTTGGTGATTAACAAGTAAAATTCAGTCAATTTAATTAATATTCAGGTGAAGTGCCCATTATTAATAGGATTTATACCAAACTATTTGCCTAGATGGCGGTAGTGCTATAGTTTGTAACTGGTGAACTTGTGTGTGTAAACAGATAGAATACCTTACTTGATGTATCGAGTAGTATTGACCATCCCTTCATTTACCATAAGACTTGATCGTCTAACTGTCCAATTGACATACCATAACAGGTACACGAGCGTATTTTGTCATGGTTTGTAGAAGGTTCAATGAAGGTTCTTGAAAGTGAAGTCGCTAATTTTTTTGAGTCCACTTTTCGATAATTGTGCAGATCCCCTCCAAAACAAAATAACAAAAGACAGAAGGTGTAGTAATATCTGTGATGTCCACTGCTATCGACGTAGGATATTCTCTAAAGTAAGGAGTGTCATACGTCTATTTACTCTGCAACTGTAGTCCATGTATTGTGGCCAGAACTGGATTTAGACCCTGAGAGGTTATGTCTTTTCAAGGACCACATGTAATTTAATGGGTTACACCCCATCTATATCCGACATTGACTGTACTAAACTTCTTTGTATTCGGTAACAGTACAGGCAGATTGATGTGGGTTATTAAACACACTGTTTTGCAGCCCAAAGACCTCATGGCCTTGGCTTAGGGCATCAGAATTGTGCAGTAACTGGTGGTTTCTCTACAAGACTGGAACTACATTGTTATCCTATTCGCTCTGTAATGCAGCTTTGAAAGTAGTATGGCGATTTCTTGCAGAATTTGACTGTTACAATCGTCCATCTATGCCATGTTGTATAGCTATAGTTATTTATTGGGAATATTTTGTTCGTCGGATTACCACATCGTATAGCTATGGTTGGCCCGGCATGGCCAAGCGCGTTAAGGCATGCGACTCGTAATCCGAGGGTCGCGGCTTCGAGCCCGCGTCGCGCCAAACATGCTCGCACTCCCAGCCGTGGGGGCGTTATAATGTGACGGTCAATCCAACTATTCGTTGGTAAAAGAGTAGCCCAAGAGTTGGCGGTGGGTGGTGATGACTAGCTGCCTTCCCTCTAGTTTTACACTACTAAATTAGGGACGGCTAGGTGCAGTGGGCTAACAACCTACTCACTTAAAATCCTGTTGAAGAATCCGCAAGTGATTGCGGCCATTTGTTCCTTGATGGAATCTAGTGGCAGATGATGATGATGATGATAGCTATGGTTAATTATTGGGATTATTTTGTTTGTAGCATGACTGTTTGTACTTCTTCATCTTTATTGAGCTACATTCATATTTATGTGTTTTTACTATTTTCATGAGATGTCATATAGATGACCATGTTGTTTGTCAACTTTCTGGTGGACTGTGTGCCCTTTCATATTTAATTTTCTAAGGTGGCTGTTGGAACAAGTTGGATGTCAATTAAACGCATTTACGAGTTTTCTCTTTGGCTCTGCTTACATTGGGACATTAGGGATTGGACCATTACGTGATGGCATGTAAAATTGGTTTCAGTAACTAGTATGTTATAGGTATTTTCTATAGTTGTGATGATAGCTTTTGACAAAATATATGGTATAATTAGACATGATATACAATAAGGATATTAAAAGAATTACAACTGCAGTTAGTCAACCCAGATATATCACAGTAATTAACTTGGCTTTATTTTCGTACTGTTACTCCTCATGACATCTACGAAAATATAGCGAGATACAGTTGGAAGATATCCTCTGTTTGGGTCTACGATGTCTTCTGGGCAATGATTCCTTTTCTGGGATGGGGAAGATAAGCGATGAAGAAGGAAATATTTTTTAGAACATAAACATACATCGTAGTATCGTAGTATTCGGTTAGTATTGCTTTAAGTTGTTCAAAAAAGTTGGAACAATATTATTATTTCAATAGTAATTACACTACTCGGATATGTGTTTTTAAAACACGAAGTTTTTAAAAGTTTCTCCTATATCTATTGAAATAACTTATACTAAAACAAATAAAATAGTTTAAGTTACGATTGTTTTTTAAGCTTTTACTAAAACTAAAGAAATTGTACAAACTTCAGAAAACACTCAAAGTAGCTTCTCCCCAGTGATACAGCGGCGTGTTTGTGGATTTACAACGTTAGAAACCATGTTTTAATACCCGTAGGGCAAAGCACAGATAGTCCATTGTGTAGCTTTTTGATTAACATACAAAAAACCCTTAAAGGAACCCCCAGTGGTGTAACAGTATGTCTACTGACGTAAGACGTTAGAAACTGAGTTTGAATATCCATGATGGGAAGATAATGGATAGTCCATTGTGTAGTTTTGTATTTAATAACAAACTACAACAACACCTAAAGGATAAACAGAACTTGTAATGTGATTAATTTTGAAACGGTCAAACTATCATTTTAAAACGCAAGTCATTCGCCCAGTCCTTTGTTATGTAAGCTAGACGTTATCATTAGCCAGATGATATGAAACGTAATTTTTTCATTTTATATCTGAGTTGTTATTCGAACTACTTATGTAGAGAAAGATTATAAATCAGTCTGATAACGAGTGCTAAGGTGCTAATCTTATAATATTTTCAGTTTTATAATGATGTAATATAACTCTATGGGGTTACGATGTGTTTCACTATATATTGTCATAAGTGAGATTAGAAAGTATCATTGCGATAATATATATATATTTATATAGATATGAACAAGGCCCAAATTACCTTTTATTATATATGTTACAATTCTAATACTAAGTACAACTAAGCACTCAGACACCCAGTATTAACTACATACATGCAGCTAAAATATCTTGCATGAATGTTAACAAAGAATTACGCAATAAAATTAATATGCGCGAAACAAAGAGCTAAAAATGTTGTACAAAATTCTATCAATAGATGGCAATAGTAGCAGAGGAGATTTGTATTCTTTATTTTTTTATTTTTGCGCAAAGCTACACGAGAGCTACCTGCGCTAGCCGTCCCTAATTTAGCAGTGTAAGACAAGAGGGAAGGTAGCTAGCCGCCACCACCCACCGCCAATTCTTGGGCTACTCTTTCACCAACGAAAAGTGGGATTGACCGTAAGTGGGTGGTGATCACTCTCAGTCTTCCCTGTAGCCTTACACTGCTAAATTAGGGACGGCTAGCACAGATAGCCCTCGAGTAGCTTTGTGCGAAACTCAAAAACAAACAAACAAACTAACTAACAAAGAAATTTTAATGAAATGCAGCAATAGTGTGGTAATCGAAATAGAACTTTTGAAGCATTATGATTAAGGGTAAAATGCTGCTCATAATACTTCATAAAGGGTGTGTATAAAATAAAATAAATTAGAGTGAAAATTGTACAATAACATATAAAGCTTTGCGTAAAAGTGCTTAAGTTTACTGCAAACGTTTGTCAAAGTAGAAATTCCCAACATTGCTATTTTTATTTACAGAAATACCATAATATTTCGTGAACGATGTAGCCAGTGAGAACACCTTTCAGTGATGGTAAGCATGTGTGTCAGGATATTCATATATTTTTCTAGATAATTATCTGTATGCTCATTTAAAAAAAAAAAAGGTCTAGTGGTTAGCGACCTCGAATGGCAAGCTGAGGGTCGTGAGTTTGATACGCCTTCACCAAATGAGCTGGTTATTTCAATCGTGGGCTCGCTATAATGTGTCGGTCAATCACAAGATTCGTTAGTAAAAGAATAGCCCAAAAGTTGGTGGTGGGTGGTGTTGACTAGCTACGTCATCTCTAGTCTATCGCTGTTAAATTAGGGACTACTAGCAGATATAGCTCCCGATTAGCTTTGTGCAAAATGTACAAGAAATCGCTAAAATAATAATAATAAATGTCAAAAGCATAGAGCAAAAGCTATACTAATAATTTCTAGTTACAATTATATTATCAAAGCAGACATACGGGAAATGTGGGTCAATATTCCAAAAGGAACTAACAAACTGTGTGATTTCTTTACAAAATTACCATGTTGTGGTTAATCATTGAATGGACTTGGTAATGTTTTGTTTGTTTAGAATTAAGCACAAAGCTACTCAATGGGCTATCTGAGCTCTGCCCACCAGGGGTATCGAAACCCAGCTTTTAGTGTAGACTTTCCGCTATGCCACTGAGGGACCATAATGTTTTGAGATAGAAAGATATTTGTGAAATCTCATTTAATAATTGAAAAGAAACTGCAAACTGGTTGGCTTTTCCATGTAATTAACATATTGTAATTAGCCATTGAGTAGGTTTCCAAGAACCTGTGAAGTTAGAACCAGAACCATTGAATAGATTTACAAGAACCTGTGAAGTTAGAACCAAAGGCATATATGAAGTGTGATTTCAATAATCTCTAAAAAACTCGCAAACTAAACAGGTTTTCCACGTCACTTGTATGTCAAGACTTTCTCACCTGATCTTAGTTATTTAGTCAAATAGTCAAATTACATTGTCGTTAGTATGCCTTTAATGCCACCGAACAAGTTCGAACAAAGTTGTATATTTTTCAAGTTAAACGTGAGGAATTCTTTGGCGAAATGTGATTGTAACCGCAAATCTTTAAAGATCGTAACCTGGTTACGGTATTGTATCTTTCCCTCCTGCTCACCTTGATACCTAAGCCACAGCGATGAGCGATGTAACAAGCTTACCTATTTAATAAGATAACTAGGCCCTTTCTTCTAGTGCTAACCGATACCGGTTAACCAAGCACGTGCTGTTTCGTTCCTAGACTGACCGCGAAGAGACGTAAGCTCACGTGTAGTTTAAACCCAGCATATCCACTTTCTTCAAAATGACGATATTTAAGGTAAGGGACCAGTCAGTAGTTTTTTAAAGTGGTGAAGTGATAGTTAAACAAATTTCTACGGTTTTATTCAGTAGACGCGAAGTGCAGAAAATCTACTGTCGTATATTTGTACGCTTTTTTCTGCCAGTTTGACTAAGCCAACATATGCAGACTTTAACATAAAGAGACTTCTTCAGATAACAGTCGTAATACAGCTAAGTAATGCTAACAGCTACACATCAACAACTAATGTTTTAATTCAAAACTAAATTAACGTTTCACTAAACAGGATTAGCTCTTACTTTGTAAAACTTTGTTACAAAACTCAAGCGTGGAAATGTATAAAGAGTTACAAACATAGTTAGCGATGTGTGTGTAATTTTGACGACCTTATTCTAATTTAATCTTTAACTGTCTGATAATAATAATTATGAATTATCACTGATAATTAATGTCAAAACCATTAAGCATTTTATACCTGTGATATAATGATATTTATTTACATGATAACTGCTTTGTTTCAACAATGTAAAACACTATTATAAATCTGTTTTTTTATGATAAATGTTTTAGTTCATGCTGAAGGTGTAGGGTTTGTTTTCTAGTAAATTAGGTGACCTGCTTTTGTAGCATTTCTGGTTAATTTGTCTTACATGATGTGTGTGTGTGTTCTTTTATAGCAAAGTCACATCGAGCTTTGTGCTGAGCCCTCCGAGGGGACTCAAACCGCTGATTTTAGCGTTATAAATCCGTAGACTTACCGCAGTACCAACGGGGGTCATCTTACATAATAATATCATATCAAATATCAGCTTTTTTTCTTCCAAAATACCGCTTGTTTCTTTATTAATCACCTAATTTTTTTCTAAAATAAATATAGTGCTTCATAATAATCTTTGCTACTTGATTATCTTGGCCGTTTGTGACGCGTTTACCAAATGTAGTATTGTAAGATCTTCTATATCGTGTATGTGTGTTTTCTTATAGCATAGCCACATCGGGCTATCTGCTGAGCCCACCGAGTGGAATCAAACCCCTGATTTTAGCGTTGTAAGTCCATAGACTTACACCTGCACTAGCGGAGGGCTACATCGTGTATCACGTACCATAAAGATATGGAGAACAAACAAGAAAGGGCACTAGGTGAATGTAAATGTGTAGTTACAATTTATATTTCGCTAGAAATTGATTAAATTTACGGAAAAAAAAAAGGTGAGGGACAGATTTTTCTGACACATTAATGCACAAGTTTAACTAAAAAAACTATCTAGCTACTTCTTTCGTCGGAAGAATTGTTTTAAGAGACGAATGTCTGTTAAAAAAAAAACAGTCAGGAAATGATTTCAACTTCATTCGCTAGGTGGGGTGAAAGAAGTATTTTGACGTCAGTCAAGTAGTTCTTCAGAAATGTGTTAAATTTAGAAAATTACATAATATAATTAGGTACAACTGCTCTATATTCTGTCGTGGTGTTCCATTGCTATCTTATGTCTTCGTCATAAGGAGGAAACGTATATCATATTTCCCGTAATCCTTTCTTCTATTTTCCAAAACTTGCTATTCTGAACCACTTTTCCACTGCTGAGCTGATCGTCTTGGAATATTTAGTGCATGTAACTTACTGTAGTATGTACACAAACCTTTGTAAATACTTTTATTTAGGTTCCTTCCGCGCCAAACATGCTCACCCTCCCAGCCGTGGGGGCGTTATAATGTTACGGTCAATCCCACTATTCGTTGGTAAAAGAGTAGCCCAAGAGTTGGTGCTGATGACTAGTTGCATTCCCTCTAGTCTTACACTACTAAAGTAGGGACGGCTAACGTAGATAACACTTGTGTAGCTTTGTGCGAAATTCCAAAACAAACAAACAAACAAACTTTCAGACGTCAGTAGTCGAAGGTCAAAAATTACAAAAACATACATTTTAGCTTGCAGTTCACTCTTAAGAAACAAATTTATTATTAGTGTCTTTGTATTAATTTTATGGGGATAAATAAGTAAAACAAGTAGCACAATTAGGGACTTTGTTTGTTTGTATTTCAACAATTCTAAGTGAAGCGTTGCAAAACGATAACTTGTGACAACTTTCAAAGACTGAAACAGAAATATTTTGAACGTACACCTGATTTTGTGGGGTTCATAGGATACATTGTGAACTATGAACATAGATATTATCTGGTTTGAATCTGTAAGCGTTACGGGGGGGGTGAATTAATAGTAATGTTTGTTTTCCATAGTGCATGAAATTGCATAAATCATGACGAAGAATAGGTCTTATTTGCCTAAAAATCACCTTTAAAGTATTTTTTATTCAAGATATATCTCTTTGCGGAGAATCTAACTGTCCTATGAGTTATAATGACACAGTTTATCATACTCCAACACGTCTTTCCCACAAGTTAGTTTCTAGTTGTTACTGAATCAAGTATATATTCCTCTGAAACTCACGTGTCTTGAGTTGTATCGGTGTCATTTTTTTTATTCCATTTTTCTCCTGAAATCTATTTATGCTTGTCTTATTGAATAAGGTGGGGTACATATTGTACTCGCTTAGGAATGTTAATCTTTTTACTTTATATTATTATTTTAAATTTAAATCTTTTGTAGCACGATCTCTATTGGACATTACTTCCTGTCACTCAACTTAAATACGAGACTAAATCTTATTCAGATACTATTATATTCACTATTCTCACTCTTATATTTTATTCAGGCCTTGACATAATAAGATTGTATTTCATTCAAATGGTCCGGTGGCTAGGATGCTCTGTTCACAATCTACTGGGTCGAGAGATCGAAATATGTCACTAGACGTATTCGCCCTTTTAGTCGTGGGAACGTTATAAGTAAAGGTCAATCACATTTTTCTTGTTAAAGGGTAGCCAAGGGTAGGTGGTCAGCGATATTGACTGTACGCCTTTCCCTTAGTCTTATAATTTCAAAATTAGTGGTGACTAGGAAATATAACTTTCGAATAGTTTTACGAGAGATTTCAAATAAACAAATGAATAGTTCAGACACTGACATCATTAATACATCAAGCCTAACGTAACTTTGTCCTATTCAAACCTGCCATTTCAACTACCATAGCCTCCCACTCCTAGGATCACGACTTTAAAATTATCCTTGATAGCTTCTTTATAAATTAAAGGGCTTTTTCAGGTTTTTCATTAAAATTGTGAAACAAAACATGGAAGGTTGCCAGGATTTCGTTGGACACTTCCAAGTTACCATCAATTCTTATCACATAAGTTTCTGTCACGAAATAAATTCTTTACTCTTGAAGTAAACTATTTTTGCTGATATTTTTATGGGAACTTCCTGGTGAAATATTTCTACTTTCATGTGTTAAATATTTTTGATTAGCTGCCCACGTTAATCCCAAGAATTTGATCTTGGAAAATAAATGTCATAAATAAAAAAAAAGATGTTTTAAGACTTAAAACACACAGAAACTTTTGGAATATTTAAATCATGTGCTATTATTATTACTTTTTATACCAGAAATATCCTAATTTTCGATTTTATTGTTTTGTTTTCGAATTTCGCATAAAGCTACACGAGAGTTATCTGCGCTAGCCGTCTCTAATTTAGCAGTATAAGACTAGAGGGAAGGCAGCTAGTCATCACCACCCACCGCCAATTCTTGGGCTACTCTTTTACCAACGAATAGTGAGATTGACTGTCACATTATAACGCCCCCCCCCTTGGCTGAAAGGATAAGCATGTTTGGTGCGACAGTCAATCCCACTATTCATTTGTAAAAGAGTAGCCCAAGAGTTGGCGGTAGGTGGTGATGACTAGGCGCCTTTCCTCTAGTCTTATACTGCTAAATTAGAGACGGCTAGCGCAGATAGCCCTCGAGTAGCCTTGCGCGAAATTAAACAACAAATAAACAAAACCCATATCTGAACCTATCTATAAAAAAATGCACTATTCCTAAAGTTATAATAAAATCAGAAAAACGTGGCTGTTTTTTATGTGTGTTCACAAAGGAGAGATTTCAAGGAAACTTATTAATTTGAGTAATGACGTATTTATAAATAATCGGTAAAATGAAACACATATTTACTTTATCCAAATATTACATTATAATAAGGAAATTAAAAGAAACTTCCAAGTTTTATGACTTAACTTTTCACAAACTATAATTCTGACATCACATTATCCTGTAAAACTCGTGTTATTGGAAATCGTACTGATGTTTCTTTGGTTAGAGGAATGATATTGGAAATCTTGTTGTATCTTTTGGTTGAGTCTTGTCTGTTTAGTTTAGAACACATGGGTTATCCATCTGTTTACTTTAGAACAAAGCCACATGGGTTATCCGTCTGTTTAGTTTAGAACAAAGCCACATGGGTTATCCGTCTGTTTAGTTCAGAACAAAGCCACATAAGTTATCCGTCTGTTTAGTTTAGAACAAAGCCACATGGGTTATCCGTCTGTTTAGTTCAGAACAAAGCCACATGGGTTATCCGTCTGTTTAGTTTAGAACACATGGGTTATTTGTCTGTTTAGTTTAGAACAAAGCCACATGGGTTATCCGCTGTGTTCACCACGAGGAATCAAACATCAAATTTTAGTGTTGCAAACCCAAATTCTTTATATTTATTCATCCTACCTCATGGATGATTGTTGTTTTGAATTAAGCACAAAGCTACACAATGGGCTATCTGTGCTCTGCCCACCATGGATATCAAAACCTGGTTTGTAGCTTTGTAAGTCCGCAGACATACCGCTGAGCCACTGGGAGGGCCCTACCTCATAGAAGAGGATACATATATATACCTAATATAAAGTATGATATGAATAAAAATAGATACAGGAGACACATTATAACATCATAAAATGAACTCAAGATACTCGTAGAGTTACTGTTGTCCAACCAGAGAACTAGTTAAAACCCTTCCTCTGAGTATGATTTATTGTGTGTGTGTGTGTTTTTCGTATGGCAAAGCCACAAAGGGCTATCTTCTCAGCCCACCGAGGGGAATCGAACCCCTGATTTTAGCGTTGTAAATCCGGAGACATACCGCTGTACTAGCGGGGGGCCAATGTTCTGCCCACCACGGGTATCGAAATCCGCTTTTTAGCGTTGTAAGTCCGCAGACATACTGCTGAGCCACTGAGGGGCTGATTTATTGTGAAAGACATGAGATTTCATTCCACAGAAGTATTTCTACCTATCTTGTCATTTGTCACAGTTCAGTTAGATATCAAGTGAAAAAATCTTCATTAATTTCCTCAGGTTAGAGAGCCATCCGTTTAAATATAAAAGGTCCTACTTTTAGTTTAAAACGTCAAAACAAATCGTTTCATCCTTTGATGAGGTAAATGAGGGTAAAAAAATTATATTTTCAGACGTGGACATATGGATTTGAATTTAAATAAACCCTACAATAACTTGAAAAATATTACAATTTTCGTTTCATTAGTGATGTCAGTTACTCATATGTCTAACAGAAGAGTGTATGTTTTCTTATAGCAAGGTCATAACTAAAAACAAGAAAAACAAACCTTAAACCTTGTTAAATAACATTTATTTAAAATACTTTTATAGACGAAAAACTGTGTCCTTAATAAAAGATGAAAATCTACTTAGAAGATTGTCTGAACTTCTTATATTAATATAAATTTGTTGATTTAACTTACTAAATAGATTTACAAGAGTTTCTTCAACAATTTATTTGGGTAAAAGTTACGAGTTGAGATATTTATGACTCGGAAATGTTAATATATTCTGATTATAGTAAATTTAAAATTAAAATGACTTAGTAATATAATTTTGTTAGTTTCTCTACGATATACCCCAGTTGTTGTTCTTTTTATCATCGGAGCATAACTTGATTTAATACGAACGTTGCATTTACTATATCTCATATCTGAGCCTATCCATACAAAACCCATTAATGCTAATCCTATCATAAAATCAGAAAAAAAAAACTGTCACATTGAATAATGGGGTCTCACGGACGTATCACGTGCTTTCTTGGTATCCCGATTAACATGGTTAAATGTTGTTGTTGTTTTTTGTGTTTAGTGGGATGCTAAGGAATTTTGGCATAAGCTCGTGGTTCAGGGTACTTGTCTGATTTTAGCTGCCTTTATATCTTTGTTGTCCTTCAAAGCAGAAAACATCTATTCTACCATGAAGGATATTGCAAAAGTTCACACGTTGTGTTAGAAAGAGTCAACATCAAATCATCCAATATGAAAGTTTTTTTTTTTTTTTTTTATGGAGAAAAAGTTTAGGAAATAGAATATCTTATTTCAAAATTAGGAAACGTATTTAAAAGTACTTCTTGGCAACAAAGTCTAGCATTTTGGCCACGTGGTTAAGACACTCGAAGGTCCCGGATTCGAATCCCTGTCACACCAAACATGCTCGCTTTTTCAGCCTGGGGTATTATAATGTGACGGTCAATTCCACTATTCGTTAATAAAAGAGTAGCCCAACAGTTGGCGCTGAGTGGTGATGACTGGCTGCCTTCCCTCTAGTTTTACACTGCTAAATTAGGGACGGCTAGCGCAGATAGCCCTCGTGTAGCTTTGCGCGAAATTCAAAACAAACCAATCTTGGTGTCAACGGAAATACATTTTTGTTTATATTATTTAACAAGAAATCAATTAAATTTTTTAATTCTGATTAAACCAGTTTACTATGACTGTTCAAAACTGATTATTTTGAAATGTGGCACACCGTTTTGAGAAATCGGAGGTGTTGTTTTTTTTTGTTGCTGTTGTTAAGAAACTAAAATTGAAACAGGGCGAAATTGGAACCCACAATTCCGCTGACAAGACAGCTTTTTAGCCAAATCACCTAGTACTTTCAAAATTCAAAACTTACGGCTTTAATGACATTAACTAGAAACAACAAAATTCTCCAAGACAGTATAAGTACCAGTTTAAGTAAAACAGATTTATTTAACGTTGTTAACTGAGGTTAAAAAGGTTGAACTTTAAGATATTTTGACTAGTTTAACCCAAATAGTTCCATGGAGAATTTTTTTTAACTCTGAAATTTCTCTGCTGGGTTGATAAAGGTAAAATTTTCGCGAAAAGCTGCACGTTTGCTACCTACGCTAATCGTCCCTAATTTAGCAGTGTAAGACTAGAGGGAAGGCAACTAGTAATTATCACCCACCACCAATCTTTGGCTACTCTTTTACGAACGAATTTTTTACGATTGTGAATCCCAACGTCAGTAGCTTATTTCGCTAAGAGTCATGAGTGTAAATCACATTTTGGGACTTCAATTCTTCACCAAAATTCACATGTCTTTGAAACAACCTCAAGATTTTATCTTTATGAATCTGATACCATACATTTTCTATCAGCAGGATAAACAACTAAACTTCGTATTTTAAAGAGACTTTGAAAATTTCCTGCCTGATAATGTACTTGATTCAATGCGAGCCAAGGGATCTCGTAGGTTATCTGTTCTACCTAAACCAGTTTTTCTGAAATATATTGTGTGTTTTTTTTGGTTATCTGTTCTACCTAAACCAGTTTGTCTGAAATATAGTGTGTGTTTTTTTTGGTTATCTGTTCTACCTAAACCAGTTTTTCTGAAATATATTGTGTGTTTTTTTTGGTTATCTGTTCTACCTAAACCAGTTTGTCTGAAATATAATGTGTGTTTTTTTTTGTTATCTGTTCTACCTAAACCAGTTTGTCTGAAATATAATGTGTTTTTTTTTGTTATCTGTTCTACCTAAACCAGTTTGTGTGAAATATAATGTGTGTTTTTTTTTTTATCTGGTTTGTCTGAAATATATTGTGTGTTTTTTTTTGGTTATCTGATCTACCTAAACCAGTTTTTCTGAAATATAATGTGTGTTTTTTCTCACTAATCAGTCACAGTTGTTAAACTGAAACAAATTAAATGTTCAGTATTTATTTTTTAAAACGAAGAAATGGTCACGCTTGTAATCGTTACGTCCCTTAACACCATAGACTGCACGTGACAACGTGTGTGAACGCTGTTAATGAACATCATAATCTATACGTTTTTTTTTTGTTTGTTTTTGAATTTCGCGCAAAGCTACACTAGGGCTATCTGCGCTACTCTTTTACCAACAAATAGTGGGATTGACCATCACATTATAACGTTCCCACGGATGAAAGAGCGAGCATGTTTGGTGCGACGGTGATTCGAACCCGCAATCCTCAGATTACGAGTCGAATACCCCAACCAACCTTGCCATGGCGGGCCTAACCTACACGTGATAACGTATATAATCGCTGTTTCTGTAACATCATAACCTACACGTGACAACTTTTTAACCATCATAGTGTAGCATCATAGCCTACATGTAACATGTTAACAGTTTACCATCCACAGGAGAAACAACATTGTTTTGTTTAATTATCAAGCTTCGACTGTAGGTGTATATATAAAAGATGGAAAATACATTTTTATCAACATCGCATGTACGCTAATTTTTCTCGTGACAATCAGGCTTCGGTGATTCTTAAACAATATATTAAAAAACAACAAAACTGTCAAAGCCCATAACCATGTCCTTAAAGCGAAAAGATTTGACGCAAATCATATTTTATTGTAGATAAACTATTTGATTCCAGTACTTTAACTTTTTTAAAACGTTAGTGAATAATTTTTGTGAAAGACATCACGATTTTATATATGATTAAATATACAGATGTGGGTTGCCTTGAGAAACGTTCGTGGCATTACTTTAATATCATCAGTGACCCTTTGCGTTAACTGACTTTTAACCATGTAGAATGCATATGTTTTTATGCAGAATTTGCTGCCACCTGGTGTCGACCCTGACACAAACACATTTTGCTGGATTACAAAATGTAGTTATAAAAACTAAGGTATAGAGGCGCTTATTTAAATCAGCTTTATTATAGTAGATAATAACCACAATAACTATTCCTTTTGTTGTTGTTAAAATTCTATAAACAATTGAACTTAGGAAAACTGTAAATTTTATAAGAATACGCCTCAGTCATAATTCTTGAACCTTTTGTACTTTCTATTTGGCCAGTTTGCTTACTTTCTATGAATGTGATTGTAGTTTTCTTTCGAATGTTATTACATAAATGTTAGGTGTATCTTTGAGAGGTGGGGCTTGGAGTTCCGCCAAGAATACGAAATTCGAAAGTAGCATAGAAAACTACGGGGCATTCCCTTAATATCTGGGTGTAGTGATCTACAGTGATGTATAAAGCTGACCTCACTACTAGGTTCGTATTGTTTTACCTGTTGTTTTTAAGTCATAGAAGTTTTGCCAAAGGATATGATGAGACAAAGAAACATAGAACATGTATAGAACGCCACCAAGATTTACTAATGTAAAGAAACAATTTTATTAACTTAGTTTCTGGAAGCCATCACTACAACAGTTGGTTTGGTTTGTTTTGAATTTCGCGCCAAGCTACACGAGGGCTATCTGCGTTAGTCGTCCTTAATTTAACAGTCATCAGAAGCTAGTCATCACCACCCACTGCCACCCCTTGAGTTACTCTTTTATCAACAAATAGTGGGAGTAACCGTAACATTATAACGCTCCCACGGCTGAAAGGGTGAGCATGTTTGGTATGACGGGGATTCGAAACCGCGTCCCTCGGATTACGAGTCGAATGCCTTAACCACTTGGCCATGCCGGGCCCACTACAAGGTATACTCGTGCGAATATAATATTTATTTTGTTGAGAACCTAATATTAATAAAGGTTAGAAAATATAATATATTTTAATTAAATAATAGAAATCTTCAATAAATAGAATATAAAGAATAGGTTTATACTTATAATGAGCTCAGGGTTGTGTTTGTGACGTCATCAACTGCTGAGTTTAGTCGTGTCAAGTACCCCATGACACCACATTAACAGCAGCGACACGTTGTTTTTAAATTATATATATATATATATTCAATGCCGTTTTAACGGTTGGTTCAATTTTTTGTAACAATCTGTTGTTTTTCTTCTCAATTTTGTGCTGAAACAAAGCATATTAAACGTTTGGTTTGGTTTGAATTTCGCGCAAAGTTACACGAGAGCTACCAGCGCTAGCCGTCCCTAATTTTGCAGTGTAAGAACTACTCTTTTGCCAAAGAATAGTGTGATTGACGGTCACATTTTAATGCCCCCACGGCTGAAAGGGCGAGCATGTTTTGTGTGACGTATATTAAAGGAATTATATTTACACATTAACACCATTTTACGAGACATATCATTAAAATTATATTTTCAGATTAATTCGACATTATTTGTTTATCATTGCAATTTTTTCTCCTCAGAGGATGGACATTTTTAAATTTAAACAAATTAACTTATCTTTCTAATTCACAAACTGGTTACTACTGATGTATTCCGGTAATTTTGAAATAGCTTTAATAAGTGCGCCATAACATGTAAACAATATCACACATAAATACACTGCTGGTCAAAATCTTAAGGCCAATGAACATAAAGAAAAAATATGCATTTTACGTTGTTACACTCAACCACTTGTTTGAGTAGAGCTTCGAAAGATGAAAATAAGAAAATGGAAAATAAAAATAAAAACTTTTTTAGCATTTAATAGAGAAAATGTGAACAGTATGAAATTAGACTAAATACTAGCTGGTCAAAAGTTTAAGACCATACTGAAACGAAGCGTTAATCGGTAAACACGTAACGAAATTTAGTCATTTGTGTTCAAGCATTAGCGTTGTCAACATCTCCCACCGAATTCTTCTGTTTTACATTGGGTAGAAACTTGGCAAAGCCTAAAAAGTTGACAGAGTTTGAACGTAGCAGAATTGTTGAGCTACAAAAGTAAGGTCTCTATCAACGTGCCATCGTTGGTGAGATTGTGCGAAGTAAAACTGCTATTGCAAATGTCTTAAAAGACCTTGAGGGATACGGAACGAGAATTTGAAGTGGTCAATCCAAGAAAATTTCGCCGGCGTTGAACAGGAGGATTCGACGGGTTGTCCGGCAAGACACCAGCCGATCGTCGAACCAGATTAAGGCCCTTACGGGCACAAAATGCAGCTCAAGAACGATAAGACGGCATCTACGAGAGAAAGGCTTTAAAAACCGTAAACGTCTTCAAAGACCACGCCTCCTTCCACACCACGAAACAGCTCGGTTAAACTTTGCTACGAAGCGCCAAATATGGGACGTAGAAAAGTGGAAGAAGGTTTTGTTCTCTGATGAGAAAAAAATCTGGATGATCCAGATGGCTTCCAACGTTACTGGCACGATAAGGATATCCCACCGCAGACATTTTCTACACGACACAGTGGAAGAGGTTCCATCGTGATCTGGGGTGCTTTCTCCTTCCATGGAACAAAGGAGCTTCAGGTTATGCAGTGGCGTCAAACAGCGGCTGGCTACATTGGCATGTTGGAGCGTCCTTTTTGACTGAAGGCCTTCGCTTATGTAGAAATGACTGGGAGCCTGGAATGGCCTAGCGTGTTAAGGCGTGTGCTTCGTAATCTGAGGGTCGCGGGTTCGCGCCCGAGTCGTGCCAAACATGCTCGCCCTCCCAGCCGTGGGGGCGTTATAATGTGACGGTCAATCCCACTATTCGTTGGTAAAAGTATAGCCCAAGAGTTGGCGGTTGGTGGTGATGACTAGCTGCCTTCCCTCTAGTCTTACACTGCTAAATTAGGGACGGCTAGCACAGATAGCCCTCGAGTACCTTTGTGCGAAATTTCAAAAACAAGAAATGACTGGATCTTTTAGCAGGACAACGCTGCAATCCACAATGCCCGCAGGACAAAGGATTTTTCATGGTGAATAACGTGATTCTTTTGGACCATCTAGCGTGTTCGCCCGAACTGAACCCAACTGAAAATGTTTGGGGGTGGATGGCAAGGAAGTCTATAGAAATCGATGTCAATTCCAAACAGTGCATGATCTTCGTGAAGCCATCTTCACCGCTTGGAATAACATTCCAGCCAGCCTTCTGCAAACTTTTATATCGACCATGCCAAATCGAATGTTTGCAGTTATTCGCAATGACGGCCGTACAACTCACTGCTGAGAACTCTTGTTGGGCATTTACTACCCTGTTTAGGACTTCTTTTTGGTATGGTCTTAAGCTTTTGACCAGCTATTATTTAGGCCAATTTCATAGTGTTCATATTTTCCCTATTAAATGCTGAAAATGTGTTTTTATTTTTATTTTCATCTTTCAAAACTCTACTCAAATAAGTGGTTGAGTCTAACAACGCAAAATGCATTTTTTTCTTTATGTTCATTGGCCTTAAGATTTTGGCCAGCGGTGTATTCATCACACGGGAAAGTAGTAAACTGGAACCTGTTTCGTGTTGAATATCTTGCTTCATTTTCAAATCAGGTTACATGACACGTGAAGTAGTGCACCATAAATAAAATATTTTTTTGTTTAGGTTTGCGCATAAACTAAAACTACTTCACGCTCAGAGTTATATAAAACAACAACGTCACCTAATGTAACTTACGTTTCAAACAAATTTCTTTGTTAGCTAGTTTGTAAAATTTGCGCAAAGCAATTCGAGGAATTATCTACTCTAGCTGTAATTCATTTTAAAGTGATAGACTAAAGGGAAGATAGCTGGCAACTAAGCACCACCCACCTCTAGTCTTAGGCTATTCTATACGAATGAATAGTAGAATTGACTGAAACATTATAACTCTCCTACAGCTGAAGGATTGAAAATGTTCAGGGATGGGTTTCGATACCGCGACCGCGACTTTAGTGAGCCAATGGTAGGCCTTGAACAAATTTACCTTTTGTATAGAATTATAGTTAATAATGAATGTGATTTAAGATAATAAAAATGTGGCTTATTTTTTGTTTATTTTAATAAAAACTTCATAACGTAGAGTTAAGGACCTGGAACTGATCAACCAAAACTGTGAGCTTCGTGCCTTGAAGAAGCATGATTTTAGATATATATTGACAAGCAGGAACACAGAAAAATAACTAGAAATATAAGAAATGGGTAAATAAATTTTATACAACACGATGTGAATAATTATTCATCATCGTTTGGTTTTACTCCCCTGGGAAAAAACAAGCAGTGAAATGACGTTATATTTTATGAGGTTTAACCAGTGATGAATAAAAGGCGTATTACAAATCACATTAAGATCTTCCCACTGACCTAGTAATCTGAAGTTGGTTCTCAGCCAGTGAAACAATGAAAGGTTAAACTCCTTAATATGCATGACTGATGATTTTGAGGGTTGACAATCCTGTTTCCTACACACAACACACCCACACAGTCAATCAAGCTTTTGAGAAACGTCTCTTAGTTTTCACAAGGGCACATCTAGGAAGGCAAACAAGCATCGTGGAATATAAACTATCTAACTTTGTAACTGATGAAATAAAACTTGAGATCAGTGTATCTTCGTACAGTCTATAGTTTATGAATAGCTAAATCAAAAGCGTTAACTTTTATGACCATGTTACCTTATGTTCGTCTCAAAAGGTTGCCGTTTGGAATTAAGCACAAAGCTACACAATGGGCTATCTGTGCTCTGCCCACCACGGGTATCGAAACCCGGTTTTTAGCGTTGTAAGTCCGCAGACATACCGATGAGCCGCTAGGGAGCGTCTCAAAAGGGACTTGAAAAGAGATTGGGTTTTTCGTTTCGTTACTGATGACAATACCTTGTTTTACGCGTATGGTTGTACAGTTTTTATTCTGTTTTATCTTTGAATAAGGACAGAATGTTACATACACGCTATTCATTCTACCTTTAAACTGTAATAACATAACAGTCGATGGTTATAAAAACTGCAATATACAAAATGTTGTTTTTTCTTCTTAGAATTGAAAAACTGAGACCTGATGAATTAATCAATCTTCATAGATCACATAAGATGCTCGGATGTAACACAATTACTTCAACGACCTTTTATCGTAATTCAGGCACAAGGTCAACAGTTAAGGTTCAGAGGCACCGTCATTACTTTATCAGTGACATAAATATAAAAGATGGTATAAAAAATAACTGGCATTTACTTCCCTATAATTCTAGGTACGATTCGAGACTCCTTTTAGCTCGTGCTCCCTTGCGGTTTACACTTACGTCACCGATTTACATATCACGTTCAATGTATGGTAAATATGCGACATATGATTCAGTTCTCTGGCGTGTTATATTGGTATCAACAATACCAAAAATTTCTGCATTTGAACGTAGTAATGTGAAACATTTAAAGATAAGCTAACAGTTACTAAAGTAACGCTTTACTATATACTGGTACTGAAGATGGCGCACTTGCATGCACACGTTAGAGGCAGATATTTTACATATATATATATATTTTGGTCCTACGGTGGGACAGAGGTAGGTTTGCTGACTTACAACGCTAAAATCTGGGGCTCGATTTCCTGTGATGGACACGCGTGTCTTTGCTCCAGAACAACGAACCATCTGTGTATCCTGTTTCGTTAGTTAAAAATTTTATTCACTCAATTTAACAAACTGGAAAAAGGCTAATGTTTCCTGACGAATCTCCTCCGATACATTTGATGGTGTAAGACACATCATTAAGAAATAGGTGGCGCCCATCAAGATACAAAAAAAAAATAAATAAAATGAATAAAAAGTTCAAGACTGAATATCAGAATTCTACTTTTGTAAAATATTGTGTGATGAATTGCGAAGAGTGATACGGATTATCGGCCGAATTAAACAACTGTTTTCTTCTATTTTAAAATAGAAATAAGTTGTGGCAAATATAAACAGAATTATCGTATTTTGCAGATATTGTGTTATTAAACAAAAGACGACAGAAATGTAATTTTGTTAAATTTTTCGAATAAATCGTAAGTCGATATGGAAAGTTAATATGGGTTTTAATGGGCGTGTTATAGGAAATAAAAATCAGAAAATTACACAAAAGGTTATCTGCAATGATATTACACTGAATACATCTTCAAATCTCAAGATATGAACCCTTTGACCTCTGTATCTCAGAAAGGCTGGTATGGGTATTAACACTTTTATTGATAAGGAGAGAATAACGTTTCGACCTTCCCAGGTCATCTTCAGGTTAAGCAAAAGGTCGAAATGTTGTTCTCTCCTTATCAATAAAAGTGTTAATACCCATACCAGCCTTTCTGAGATACATTTTTATTTCAAGTGGGTTTATGGTGATCAAGAACTACTTCACCTGTGGTTTTCTTTGTTTTGTTTTGAATTTCACGCAAAGCTACACGAGGGCTATCTGCGCTAGCCGTCCCTAATTTAGCAGTGTAAGACTAGAGGAAAGACAGCTAGTCATCACCACCCGCCGCCAACTCTTGGGCTACTCTTTTACAAACGAATACTGGGATTGATCGTCACATTATAACGCTCCCACGGCTGAAAGAGCGAACATGTTGGATGAGACGGGGATTCGAACCCACGAACCTCGAATTACGAGTGGAGTGCCTTAACCACTTGGCCATGCCGGGCTACTTCACCTTTGACCTCTGTTCGTCAAACAATATCTTATGTCTTCTACCAGTCTACTAATGTAGAAGGTATCCCAGTGGCTCAGCGGTATGTCTGCGGACTTACAACGCTAAAAACCGGGTTTCGATACTCGTGGTGGGCAGAGCACATATAACCCATTGTGTAGCTTTGTGCTTAATTGAAAACAACGACAACTAATATAGAAACCCTGCCCAGTCTATGCGATCAACTGTGGACTCGGAGCAGAATTTCTCAGCCTTAAATCAGACTTGTGAAGTCTGTTTTTACCTTTTATTTCACTGAAAATCGCTCAAGTTTCTGCTCTTATAGTCCACATGAGCTATGCGCTGGCGAATACTATAACGGCAACATTCTACTTTCATATAACAAGGAATGGCCATGTGGTTACAATGCTCGGCTCTCTATCTGCGGACCACAGATTCGAATTCCTGTCCAACAAAACGTGTTCGTACTTTTAGCCATGGGGTCGCTATAATGTAACGGTCAATCCAACTATTAGTTGATAATAAAAAAGTACCCCAAGAGTTGGCGGTGGATGGTACTGACTAGCTGTTTTCTCTCTAGTCTTTCATTGCTAATTTTGGGACGTCTATCAGAAATAATCCACATTTAACTTTGCGCGAAATTCTAAACGGAACCAAATAAACACCTAATATCGTTCATAAAACATACACGTTCCTAATTATACATCGATGCACCTGAAGAAGCGTAGCCACATCCCCTTAATTTTCTGATATAGTGCGCATTAATTCCCGATGTTACAAATATTTGTACAGCTCAAAACAATTAGGGAAAAACTAAATTTTCCCATAAAATTGAAGCTATTTTCTAAGTATAACAACATGCAATAACTGTTACTAAATAATGTCAAAGGCGCCAGTAAATACGTTCTTAAACAGGCAGCCTTTTATAACATAGATCATCTTCAAGTTATAACAGTGTGTATTCAGTGGGACAGTTGCTCTGTCAGTGATCTAACGTTGTCTTGCTACTAAAAAGTATTTTTTTCGCGTAACAGCTCTACTTATTTGTGTGTATTTGCAGTGTAATCGCCTTTAATTAAACTATCTTTATGGGAAAACGATATGTTTTTTTTTAACACAGTGGTCTTGCAATATCAAACAGGTTTTGTCAAGGTTCTATATGCTGTATTCATCTTTGCTAAATTACGTTGAAATTGGCTTCTAATGTATATAGTTGTGTATAGTGTATTATTAGGAACTACATGAAATGCAGTCGCTTTTAACTGAACTGTCTTTATGATTAAATTAAGTTGTTGTTTTCTTAACACAGCTGCCAACATCAAACAGGTTTATGTAAAGTTAAAGTAAATAAACCTCTGTGTACCTTATACTGAAATTTGAAATTTGTTGCACCACTGAAATCCCTTTATATTAAACCATAGATAAAGGTTTAAGGCGATCAGCCATGTGATCTAATACGCAAATGTCTGCTGTTTAAGTCTGTGCCCAAAAATTCTCATTCGATTAATAAGATTTTGTTGTCCAATAAATTCTTAGGAAACGTTTGTTTGTTAGGAATATGATCACCTCGGACATTCACGACAATGTAGGTTAGGTAACTAAAACGTTAATTTTAAAATTAGAATAAACATTTAAAGGAACGACAAAGGAAAACGGCCAGGTGGTTAAGGTACCCGACTCGTAATCTGAGGGTCGCGTGTTCGAATTCCTGTCATATCAAATTTGCTCGCTTTTTCAACCGTGGAAGCGTTATAATGTGACGGCCAATCCCACTATTCGTTGGTAAAAGAGTAGCCGAAGAGTTGGGATGGGTAGTGATGACTAGCTGTTAAAATAGGGACGGCCAGCGCAGATAGCCATCGAGTAGCTTTGCGCAAATTTAAAAACAAACCAAACCAAATATGCTCGTACTATCAACAGTGGTAGTATTATTACATGACGGTCAATCCCACTATTCGTTCGTGAAAGGTAGCCCCAAGAGTTGGCGGTGGGTGGTGATGACTAGCTGCCTTTTCCTTCAGACTTACACTGCTGAATTAGGGACGAATAACGCAGATAGCTCTCGTGTACTTTTGGGCGAAATTAAAACAAACAAACAAACAAACATAATTTGTGCACGTGTCTTTTAAAGTAATCAAGAACCACTTGTCTGAATTTTAAAATAATATATAGATATTAAATCAAGTAAAAACTTGCACTGGTTGTTTTACCTTGTGTATGCATTCAAAATAGCGAGATTATGACATTTCGTTTCAACTTAGATTTCTACAACGCTTTGCATAACATTCTTATTTATTACAAGACCGTAGGGTAGATGTATGATCTTTTAAGTCACTGAACCTATGGTGGAGACAGAAGCGAACGGTGCCGAGTGTGCTCCGATACGTCTCTCCCACCAAGTTCGGTCGAATGTCTTATCTTAAGGCGACGTTCCCTTGTCTGGCTCTCAATCAGATTCACTCATTGGGTGAAGTAGTTTCCCAGGTACCGCTACTGAATGAAACGACGTGAATGCTTTTCGTGACGACGTTGGTACCACTAGCCTCTGATTACAGACCCGCAACTAATGATTCGTGATGTCAGAAAAACGCGTAGGTTCAACAAGTCTTAATATAGAATGATAATAAACCGATAGTGCGAATGTTTTCCAATGTTCGACCTTCCTTCTTCTTGTACTTACAGACAATCCAGCTGGAAATATGCTGGCGATATTGAAGAATGCTTTATCGAAGCTTCAGACATTAACAGTACATGTTAAAACCATAACATCTGAATAGTTCAAGAGTTTTATTTCATCCTTCCACTTTATCAAAAACAAAAACTATAACTTTGTCACACTTTATACTTTAAAACGTAACTTATTGTTCCTTTTCAGATTAACATTCCAATTGCATCAAGTAATTGCGTCATATGAGAGGTAAAATTTCAGATTAACATTCCAGTTGCATCAAATGATTGCATCACATTGAAGGTAAAAAATTTAGTGAAGTTAAGCCGTCAGTAAAGACAGAACAGAAAAGTTCATGGTTTTTAATTTAACGCGCATATTCGTCTTAATATTGCTTTGCAATTTTGCGCATAAGGGGCTAAAATGTTCCAACTTTCTAAAAAGCTAACTGAAATGTCTTACTATTTAATTCCCCAGTTGTTACCTGTCTTGCATTTGTACTTGCAAAATGTTCTGTGCTTTTTTATTAGCCGTACATTGGTAAAGAAATTGATATTAATTGGTAAAAGAATTGTCCTGTACAGAAGTCTTTCAAACTAGGAGGCTTCTGAGTTACAAGAAACAAATTCAGAGCCATCGATGTTACGTTTATTTTTTTTTAACAAGCTTCTACGTTTTTTGTTGGGGATTTAGCATACATCATAATATTGGATAAATATCACAGCTTCTTGGAAGCGAAAGAGGAAATACTTAACTGTTTGACTCTCGCTTCGTTATTTTTTAATGACTTATTGATTATGAAAAACTGGAAAGCAATGCCAACTTTCTCATTTAGTAAGAGATACGTGTATATTTATTTTGCAAAAACAAAGTCACGTGTGTGTTTTATGTTTTCCTTTTCGCAGAAACAGAATTATAATTTATTTCAGAAGCGAATATTCATTGTTGGTTTTTGTTTTCACTGCATAACATGATCGTGCCAATTACCTGTATGGAAACTTACGTGTTTCAAAATTCTGCTGACGTTTCATTATTTGTTTTGTTTTTTTTAGCGTAAAGTTATACGATTGGCTATCTATGTTCTCTCCACTCGAGGAATTAAACCCCGAATTTTGGTGGTGTAAGTCCTAATATAGAACAACGTTTTCTTCTTTTTATTTGGAAATAAAAAGCCAATTTACAAAAAAAAGTGAACTTGGTTAGCCAAAACATTAATTGGATTTTCTTGGCTGTGTACCTTTGCAAACAGTGTAACAGTGGATAACGCTATGACACATACATTTGCTTCTAGGCGATCACTTTACGTGTTCTAGAGTGTTGTTTAAAACAGTGTTATGTTGGAAAAAATAGCTTAACAAATATTTCACTTGTGAGATATTTTGTTGTGAGCGCTGCTTCTCTTTGACTGAATAAAATATTTAGAAAACCGAGCATTTTAATAGTATTCAGTTTGATTCCCTGTTCATTTGGATTATATAAATGTTTCTGGTTTTCGGTTATTTTGGAATACAAAAGTTGTTCGTGGTTGATTTGTACTGAAGAAATTACTTCTGCTTGGTCTTTAATGTGGTAATTGTTGCAGGTTATGTTTCTATACAAAAGTAATATGATACCAAAATTATTTGGAAAAAATCGAATGGAACAACGCCGGCCATAAATAACAATTATATGATGCATACAAAATATATGCAATTTCATGAAATAAACTCATGTCTTTAACATTAATTACACATACGTACATGAATATACATATAGGGTCAAGTTTGCTTAAACTGCTTCTCACTTAATATTATGTTTCTTATACTAAGTTTATGAAGTTGACCTTTGATCCCATTTGGTGGTCAACTAGTTTGTTGATTACCTTATTTCTTTTAGGTAAAATATTTCCTAAACCCAAATTAACATTATATTATTACATCTACTAGCAAAATTAGCTTGCAGGTCGTCGAAGACAGCTGGACCATGAGAACAGTACATCAGCCTAACTCATTATATATGTATTAGTAATCTCTGTTGTATGTCCATGTAACTGCTTTGCATGGTTTGGACAAATCTTCACCAAAACTGGTATGGAAGTTTATGCGAGGGCTGATGCAAATGTTTAGCATTCAGTTTCTATGGGAGTTTTTTTTTTTCACCATTATCAACATTCTATCTATTGCATCATCACTTGAGAGTAAAAATTGTTCTTTTTTAGTGAGTTAGGCTCAAAGCAGTGGCTTCTTCAGTACGTTAAAATTCCAAGGATTACAGAGATAGACTCAGAACATGGCTTCTTCAGCAGGTTAAAACACCACGGATTACAGAGATAGACTGAGAAGTAGTTTTTTTCTGGACTTTGAAATTATAATGGTCTCAGGAAGTATGGTTAAAACAATGGCTCCTCTTGGTGTTTAAAACTATACCTATTATAGGCTTAGAGCACATTGAATGTAGATATATGCGTTATGAACTTGTCTTTGTAATCGGGAGAGATTTAACATCAGGAAAAGCAGTAAGTGAAAATATAGAAGAAATATAGATCATTGTAGTCGGAAAATGTTTTTTTTTATTATTATTATCATCAATAAACTGGATTAAGGAACAACGCCATCTTCACCTTAGTAACTAGTCTTTCTTCACCAATATTGGCAACACGACAGTTTTCTTTCTGTTTTATGAAATCTCTTTATTGTTTGTTTGTTTTTGAATTTCGCACAAAGCTACTCGTGAGCTATCTGTGCTAGCCGTCCCTAATTTAGCAGTGTAAGACTAGAGGGAAGGCAGCTAGTAATCACCACCAACCGCCAACTCTTGGGCTACTCTTTTGCCAACGAATAGTGGGATTGACCGTTACATTATAACACCCCCACGGCTGAAAGGGCGAGCACGACGTGGATGCGAACCCGCGACCCTCAGATTACGAGTCGCACGCCTTAACACGCTTGGCCATGCCAGGCCTGAAATTTCTTTAACCTTGCTGTTTGTCGTGGATAAAATGCTAAGTACTCGCCCCTCCTAAGTGTATGAAGCTTCCAGCTGGTACAGATGACCTGAAATATGGTGTTTTTGGTGCCAAAGAGTGAACGAATACATATGTACGACACAGTTTTGATCCTGTTCATGACGTTGCTTTCGGTAATTAAAATACATGAATTGATGTCATGTGACTACTCAGTGTCAACCTATTAGTTTTGTTGTTGTTTGTTTAGAATTTTCGCTCAAAGCATCAAGAGATCTACCTTCACTCAGTCATGGCCGATTTTAAACTAAAAGACCAGAGGGAAGGCATCTAGTCAAAATCATCCAATGCCAAATATTGGGCTACTCTTATCTGACTACACAGTGGGATTTGACCAACACTGTTGTAGCACATCAACGACTTCAAAGTACGGAACCTCTTTGTGTGGCAACAGGACACGAACCGGGAACCATTCGATTCATGGCCTGCGCACACTAACAACTGGACACCATCCGACCTCTCTTACAGTTGATATGGACGATATCTCCAAATACGGAACGTTATTGCCGAACAAATAACATTTTTATATGGCTATGAATGACATAAGTCAGCACACTCGACAAGAAAGAAGATTGTTTATTGGTGTCAATAAATGGACAACCATTGAAAAAAACTTGTATTTGTAATAAAAGAACTGCGTAGGCGAGGAAATTACAAATCAAAGAAGGTGAAACACAAAAAATTAAAATAACTTATTGACGAATTCAAAACAATGTGTTGGGAAACAGCACTTTATTAAGTTTCCGATGTGAAGAAATCAATTTTTAAAAGATTTCTTTTAAAAATAAATATCTTCCATTTGTGTGGAAGATAAAGAACAAAAAACGCGTGACTCGAAGGCTTTTGTAAATACATTGTTGTGCTTCACAAAGGCAATATGTGATCTGCCCACCGCAGATTTGTTTGTTTGTTTTTGAACTTCGCGCAAAGCTACTCGAGGGCTATCTACGCTAGCCGTCCCTAATTTTGCGGTGTAAGACTAGAAGAAAGGCAGCTAGTTATCACCACACACTGTCAACTCTTGGGCACCTTTTTTACCAAAGAATATTAGGATTTACCGTTACGTTATAATGCCCCCACGGCTAAAAGGGCGAGCGCGTTTGGTATGACGAAGATTCGAACCCACGACCCTCAGATTACGAGCCTTAACCCACCTGGCTATGCCGGGCTCTAAAGCGTGTGTGTGTTTTTTCTTATATCAAAACCACATCGGGCTATCTGTTGAGCCCACCGAGGAGAATCGAACCCTGATTTTAGCGTTGTAAATCCGTAGACATACCGCTGTACTAGGGGGAGGGGCTACCCCACCGCAGGTACCAAAACCTATTTCTGAACGTTAGAAGTCCTCGGATTTATGATTAAGTCACTGGGAGCGACAAGAAGGTTCAAGAACATATTCCTAAGCTAAATAGAACAAGGAAAGATTGTAAATGAACACACCGTTACAACTAGAGTTTAAGAACAAAAACATAATAACAACAACACTTAGAAATAAATTCTAAACAGTGGCATCAACACCAATATTAATAAACAATTTATTATAAATATTAATGAATCAGTAACGCTAGAATCAGGAAAAACCTAATAATAAAAAACAGCAAAAACAATATTTTTAATCTCAATCTCTCTCTCTTAACAAAACTTCTGGCATGGTATTTTTATTCACAGAGTAGGTCACGAGATTACAACTTCAGGCGATCACAAATTTACATATGTTTCTACTACATTAATATATAGAATCTGTACGTCACTACGTAATGATTATATAGAAAGCGTGTTAAAGTTTTAATGTAACTACAAATTCATAGATAAACTAAACGATAGAAGGAAATAATAAGTGAAAGATTAGCACAGCCATGACCATATAAAAATGTTTTTTACAAAACATGTTTATCATGTTAGGACAACGTGTAGGTTCAAAATTAATTTAACTGGAAAATACTACTCAGTGTAATCCGCGTGTGTGGGGAGGCTATCTGTTGAGTTCGCAAAGGGGAATCGAACCCTCAGATTTTAGCGTTGTAAATCTGTTGACCCCTATAACCCAAGCGATTTTAAAGGTAAATCTTTCTTATTTTTGTCCCTGAAAAAGAAATAACAACTCTTCGAAAGCGCTCGGGTTATAGAGTGCCGTATTTTTTAGTTAAATAAAAATATGATAAGAAACAAAAAATATTTGAGTAAAAGTAAAAATAAACACAAAAAATCATGAAGGAAAGACGGTAAATTAGAATAATAATAATGTATTAACCTAAATAAATAAATAAATAAAAATAAATAAATAAACATAAAAATAAGTAAAACACGAATAAAGCGACGAATTTATCAGATATAAAAAATAAGAAAATACAAAAAATGAGAACGAATACGTGTATCAAGTAATATTGTGTATTACGCAATATTGTGTATCAAGTAGTATTGTGTATCAAGTAATATTGTGTATTAAGTAATATTGTGTATTAAGTAATATTGTGTATTACGCAATATTGTGTATCAAGTAGTATTGTGTATCAAGTAGTATTGTGTATTAAGTAATATTGTGTATCAAGTAATATTGTGTATCAAGTAGTATTGTGTATTAAGTAATATTGTGTATCAAGTAATATTGTGTATTACGTAGTATTGTGTATTAAGTAATGTTGTGTATTACGCAATATTGTGTATTACGCAATATTGTGTATCAAGTAATATTGTGTATTAAGTAGTATTGTGTATCAAGTAATATTGTGTATCAAGTAATATTGTCCAGCAAGAAACAAGAAAGATATATAAACGCTTGACAACTTTTTATTCTTAAAATAGGTTTTGTTAATTCCTTGGTAATAAACAAAGAAATTTAATCTCTTTAACTTCATACGTTTTATTTTCAATTCGATTCCCCTCTGGTACAGCGGTAAATCTACGGATTTACAACGCTAAAATCAGGAGTTCGATTCCCCTCGGTGGACTCAGCAGATAGCCCGATGTAGCTTTGCCGTATGAAAATACACACACACACACTCTTTTCATTTTATTTTTTCTCTATTCAAAATATTCACCTAAAGCTATACGAGTTCTACTTGTAGATTAGAGAATAGCTATAGTCAACAGCGTCCCCTATCAGTATTGGGCTACACTTTTTTGACTGAATACTTGAAGCCTGACCATCATCTGATAGCATACCTACAGCTCCAAGGTGCTGAGTGTATTTTTATGGCAATAGGACGCATAATAGAGCACACTAAAAACTAGGCACAGTCCTCATCTATTAAACAATTTAGGCGAGAACACTACATTATTGAGTAGTAATAATGTTGAACATGTGAATAAACCACTTATTAGGTATTGAAACTATATAGTGAAGCTACCAATTACTGTGTTTGTGTTTTCTTAGAGCACAGCCACATCGGGCTATCTGCTGAGCCCACCAAGGGGAATCGCACCCCTGATTTTAATGTTGTAAATCCGGAGACATACCGCTGTACTAGCAGGGGTCTAGCAATTACTAGACAATTAATGTGCCATTTTTAAATGTTATGTAGCAATAGAAAACTGATGCTATCACGCTGTGATTGTGATTCGTTCTACTTTAAATAAAGCGCTTTAAAATTCAACACTTCATTATAATGAACGAGTTAAGGGCGAATATGAATTACCTTGATTGTAGCGTGAAGTAAGAATGAAGTATAAATTACCTTAAATGTAACATGTAACATGAAGAAAGTATAAATTACCTTGATTGTAACATGTAACATGAAGTAAGAATGAAATATTGTTGAGTTGTGGTTTGAAGGAAACAACCAGTTATTACATTTCTAATGAACACACCGTTCACATATCAGACACTCATCACTATACGATTGTCTGATTGGTTGAGGCTTTATGACACAAAGTACAAGAACAGCTGCGCGAAACATTTAATTCAAAAATTAATTTATAAATAAAAAAGAAGGCGCTTTTGTGTTCATGAAAGTAAAAACCCACATTGTGTTTTCTTTTGTATTCACCATCGAATTTTTACGCTGTAAATGTGTAAACTTAACGCTGACCCATCGGAAAAGTTGTTACATGTTTTACATTACTTGTCGATAGAGTATCAAATAAAAATAAACGAAAAGGTCTTCGTTGTTATTTGTACAAAAAAAGATAAAAAAGTGAAATTAAGAAGAGCAGTGACTCGTAATCTGAAGGTCAATGGTTCGAATCCCCGTCATACCAAACATGCTTGCTCTTTCAGCTGTGGGAGCGTTATAATGTTACTGTCAATCCCACTATTCGTTAGTAAAAGACTAGCCCAAGAGTTGGTGGTGGGTGGTGATGACTAACTGTCTTCCCTCCAGCCTTACACTCCTAAATTAGGGACGACTAGCACAGATACCCCTTGTGTAGCTTTGCGCGAAATTCGAAACAAAATTAGGAACAACCTAGAGTTTGTACGTAGAGTTTGTGTGTTTATGTGGCGAATATCCAAAACAAATGAACAAAAATACAGTGTAACATATAGTAACAATATCCTCTTTTGAGAATTGTGTAAAACCAGAAAAAAGTTTGGGATGTTTATTGAAATAATATATTATTAAATATTCATTAGTGTGAGTCGAGAAGTGGCAAAAATCAAAATGTGGTTGTTTTCTGAGTTTCTATTTTCGCATTTGAACTGAAAAGTAAATATAATTATGTGCCATTTTCCAGTTTCTCCTGGCTCTGCTGTTACTAACATTAGATCTAGAAATTCAAGGAGAAGTCGTTCGAGGATATCCATGTGTTCGTCGCCTGAGTCAACTCCACTGTCCCACTCCTGGCAATAATTACCCAAGGCAAGTTTTTTTTTTTTTTTCTGAAAACATTAACTGAAATCTGTCGATTATAGTTAACAATTTCATTAATCGAAATTAATTGCTTCAAATGTTCTAGTTTTGTTTATTTATCTAAACATACAACAGAGTAAAATCGATAGTGTGAGCTGTAAAACATTTACTTTCATAAATAACTAGAAACGGCATTTGTGGAATATGTACATATATACAATTAAAAGAAATACAAGGGTAAATTTATTACGATATAGTTAATTAATTAAAACAGGAAACAACCATGACATGACTCTACATTTGTTGGCGTTTTTACTTTAACACCTTCTGAAATGTATACTTTCCCATCTTCACAAAATAATACCCTAAACTTCAGGCTATTAGGACCCGGCATGGCCAGGTGGGTTAAGGCGTTCGACTCGTAATCCGAGTGCAACATTGTAACAGTTTAAACCAGCTACATCACTGATATACGTAATAGATGGTATATTAAACTTATTTTCAAGTTTCACAATTTCGTAACGATTCTTGTTGCCACATCTATTCATGCTGTATTTAACGGTTGGCTTAGTGATATCAACCATAAAACGTAATTTTCATGGTGAAAAGCTCTTTTCAAAGACTGACATACCTACCTAAAGCACACCATCCGTCTTTGGCGTCTTTCCATAATCCATCTAATATACGAGAATGATAGTTTCCCAGTTCCTTTTTCATAGGCGCAGCGACCGTTGAGTTGACTGGTATATTTTCGTATGGAATAGCATGATACCTGTTTCATTTTCCAACTACTTGAATATTGAAACGGTGAACATGAAACGTCACTGGAAATCTTTTAATGATGATTCCATACCTTGTCGGTAAAGAATAATTTAAAAATTTGAAAACAGTTAAAAGGACTACGTCACAGATTTATTAACAAGTTCAATCACATTGTATTTTTAAACCAGTATGCAGGATTAAAGGTTTAATCTAATTTAAAGTTAAGATTCAAAACTTACAGGACTCTTAAAGTTGCTTAGTTTTATAGTGTTTTAGATTTGCTAGATATCTTAGATATACGATAAAAACTTTAGCGGCTAGAATTAGGAAAAATTATGACCTGACACTGTAAAAAACTTAAAGTACAACATCACAATCATTTTAAGATAATTAAAAGAAAAACATAAAATTTAAAAGAGTTTAACTTAAGTAAATATCGTTGTTTAATGCCCTGGCATGGCCAGGTGGTTAAGGCACTCAGCTCGTAATCTGAGGGTCGCGGGTTCGAACCCCTGTCACACCAAACATACTCGCCCTTTCAGCCGTTGGGGCGTTATGATGTGCAGTCAATCCCACTATTCTTTGGTTACAGAGTACCCCAAGAGTTAGTGGTGAGTAGTGATGACTAGCTGCCATCCCTCTAGTCTTCGCCCAGCATGACCCGGTGATTAAGGCACTCGACTTCTAATTTGAGGGTCGTGGGTTCGAATCCCCGTCACACCAAACATGCTCGCCCTTTCAGCCGTGGAGGCTTTATAATGTGATGGTCAGTCCCACTACTCGTTGGTAAAAGAGTAGCTCAAGAGTTGGCGGTGGGTGGGGATGTCTAGCTGCCTTCCCTTTAGTCATACGCTGCTAAATTAGGGACGGTTAGCGCAGATAGCCCTCGTGTAGCTTTGCGCGAAATTCAAAAACCAGACTAAACCAATCGCTCGCTGCCGAATTACTTTCAATAGTATAGACGTCATTTCCTGTTAAAAGAATACCAAAGTCATTCAAAAATTAGGAAATGCCTTGATAATCAGTGCTTTACGAGATTTATTTTTAAGGCAAGTAGATTGAATACTTACAAAATATTATTTACAACGTTGGAATAACGTTTTATATTTTGCAAATTCTAGAAATATATGAGTTAGAGTATTATAATTGATTTTCCCGAAATAGAGATAAGATCGAACTGTTCATCGACGAGAATAAGGCGTTAATTCGTCGCATGTTTGGAGAATACAACTTTCTGCTGGCTGAGAATTTTACCCCACCATTCCCAAACCAATACGAAACTTACGATGGCCACATCCTTCACACCCGATCAGAGAGAGCTGCCACCCCTACATCCGATAGTACGTCTTCCAATAAGTAAGTTATAGTTTGAGCATACAATAAGCTAAGATATAATGTTTGTTTCTTTAACGAACTTTCTCTCCCACGTTTCCCTGTATATTTCATGCTATTTAAATGTCAGTTAGTGTCATGATAACAAATCCTAAATAGTCGTTTTATTTGGTCAGCGCAAAGCTACCTGAACTACGTCTCTGGAGGAGAATCAAACTCGATATTTTAGTGCTGTGAGTTCGCGAGCTTATCCGGCAGATTACCAAGGATAAGTTATTAATAAAAATTGTAAGTTTAAATAACTCAAATGGATCACAAATATTTAAACAAAAATTAAGGTTCTAGGCGATTTGTTACTCCACTACAATAAAAAGAAATTACTAAAACTAAAACAAACAATTATTCACTTTAAACCAGTGCACTTACCCCAATTTTGTTTACTGATTACGTGGAAGTTGTTAAAAAATAAATTTACGTTTTCCTTTTATTGTTCTTCATATTAAATTACGAGGAAATATATTTTCGAGTAGAATTTTGTTCATGTTGACTTAATCAATCTATCCTAACACGAGAATAAGAATTTGTTTAAATCGTTATGATGAGATAAAATAAAAAGTTTACGCTTACGTTAGGTACAAGTACTCAATATATGTCTTACTGCGCATAAATTACCTATACCTAAATTACCCTAAGGCGCATTACCATTTTGAGCTGCTTGAACTATAATTAATTCCTTGGTATCGTTAGTTAAGAGTATACGATGAAGTTTAACTGGAATAATTATATGTTTCAAGATCCACTATTATTTTAACTATTATAAATTCGGTAGAGCGTAGATTAACAACTTCATTCCCAGTGGCGTATTTAGGTAGGAGCTAGAGGTGGCTCAGCCCCAGGGCCCATAGTATCACTGGGATCCATTGATAATTTTATTTTATGTAAAATTATATGGGATATAGGCCCACACAACCTTAAATCAGGCACTGTTCATTCCTAACCCACATGTTTCCTGGAACGTATCTTATTATCATGTCTTGTTCTGTCTAGCAAAATTGACGTTTGTGAATCAGCTGTAGAGATATTAACACCGTACTGGGCGTCGAATAGTGCCGGAAAAATACGCGCTGTTGTTAACACCCAACACCTTCAACAAGCTATTCAGCAAGAGGTTTGTCAGTAAGTATCACAAAAACTAACGAAGTTTGTTGTTTAATGTTTATGTCCTACTTCTGTCATTTTAAACAGTATTCAAAGTAACGATCACCTACAACCTTAAAATAAGACAAGTGGCGTGTTTAATAATAGGTAGGCAAACAATGATTTATAACGTGGAAAATTAAAAGAACTACAAAGAAGGCGGGGAGAATGTCAGGTAAAAATGAAAACTTATTCCAAACTCTTAAAATTCGGGAGCAAAGCACTTGAATATACATACAGTCAAATTATGTTGCTTAGCTATTCTAGTTAGGGGTGTATTTTAACACATTCTTGGCCAGTCATATTGTATTATTTTGTTTTGATTAACACCTACTATGTTATAGTTTGTAACAAATAAGATAAAATATTACTTTGTAAATAGAAATACAACAACATTATATGTCATCAAGGTGCATATCTTGCATGTTTCTCTAACCAGGCTAAACTTATTAGGTTTGTACAGAAGATTCGGGTTCTATATGCTTCTATAACTGAATTAGAATGATACAGAAGATTCAGGTTCTATATGTTTCTATAACTGGATTAGAATGATACACATGATTCAGGTTCTATATGTTTCTATAACTGGATTAGAATGATATACAGGATTCAGGTTCTTAGATTTCTATAACTGTATTAGAATGATGCAGAAGATTCAGGTTCTATAACTGGATTAGACTGATACAGAAAATTTATGTTTCAAGGTTTGGTACAATATAAAGTTTCCACTGCACATAAATACAGAAGCAAACAATAGATATGTGAAGTAAACAGTTAGAACTTCCATTTTTCGTTTTTTTTATGTATTACTTTTACAACCAACAGAAATATTTTTAGATTCACACAATGAATTCATTCCTGGGAAAGTAAGCTAGTCTTCAATCAGCAAGTATGAAGTAAAAAACTAGCATATGTCTCGAACGAATAAATAAAATTCGAAGTGCTATATTTACAGGATATGCTACCAGTAAGTATATACGTTTCTTGTATTATACAATCTTCGATATATTAACTCTGTATGTTATCATAGTTCTATCTCAAACTGTAAATAATTTTCTCTTTTTTTTTCCTCAAATTCCACATAGACGGGTTTAGTTACATTGGAACAACCTTTAACAAAACAAATAATTCTACCTACCTCTATTAAACTGTAAAACTCACTTTGAAATATCGTCCGCTAATTCAGCAGTGAAACAACACGTTGTTTGCTATATGTTAAAAAGGCTTTTTCTTAAGGTCATTTCTGAGGTTAATATTTTACACGTTATTTTGGGAGGGAATTATCAACGTCTTTAATGTAGTAAACACGTCAATATTCAATAATGTATTACATAAAACTAACACAAGATTGTCTGTTTCGAACCTATTAGCTTTTACCATTTATATAACATGTACTTTGATCTAATTTTCATCGAACCAATTTCGGATAGTACAAGCACCAGAATGTAGTGGGCGCAATTGTAAATAAATTGCTGGCGCATCCTGATTATTGTTCTCTACTTTAGATTGTTTGTTTGTTTGTTTTTGAATTTCGCGCAAAGATACTCGAGGGATATCTGCGCTAGCCGTCCCTAATTTAGCAGTGTAAGACTAGAGGGAAGGCAGCTAGTCATCACCACCCACCGCCAACTCTTGGGCTACTCTTTTACCAACGAATAATGGGATTGACCGTCACATTATAACGCCCCAAGGCTGAAAAGGCGAACATATTTGGTGCGACGGGGATGCGAGTCCGCGAAACTCTGATTACGAGTCGCACGCCTTAACCCACCTGGCCATGCCGGGCCCTCTACCCTAGAGAAACTATAACCACATTGCTTCCTGGTGTAAGAAGTTGTTGGATATTGCGGGTGCTTTGTTACATATGCAGGTTTTTACTCAATGTTAACAGAACAGTTTATTAGCATAACTTAAATTCGAAATGCCCTTTAACCAGGAGTGTTGGTGGTAATTTGGGTTGAGTGCTGACACTTTACAGACTAGAAGTATAGATGTCAAAAGAAAAATCAGTTGTGTTTTTATAACCAAGTACGTACATAAAGGTTGCTTGCTCTTTCAGCTATTCCTGTTGGTATAGTACGAAGTATGCGAAACGTTACTAAAAGTCAGTGTTGTTAATATTACAGTACAATTAGAAATATAATAAAGAAATAAGATATGCGATTTTAAAATTTGTTTTAATGTCGGTGGTTTTTAATTAGTACACAGTTGTTGTTTAGCCTTGCTGAATTTAAAGGAAGTTGAGTTGTGTGTTTTCTCTTGATATAATCTGCGCATTCCGTTGGGCCTTGATGAAAGTAGCCCCAAATAATAAGTGTTGAACGCATTTTCGTTACTTGAAATGGACTCAAAAATTGAAACTAACCTTTGATATTTTATAGCAACATCACGTCTGACATATTTTGGCAGGACCCTGTGCCTATAAAATTTAGCGCCACCCTGCTGACTTCAAAAATATTTTTATTTTTCTAATTACACGATGCAAAATATTATCTTACGAATTCAAATTAAAATGTTTCTGCTTTATGTAATATGTTATATCATAAAAGTTTTTATAAGTAGAATTAACCATTCTTTACTCTTTGTGGTGTCTAGATCAGAGCAGACAAAGAGGTGTAAAGACGACTGTTCGTGTGAGCAGAAATACAAGTGGCACCGATTATTATCTTACGATTCTGATGACGATTGTAAAGGAATATTTATGGACTGGTTTCTTTTTCCTTCTTGTTGTGTGTCGATGCGAAAATCCCGCCACCAAGTGAACCAATCGGAATCCTTCTTTTATACTTTTGTAAAAGCAAACATTTAAAACGAACTCTATGAAAATGATGATAGACAACTCGTCATTATAAAATATTTGAACTTGGAGAGAATGTTTGAAATATTCAAGAAAATTGCAATTTGTTTGATTATCTTTCGATTATTTAAGGTGTACCAAGTTTCTAATTACTACCCGTACTAAACTATGTTAACACCCGAACTATTGTACCACTGATTTGACGTGCCAAGTTACTCCAATTTTGTCAATTCATTTCCAGAATAGGAATTGTAAAAATTACATTTTTATTATAGATGTAAAAATAAATGAAATAATGAATGTGAAGACGTCATTTATCAACTATTAAAAAAACAGATACAATCAACTCTTATTGCAGGTTTTACTTATAATTCGTTTGTTGCACTTCTGTAAAATATATAAAATGAAAAGTACCAATTTGAAAGTTATCTTTATATTATCCTCGATTTATTGTATAAAATATTAAATTATGCACGTTTTGTTTTTTCGGGGTGGGAATATTCGTTATCTCTTCAATCTTTTATTGCAATATAATGAATTATGTTTCAAGTTTTTTTTTTTCTGGACGTCATATGCAAAAATTTTTTATAAACTGTTTATGATGTACTGCATCCCGATTTGTAAAAAATAAAGTTTCAAAAACTCTTAAGTGTAATAATGCTCTGATAAATGTTACTTGGATAAAAGGTTAATAGAATTTTCTCTCTAACGAATTTTCAAACCATACTTGTAACATGGGCTATTTTGTAGAGCTTTGAAATTTCATTTTGTTTTAGGGGGGTTCTTCTTCTGAAGTGTCCAATGTTGATTGGACAGCTAGATCAACTGTACCTTTAATCCTGCATTTGACATGTCAGATAGTTTCAATTTTCCAAAATTTAAATTGTTTTTGAAAAAATGAAAACAGTCAAACAACAGAATGAACTTTCCAAACTCTTAACTGTTTTTGCATCTACTGGTGCAAAAGTTACGAGAATTTCAACTTAAAATATTATGCTTAATTATGCAATTTATTTCAACGGACAATATGATAAAATGCAGTCTCAGAAGATAAACAAAATAATAAATAAAAAATACACTTACGTAAAGATGTTGTGTTCATAACGTTGCATAGATCTGCACAATTCCTTTTTCTGTTCAACTATAGGACACCAGCTACACTCTTGTGCAAATTAATTGAAACAAATGGTAATTTTACAATATTTTCAGCATGGCGGCCGGTGTAGACTCTCTGGACCTGCTGATTTCCTTTAATAGTCATTTTTTCACACAGACGGCGTCGTTAACTGTGTTTTGCTGTACGGTCGATCTATTTTTGGGATATATGACGAAATTTTGAGGAATATTACGTCATTCGAAATTGCGTTAGAAGAGCAAGGAGATCAGTCAAAAAACAACTTCTTACCAACTCAATGAAGAAAAGAGGGCGTCAATGGGGTCTCAAATTCAAGAACTGGACGCAAGAACAATGGAGGAAGGTGTTATTCAGTGACGAGACTCGTTTCTTTGTACAGGGTCAAAGAAGTCTGCATGTTCGCAGATCTCCATGTGAGAAACTTCGAGAATCTCACATCAATCAGTTCGTAAAACATCCCTTGAAGAAGATGTTTTGGGGTTTTATCAACCACTATGGCGTCGGAGGCTTACGTATCGCAGAGGGTATGATGCGAGGTCCACAGTACATCGAAGTTTTCCAGAGAAGAGTCGTTCCAGAATTGAAAAAGAGATTTACAGATGGATTTGGCATTTTTCAGTAAGATCTGGCTCCGTGCCACACATCGAAACTTGTGAAGAATGTTATGACTATAACGCGAATAAAGGTGCTGAACTAGTCTGGAAACTCTCCGGACTTAAATCATGTTGAAAATCTTTGAGCGATTTGTAAAGAAAGACTCGGGGAAAAGACTGTACTACGAAAGATAAGCTAATTGAGGCCAAAATTGAGGTGTGGTACAGCGGTCCAAAAATTAGTAAAGATTGCAGTAAACTCCTGTACTCGATACCAAAGCGGATTAATGATCTTCTGAAAAATAAAGGCGGTCATATCATGTATTAATTTGTGAGTAATTTTTGGATTCTCGGAAATAAAACGCAAAAAAAAGGAAAAAATCGTAATTTTCCGTCTTGTTTCAATCAATTTGCACAAGGTTGAACACATGGGCTATTTGTTCCTAACTGGACAGTGACAGAGTAGAGAGAAGGTAGCTAATCAACCCCCCCCCACACACACACACCTACTCCTTTACCAACGAGTGGTGGGATTGAGCTTCACTTTGTATCGTCCTGCGGCTATAAAGGCGAGCATACGTTGTGGGAAGGGAATTTCATCCCACAACTGTCATACTGGGAGTGAAAGCTCCTTATCATTTAATAATCAGTGATGACAAGAAACCTACTAACATAATTTCAAAAAACAGAAAGCAAAAAAAATAATCTTACAGAGACATTAATTCCATTAAAAGCCTAAAACAAGACAAAAACATAAAAATTCTAAAAGCAGATAAAGGAAACGCTATAATCATAATGAACACGAATGAATACATTCAAAAAATGAAGAACATCCTATCAGACACAAACAAATTTAAACAAAAACACACAAATCCAACAAAGACACACGAAACGCAACTAAACAAAATACTACTAAAAATGAAAAAAGCCAACACAATTTCAAAAACACTTTATTCCTACCTACGCAAGACAGACTCACGCACACCACAAATATACGGCATCCCTAAACCTAATAAACTAGACTGTCCACTACGACCAATAATGTCCACATATGAATCGTTTAATTACAATATTGGTAAATACATAGCATGGGCATTCTCCAAATATGTAACAACAGCTAGTTCATTCATCAAAGACTCTTTTACTTTCAAGTCTAACCTTAATCAACTTAATCATAAAGCCTTAATGGCCAGTTTCGATGTCATATCCAACTTTACAGAAGTCCCAACCACTGTAGCCTGCAAGATAGCCTTAGAACTCTATATCCGAGACCCTAACCCATCATTAGACATTCCCAGCAACCAATTAGCAACCCTCATAAAATTCATCACGATGAAGACAAACTTCATGTTCAAGAACCACAACTATATACAAATAAATGGCCTAAGCATGGGCAACCCAGTATCACCAGTTGTAGCAATATTTTTATGACACAAGCAATTAACACAAAATTACATCCGCCACTATATTGGTACAGATATGTAGACGATACAATTTTGAGATTCAAATCTACAGAACACACACTTAATGTTTTCAATCACATTAACTCTTTTCATCCCAACATTAACTTCACATGTGAACAAGAAGGAAGCAATCAAATATCATTTCTTAACCTCAAAATTACAAGAACCAATACACAATTTAAAACAGAAATCCACCGAAAAATCACCAATACTGGACCATACATTCCTTGGGACTCAGCACATGAAACAAAACCTAAACTCAACATACTAAGAAACCAAATAAACAAAGCCATAAAACTATGTTCACCACATAAAATTAACGAATTAGACAAAATAAAACAGTACTTCACCAACATCAATAAGTTTCCTCCACAAACTGTAGAAAACATTAAACGCACACACCTAGACAAAAAGCAAAATCAATTAACAAAAGTAAATATATCTCACGAATTAATAAATCACGAAACCATCTACTGCTCCATACCATATATTCCCGACATCAGCAGAAAAATAACCAACATTTGGCAAAAAGTAATAACAAAATATGACATTCCAGTTAATACTAAATTTATTCAGAAACTAGGCACAAAACTAAGGTCTATACTATGTAAAACTACACTGACAAACACCACACCAACATCATTTATAAAATACAATGTGACAACTGCCACAACTTCCACATTGGATAAACAAGTAGAAAAATAGAAACCAGATTCAAACACAAAAAAGTCACCTTCACACGTTTTCGAACACTGAAAATCAAATAAACACAACATAACCATAGAAAACATCCAAACACTAAATAAAGAAACAAACATAAACAAACGCAAAATTAAAGAAGCCCAAAGCAAACCAATACAAAGGAACACCTTTATACTTATACTAATAAATATAATCAAACATCTAAGCACGCCCTCTACATTCCTACACTCAGTTACACAACCTCCTTCAAACATGTGGTCAGCTATCGGTCAGTTACCTCTTTCTTTGTGAACCTGACGATGACTGAAGGTCGAAACGTTGTTCGCTCCTCTACACAAAAAAATTTTCTCAACCCAAACCAGTCGTTTTTACATATATATTCTTTCTGATTTACGTTCAAATTTTCCAAAATATCTGTCGAATATCAAACATGCATTCGTGGAACTTTATTCGATTACTTTTGATTTTCAGTTAAAATACTGTCACGTACAGAAAATTATTTTCTTAACATTACAAATGCTTAACTACAAGAAGCAGGTTAATCGAACAGAAATATTTTACATTCCTTTAATCAAAACATAAGATGTAACCACTATTAAGTAACGGTAAAAGACAAAGGCTTCCAAATATTTTATATTGAGTGGCCATGAGATAAAGATATTCACCGCAAAGAATGGCTCTCTTTGCCTCGATATTCTCCCGACAGTATTCCACTATCTCTAGAAGATATCAAAGACCGTGAAGTTATAAGTGCTACGTGACATTCCCCTCCTCCAGATTGTGTTAAATGAAGTTATTCAAGCACTAAACATCACTAAATGTTTTATTTGTGATGGTTCGAACTTACCAGGGTCTGTAATGTATTCTGCATCGTACGGTTCATGACAGTCGAATATTCTAAAGAATGGTCAATGAAGAAAATTTCTCTGTTGCATTTCACAACAATTTTTCCAACTGACCAATCGTGAAGTATGTTGCCACGGTTTTTCCTAGTGGTATGCATTATTCCCTTTCAATTAGTAATACCGATAGAACTAGCAAGCACGATATTATTTATCTGAATTCATTTAGTATTCACTGGCCACAGAAACTACTCAATTTATTTCGCACATTAAAATAAATAGAATTTATGTAACTGTTTGGCTAATCCTAGTAAAATAACTAACCAGTTTTTTTTAAAGAAGATTCCAACCGTTCTCCGTTTTCAAATACTCAAGAATTATTTACGATAGCAATCCTTCATTTTAAACTGATTAACTAGAGGGATGACAGTTAGCCCGCACTATCCATCGACAATTTTTGAGTTACTTCAATTCGCCCGAGGGATTTAACTCGCAGTTACAGTGCGCCATCTAAGGAAATACACCCACGTAATTTTCAACATCTTCAAGCCCAACTCGAAGTTTTTATTGACATGTCTAGACTTCTCTTTGTACACCATTAATAGCTCTCGGCACTTTTAACCAATATTCTATTTTAGTCTACGTTCGCTGCAACATACCCACAATTACAATAGCGAGGACATCCATCATCTTGTTTTTCAACTTGAAGTGTTTTCTGAATCATATGCAAGAGAATACATGAAAGTTATCTTGATAATATACCAACATACAATTATTATACTATATGTCATGTTTGTACGTATCAGTACAAATGGACGAATCTATGATTGTTTGAAATAAAATGTACATTTTCAGACTTTGAAGAAAATATTTCTTCACCAATTAATTCATGACTTATAAATATTGTATATTGGCCTGAACTAGTGAAGAGTTACTGGATTTGTTTGTGTATGGCAGAGATTCTAAGAACATTTGACACTCTTCTTTAATTTTAAGTTTTGGCCGGCATGGGCAGGTGGTTCGGGCACTCGAATCGCAATATGCTGATTCGAATCACCGTCTCACCAAACATGCTCGCATTTTCAACCGTTGCGACGTTATAAGATGATGGTGAAACCCACTATTTGTTGATAAAAGAGTGGTCCAACAGTTAGTCTTATGCTAAATTAGGGATGGCTAGAGCAGATTGCCCTCACGTAACTTTGGGCAAAATTCACAACAAACCTTACTTTTGAGCTGCCAATCACAGGTAGGGAAACGTCATCCACCAGCTCAGAGGGCAAGCATGTTCAAAGTTGGGTTTCATCTCGTGACTCTCGCATTACGAGTGGAAAGTTCAAAACACTAGGTGATGGCAGGCCTGAAACCAGACATCCGTCCTCACCAATACCCGAGATAGTACTCAAATGGTGCATATATAGGAACTCAAAGCAAGGTTCGTAACCCTAATTTTGAAGTACAGACCATTGAAAAGAATCAACTAAAAGCATCCACCAACAACTCTTTACCATGTAATAGTGGGATTGATTGTAACCTTGCAACATTCCATCGGCTAAAAGGGCGTGTTTCTATTCCTCCAATCAAACACTCTAACTAAAAGGCCTGGAATTGTTGGGATTAGACCCCCCCCCTAAATCCTCGAGATATTCATTTGAGGAATCATTGTAAGAGCAGTAATTTTGTAACTATGATACTGTTACACATTCGTCTCATAAACGTTTTTTTCCTTACGCATTTTACTTCCATTAATTCAGTTGTGTATAGTAGCATTAAATATTGGCTAGATATTTTTGTTTATGGTTGGTTTTTTTAATTTCGCGCAAAGCTACACGAGGGCTATCTGCGTTAGCCCTCCCTAACTTAGCAGTGTAAAACAAGAGGGAAGGCAGCTAGTCATCACCACCCACCGCCAACTCTTGGGCTACTCTTTTACCAACGAATAGTGGGATTGACCGTCACATTATAACGCCCCCAAGGCTGGGAGGGCGAGCATGTTCGGTGTGATAAGGATTCGAACCCGCGACCCTCGGATTACGAGTCGAGTGCCTTAACCTACCTGGCCATGCCGGACTCTGGTAAGATATGTAGAAATGTAAATTTACTTAATAAAATTCAGATATCGTGTTATTTTGATATCGCACACTAATAAACAAGGAAACGAAATATTTTGTTTTAGTATTGTTCATCTTACTGGACAAGAATACGGGCATTATAATAAGTAAAAATGAAACCTATCCATAACAAAATTTACAGTATAACATAGATTTTCATCAAACCTTATTTACTTGGTCTGTGGCAAAACTGCTAAAGATTATACGATACTGGTTTGTTTTTTTTTAATTTCGTGCAAAGCTGCACAAGGGCTATCTGCGCTAGCCGTCCCTAATTTTGCACTATAAGACTAGAGACAAAGCAGCTAGTGCACCACCCACCGCCAACTCTTACTAACGAATAATGGGATTGATCATAACACTACAACGCCAAGACAGCTGAATGGGCGAACATGAAACGTAGAACTAAGTCACATAAATGCCCTTTGGTTTGAAAGTGCGGGTTTTCGATCTTGTTTCTCGGGTGTTGCAAGTGCCCTTGTCACCAAACACTATTTTATCTAGTAGAAACTAATTATACCCTACTGTCAAAACGTTAAAAGGAAAACGTATATTGATTTTATTTCTTATTTCTCTTAGAAACAGTATTAGATTTACAGTAACAGGCCTGAAGACAGGCTAGAAAAAAACAACAAAAACCGATGGAACTACATGTTTGACATCGGCTCATTGGTGAGATTCGAAGATATCTTATGAATCAGAAACCAATATAAACGTTCAATCAAATCAAACTGTAATAAGAAATTGTTTTCGTAACTTGATTGTTAAATTGTCTGTTTTTATGCTAGCGGTTTATAATGCCTGACATGGAAATAAATGTTGAAAATATAACCTTGTATTTGACACAAGGTCGTATCACCGCTTCTACTGTCTAGTTGTATCTAATCTTCGAATTTTATCGTACGAAATGAAAGAAAAAAAAAAGCGTTTTTAAATAAAGCGTGTTGGGAATTGTACACAAACTGAATATAGGGGTAAATGTTTCTTAAAAGCGTAAATCATGAATCTACTTTTAACATGCGTCCGTGTATGTGTATATATAACTACTCAAACATTTTTATGAAAAAAAACTTGTACACTTTTGATCAATAGTGGATGGGACTTTGTGTGCGGAAACGTAATACAACTTACAAAGTCAATAGACAACTCTAACATTAAAAAATTACAAGGAAATATTAGTGCAAGAATATAATTTATTTCCCAGCAACTAGCTAGGCTACAGCCTCTCGCAGTGATATTTATATATCTATAAATACAGTGAAATCTTACATCCTAGCTGCAGAGTTAAATATAAACCATGGTCTTCAGTTGCAATTCTCATTCTCATGACAGATCTACCGTTGCTCAGCAACATAAAATCTACAAAGTTTTGTAATAGAACTATATAATCTATACACCTTTGAATAATTTATTTCTATAATAATATTAATAACATTATTATTACCATGATCACCAACAGTTTGCGAATGCCAAAATCGTATAGTTAATCAATTGCTACACCCTGATCTGCTGGAAACTGTATAAAGATCTATTTCAGCAGATTACACAGGTTATAAAATCGCCAGTGTTATTTATTCACTTTTGCCATTCTAAGAGGTCTTGTATTTGCTTGAAAACCACTTTTTTTAATTACAGGCTCTCCCATAAAAGATGGATTCACAGTTTGGAAACTGCTGTCATCTTCACTACCAATGTCTTCAAAACTCATATTTGCAAAAGCATTGCTAATTCTGTTTTCCTTTTTTTTGGATTGTTTGGTTTTCTTCCCAGCTTTACCTGACACATGATAATGTTTTGTGGAAGGAACAGCAAAACTCACCTCTTCTGCCAGAACATCCTGTTCCTTAAAAGAGTGATACCTGCTTCTTTCTTTTTTTGACTTTCTCGGTGTCATCTCCTCTTCGTCATTGGTATCAGAACTTAAGGGTGGTGAACTACTTCCACGAGTCAAGTTGTCAATCCTGTTCATAGATGAAGCGCCATACATGGCTGGAAGAATAACCTTTTTCCTAGAATGTGGTGCAACTTCTTTAATGGGTGGAAAGTTGCTTCCAACTGAATTAATAGCTACAGCACCAATAACATTTTCACTTTGTGGATCACAAACAGAACTTTTAGTAATCAAATTAGATGTCTGACTCGTGGTCATTTTTGGACCTGCAGGTTTCAATGTTCCAATACCAGGGGAGTCATGCATGAGTGGAGCAATACCTGCTGATGAAACAAATCCCAGTTGGTTCAGAGGCTGTTTGGTAATAAAAGATTGTTTCTCTTGTTGATTAATATAATCACCCTGCATGGAGGTAATCTCTTTCGCATCTATCCTAGGCATACTACGGAATGGAGCAGAACCAAATAAATCAGTGCCTTCATTTGAAGACCCAAGCTTTTCTGGTGAACTACTACTACATATAATAGGTTTATATTGGCTAGTAGATGACTGTAAAGACTTGTAATTGTTCATATTCGAAAATTCAGGACTCTGTGGAATTGGGTTGGTTTTGGTTTCTAATTCTTTGGAAGACTCAAATGTGGGTGAACCTCCTAACTTTTCAGCACTGGTTAAGTGGCTCTCTTTTGGCAGTTTCTTTTGCAATTTCCAATTCTGTGGTTTTCCTTTTGTTGATGGCTTTCTGAAAGGAGCCAATGCAAAAACATCCACTCCTTCAGAATGGTCACCACTAACTACATACGTTTCTGGTGAAGCTGCATTTGGAGCTTTCCTCAGTTGAGCTGCACTAAGAGTATCTTTATTTTTTCCCTTTTCAAGTGATGGAGATGATGATGATGGAGTGAAAAGCTCTTCACTGGTTTTGGTAATTAAACCCAAATTTAATTCTTTCCTAGAAGTAGCAGTTACAACTTTCTGTTCGTTATCAGAGAGTTCATCATCTTCTAGAAGTGGTTTATCTCCATCTGTATGACCCATGAAAACATCTTGGTAAGGAAGACATTCTACTTCTCCTTCTCGTTTTTTTTCTGAATCTGTCAGGATTTCTGATGTAGATTTAATAGCATCACCTGGAATTTTTAGGGAGAATTTTTCTCTTTTCAAATGACCATCAAGCGAGGTCTCAGACGAACCTTCTTCTTCTCCACTTGAATCTTCTTGTGCTCTGAGATCACTTGCTGATCCAATAGAATCATTGTCTCCTTGATCATATTTTTTATTCACACAAGGTTCAGCCTTCTGATAATCTTCTCCATCTTCAAAGTTTAAAAGTTTTTCATATTTTGACCTGTCTTCTGCTGGTGCTCGTGTGAAAGGAGATGACCCTAGCAGTTCTTTTCCTGATCGTCCACTGTGGATACTCTGACTACCGTCATGGGATGTGCTCGAGTTTTCGCTATGGTGGCGCTGTCGAAGATCAGATGCTTGTAGATTACCTTCTTCAGAGTATAAAGGCATGTACTTTGCCATGTCGACTGGGACTACTGAAACAAATTACGACACTAGTTAATTACTTAAAAAACTGAGTTGATGATACAGTTACCTTCTTCAGAATATAAAGGCATGTATTTTGTCATATTGACTGGGATTCCTGAAATAAATTACAACATTGATCAGTTATTTAAATGCCTAAAATTATGCCACATAGTTACTTATTCAGAGTACAAAGATAAGTACCTTGCCATATAAACAGATACTCCCGAGATAAACTGACACTGATTAGTTATTTAAAACACTAAATTGATTCTACAATGATATCAATTATTTGGCATCATTGAAAGCCATCACTTTTAGACAAATTATTCCTTAAATTTTTTTTTTCCATGTTATAAATATTATCATTGCATTTCTAACAAAAAAAAATAGATTATATAGATTTCAGAAAGGTTTATCACCAGAAGTTTCCAGATAAATATATAGATTATATAGATTTAAGAAAGGTCCAGAAGTTTCCAGTTCTTCATTCAAATATTAATTCTTACACCTATCAATAAGGGTTTAATGAAAGTACTTTTAAGCTTAGTGAAATATGCAAATGTAATAAAGAGAATCCAACGAAAACAAAAATACCACTGCCCATTATCGGGATTGAACTTATCTTTAATAACAACTAATGGACATAAATCTATAAATATATAAATACATTGTAAATATTTTTTTACCAATCCAAAAGTATAATTATATAGCATGGACATACTAAATGTTTGGATTTTTTTTTTACACATTTCAATACTACCACACAAATTGAGCTTCAATTGTTGTTTGCCAAAAATGATTATTTAACCAGGAATAGTGTGTGTTTTTTTAATGATACTACAGTGAAGTCTTTCCATCTAGGAAAAATTTGGTACAACATTAATTTTATGAAAATTGAATAAAATAGTAAAGGGGAAAGAAATATAAATTTAAACACAAGTTACTTTATATCAATATTTTGCAAATTACAAAGCACTGTAAACTGAGCTTTTAACTCAAAAACAATATTTTTTTGTATTATCTGTTGTAAAAGGTTACTCGATTTCGCTTGGAAACTAAAACCATGAAAAACAAAGGACAAATGAGCATCAACCAAAAACAGTTATCTGGCCAAAGCAATATTATTTCTGCACAAAAACCTATGCATTATTTTATAAAATATTATTTAATCTTAAATTAATTACAGAGAAACGAGTTACATGTTTTAAAATATTAAATTTTGCTTTTACAGCAAAAGTAAAAGCAAGAGCTGAAAAGATTTATATCAGAAAGTAAATCTGAAATAGTTCAAACTGATGTGTTATTGTGAAATAAACAAGACATTCTACACAAATGTTTTCAAATAAATGTAGTACACTAACTAAGCAGACTTCAGATGACTGTCAGTTTAAACCTGCTCAACAAGTCTAGAGTGAGTTTTATTGCAGGTTTTACAAGTTAAGAGAAACTAAGATGAGACCATAATAAAATTTAGGGTTACTTAAATAAAATGCCAACTAGGGGAAAATCCATATACAGGAAACCAAAAACCTTCAATATTTATGAATTTCAACATGAATTACCAATTATTTGTACCTAATGTCAATAACAGAAAAAAACAAACCTTCATATGATACAACTGAATTAATAAAATTGTAGGGAAATTTACTGGAAAGGTCATAAGCCATTAGCATAGTATTTGAATCACAACAAGGGTGTGGCCTTCTATGAGAAGAAATTACGTATCAGTCATAAAAGATTATTTATACTGATAAACATGTCACAATTTAAAATATTACTTCCTAGAATAACATGCAAGTACTCCCCTTTCTGCATATATTTTTAAATATATTACATGTTTTAAACTACAATGTATATGCTATGTTATAATGTGAACTTGTTTTCCTCATTTTCTTAATAGTTTAATTTTTTACATACTTGGAAGTTATTCTTCCAAATAAAAAAGTTAACACTGAAAATTTGCTCAATTAATTCTACTATTTTAAATTTAAAAGGTTTAAATATGCATTTTATTTTCATAAGTTAAATTCTGTTACAAGTGATTAACTTACAAGAAAACGATCGTTACTATTTTAGTACTATTTGAAGTTATTATAATGGCAGATGAATAATTGGAGTTACACAATAATTACTATGATAAATTGGAAAGTAATGTGACAAATATCTAAGTTCTCTTTTCTTTTTGAAAGGGAACTTTTTTCAAATCACAGTAGGGATGTGTGTTAACTAATAGTTTTGATTAAATAGTAATTAATAAGTTAACCATGAGGTTTTTAATAAACAGTATACTAGTTTTGATGAAATACTACAATTCTCGCTTATACAGTGGTTCATTAACAGGTAAACCAAATTACTGGTTTATTAGTAAATCATTACCTCATAGCTTAATCAGTAAATTTTCTACAATAAATAAAAAAATGATTATTAATAAACAAAAAAATGCTAAATTTAAGTGTTTTAAAATAAACCTAATATTATTAAACAACAATTATCTTCAAATATAATTAATATTTAATCATACTGAAGAATAAAATGTATATACTAGATATTCTACACATTATGAAGATATCCTTTTGTTGTACTACATAAAAATGCTTCAAGACAAAAACAACAGGAGAGAAAGATAGAGTCAAGCATGATGAGAACTGTATGCTTATTATAGATACTTAATTGTTTTAACAAAACCTTGTTTAACACAAATTCTACCCCATCTGCAGATCAATATAAAGAAATGTTTTTACTCTTTTGTTTTTCAATTTTAAGTGAAAATTAATATAATTTAAAGAACAATTTATTTACATTTAACACCTCATGTATACGAGGTCTGTTAAAAAAATACGTGGACTGACGTCATAAAAAAAATGTACTTTATTTAGAAGTTATAGGTCTGGGTCCCTTCAAAGTACTCTCCTCCCCAACGCACACACTTATCCCAACGGTGTTTCCACTTGTTGAAACAGTCCTGGTACACTTCTTTTGTAATGTCCTCCAGCTCCTTCCTTGCATTTGCCTTAATCTCGAGAATCGTCTCAAATTTTCTTTCTTTCAAGGGTCTTTTGAGTTTGGGGAACAAGAAAAAATCGCAAGGAGCAAGGTCAGGTGAGTAAGGGGAGTGGGGAAGAACAGTGATTGAGTGTTTGGCCAAAAACGAGTTCTGAGGCACAAATTTCACAGCAACGCAGTGCATCTTCAATTTTTCGGTCAAAATCTCGTAACAAGATCCAACTGATGTCCCACACTCTTCATCAAGCTCCCTGACAGTCAGACGTCGATTTGCCCGCCCCATGGTGTTGATTTTGTCGACGTGTGGGTCGTCAGTTGATGTGGAAGGATGTCCAGGACGCTCATCATCTTCAATGAACTGTCGACCATCCTTAAAATGTTCATGCCACTTGAAACATGCTGTACGCTTCATAGCAACATCACCGTAAGCCGTGTTAAACATAGCAAAAGTTTCAGTCGCAGATTTTCCAAGTTTAACACAAAATTTCACAGCAAGTCGTTGCTCCTTCAGGTCATTCATTCTGATATCCACCAAACGAAAAAATCGCACTTCACTTAAAACCGCGTAGCTAATACACAAATAAAGATATCTGCAATCGGGAAATGGTGTCGTAATCAGCTGATCTGTGCAAACCTAGCAACACAAAGCAGATTCCCCTGGAACCAACTGGAGCCGCACAATTCAAACAGTCCATGTATTTTTTGAACAGCCCTTGTATTTTGCAAAATGACTTTTAATAACAGAAATTCAAAAAATTCATTGTGACTTCAAAACTTAACTAAAGTATAATAGCACTGCTAGAAAAACCTATTTTTACTTTAGGAATCATTAATCACTGACTTGTTATTCCTGTGGATTAATTATCACTCAGAATGCAAGAAAAAGGGGTGGGGTAATCTGATGTAATATAAGAGAATATGAATATTTATCAAGGCTGTAAGAGTAATAAGTGGTACTAGAGAGATGTCAAACTGAGATTTTAAAAGTTACACATCATAGTGAATTCCACTTGTATTAAAACTGGGAAACTTCACTTTAAACTTTCATTCTCAAATAACAAAAACCTTAGTTTACAATGAAATGACTTAAAGATTGCACAATTTCCAACTCGTAGCAAAGTTGACTTGTGATAAGTTTATTATTACAGAAAGTTCTAATTAAGAGATAATTTATTTTTGAGTCACAATAAAATCATTTAGATGTCAAGACTACAAAAAATATCATACATTGCTACATATACAACCACATTCAAAACTGATTGAACTTTTGTGTGTTATGATATGATACTAAACTATCATATATTTAGTGACTGGAAGAAGACTAAAACCATTATCAACATAAGTATAATGGTTACCCTGATCAAAACTGACAGTTAATTACAAAAGTAAAACTACAGCACCAGTATCCTCCATTTTGGAAAGACAAAGATAATGTTATATCCTGCTTAATTTATACCCTAATACTATCAATGTATCTTTCAAGGGACACAACTAGTTCTCATTATTACTGAACAATTTCTTATCACTCGATGTTTTATCAAAATTATGTATTTGCATGTTAATAACATAAACATTAGCCAAGAGTCAAACATTTCAAATTTTGCTTGATATATTAAATACAAAAAAAACATGAGTTACTTGAACATTATCATTATTTTCTTACTACTTTTGTAATGTCAAATTATTTTAATGTTGGACTTGTTATAATATGTCATGTTTCTACACAGGTTTGGAAATATTTCCTACAAGTTGTAATGTTAATAATTATATCACAAGTTGAATATAAGACATTGAGAGACAAGGAAATACATGAAATTATTATAATAAATATAATGAAACCAAAAACAAACTGCCTTATTTTTTGTTCAAATATGGTAATTATTGTCTGAAATTATAGTTTACTTGCTCTTATATGGAACTACTTTTTGACACATTGTCAGGATAATTTCACATTGCACAGAAACAGAACAAGTTGATATGAAACTGATCAACCTATAGCATTGTTATCTTGAGAGATCAAAATAAGTGAAGCCTTGCTTAGATAATCCAATAAAAAGGGATAGTAAACAGTAAAGTGTGAGCTTTGCTTTGCAGAACTTAATTGCAGGGGCAGTAGAGGATCAGTGTTAAATAAAACCAAAATGAAGTATCCTGCTGGACCTATTGCAGAGGATAACGAGACAAATGATTACACACACTATTTCTATAATATTGTGATTAATGATCCCTGTCTACTGAAAACAAACCATTAACATACTCAAGATGCAATTATTTTTATGTTATTTCTTCACCATATATATAATTTACTCTACAAACATATGTGATTTATATATATATATATATATTTGTATTTGTATAAAAAGCAACTGCACATTTCTGAATGTTTTTTTTCTAATTGATAACATAAATGTTTAAAAATTAATGAAAAATATTTAATGTGTGATATAATAAACGGAATATATTGCCCCTAATTTAATCATATTTCCAATTTCTTTCAAAAGCTATCATTGTCTCATTTGTTAGATAAATAAAAATGTTTTACAGAAATAGACTACACCATCTTTGTTCCTTGTCTGACTAATTATACAAGTTTTTCTGAAAATTCCCTTCAACTTTCCTGAAACTAGTAAAACTGGTGCATATAACAATAATATGACAAATAACAGATTCAAATAATTATTGGACTTATTACAATACATCTAGATTTTCTAACTACTAAAATTAAAACCCTGGAGAAGCACAACAAATATTAAATAACCAAGTCAAAGCTCATGCTAATACACCCATGGCAAAGGATGCTAGTGTTCCATTTTGTTTAAAACAAATAAATTTCAGTTCACAAAAGTCAAAGACTAGTACAAAAAAATATCTTTCTGGCTTTTGATAATTTAGTTAATTCATTACACAGGTCCTTATTATCAGCACAAAATCATAATTTATGTTGAGTGGTTTCATTCTTTAACTTTTGTTTATTTATAAAGATTAGTTTGTTTTGAATTTTGTGCAAAGCTACTTGAGGACTATCTGAGCTTGCTGTTCTGAATCTAGCAGTGTAGGAATAGAGGGAAGGCAGCTAGTCATCACCATCCACTCTTGGGCTACTCTTTCACCAACGAATAGTGGGATTGACCATCACATAATGCCCCCATGGCTGAAAAGGTGAGCATATTTGGTGCGAGAAGGACTTGAACTCGTAATCTAAGGATTGCCTTAGCCACCTGGCCATGCCGGGCCTGTTAAAGATAAGCTCCTACAATACTTAATGTTTTGGATAAAAGGTATCCTTAAAAATAAATTTCAGAGTATCACAAAACTTGATTATTGCATCAGTAACAGCTGTATTAGGTAGAAGATAATGTAAAAATAAAATATGTGAACATAAAACTATATATATACCTCCATCGGTAGTAGTACAGGTTCGTTCCGCCAGCTGTTGAGGCATTTTCTTTGCTAATTGTCGAGAACCTGAGAACATAGATAAGAGTTAGTGTAAGGTAAAGTAATGCTTCAGCATTAAATATACATCTACATGTGTAAATTACTCTATGGAAACTATTAAGGGTCTTCAACCAAGGTGGTAGAAATCCATGAACCTACTGTCACATGCTACATTCCCAGTTATTTCTCATGTGACTTGTCAGGATCAAGGTATTTTAGAAATTCTCCACATAATTGTCATAATCCAATTTCTAGCTGCTCTTCAAACATAATATGAAAAAACACTTCACTGCTTTATTGTATGTATTTGACATGAATTTTCCTATTTCAACACACTAACTTTCACACATAAATAAATATTTAATAATGTAAAACAACCTTCAGGCATTGAATGGAATGGTTGTAGTATGTGTAACAAACTAAAATCTTATATTTAGTCTTCTCTCATTCAAGGTACTTTCCAGTGACCATTACCTTAGTAATTTCAAGCAATTCTTCATTAATATGTTAAATCAGCAATTAGACATTCCAGGAATTGTATTTGATAAGATTACTGATTATTACTCTCAAACAAGGGGAAACCCAGAGTAACAAAAACTTTAAATTATATTCAACAAAAACAAGTTTAAAAAAAATTATACTATTTCATTCCTTCCAAAACACACAATGTATTTACTGAAGGCAAAATATGAAGATAACTCTGGAGCTACTTGTAATGAAGAACAAAACAGTACCTTGTAAACAGTAGTTTCTGACGCACCTTAGAAAATACCAGTAATATTTCCTCTATGAATGGTGACCCCCTCAGATATGCTATGTTAACTTTATACTTGTTTGATCTTTAACGTGTTATACACACCCATTAACTTTTTTCTATGTAAAACTTAAAAGTCAAAGCAATACTTAGCATAAAAGCTTCCAACTATATATGTATAATAAATGTTCCAAACATTCTGTATTATACATACATGTATTTATTCACACATGAATTTAAATAAAAATATAAACACCCACTACAGAAGCGAATTCCACATACAAAAAACAATTATTATTACTTACTAAAACTTTTCATCAAAAAACTTTATACAGAAATACTAAAATAATAAATTTATTTTAAATTTGGTAAAATTACAAGGGGGTAGACAAAATGGTGCCCACCCCCAAAATGTTGTTAATTTGTTATATCTTTTATTAGTCGTACAATTAAAAGATATTAAAAAAAGATGCAGAAATAAAAATTAATTTATAAATAGTTGAAAAACCCTGAAATATCTAATGGTAATATTTTTAATAGTAATGACATGTGCTGTTTATGTAGATGTGAATTACTTAATGATCATAACAAAACATTACTCCTTCTGATGAAAAACCATAGCATTATTGACACAAAGGAAAGCTTTAACATGAAATATTTATAAGTTTTTGCCTCTTCAATTTGAACCCTTTTAGTGAGGAAAGAAACAGAAATAAATTTCTAACAACTGTAGCATAGTAAATTAAAAACAAAAGCTTTTTTTTGTTGTTAATAAAGAAGATAATTGGATAAAAAAATTCAAGTTTTAAAGATGAAAGAAACAAAAAAACATCTACTTATGGATCTCTATTCATACTTGTTTTAATGAAGGCTTCAGTAAAGAAATCAAAGCATATGAGATTTTCTGAGCATTTTATAAGATCCAAACACTTTAATTGCCCAGAAATATGATTACATCTGTTTGGATGTCTCTATTACTGCATATCCTACATCTTCTTTCCCATAGTTGTATTTCTATCTAAAAATCTTACTTTTAAGACACTTTATCTAAAAGTAAATTTAACATGAAAAGCTTATTTTCAACCTGACATCTATATTTTGATTTCTTCTATTCCTCAAGTTTCACCAATCTGGCATCTCTTAAGAATAATTCTGGGAACTGATTATTCTCAACCAATAAGAAAACTTGTTACTCTCATCACCAAAGGTTTAACAAAATAAATCAGTTCAGTCTAGTGCTCACCTGGCATTTTAAATGGTACAGCTCCAAATGGATCAGGTTGGTTAATATCAGATGCACTCATGACTAGACTTTCTCTGCTCTTGACATTGGATATACCTTATTGTAACAAACAAAAAAGCTGAGCAAAGAACTGGTAAATAGATGATTCTATGTTTCATTTATCTGCAGTTTGGCACAGCAAACATGAGGTAACTTTGCTATAACTTAATAAGTGCAAGATATTGGTAAGTTATAAAACGGGCAAAATAAAACTGATAATTGCAAGAATATGATCTAAAAACTACTTATCTTTGCATTTTTAAAGACAAAATTGATTTAGTGGGAAGATAAGGTATTGATAAAACAGCACAATACATTTAACAGTAGCATTAGGCTTAAAAGTATTGACAATAGGTTAGTTGTATTTAGTGTTGGTCATTTATTCACACGTTACAATGGTTAAGAGTAGTGCATGTGTTAAGAGTGAAAAGTGCAAGTGGCAAGATTTAAAATTATGCTTTTGCATGTAAATAATAAAATGACTAATAATGACTTTAAGGTAATTAAAGTACTAATATGACTGGTAGTAGTGGATTTAATCATAATGAAGAAGTGATATTAAGTAACAGATTTCAGCCTTTAACTTACACAGATGTACTACAACGTATGAATAATAAAAACAGACAGACAATTGGGAATGAAAAACAAGGTTACTGGTATGACAAATGAATAGAAGAGGTAGGGATAAAAATTAGATTGTACTATCCAGGAGCAGGTGTGAAGGATATAACCAACAGAACAAGTGATATAGTAAAGAGTGCAAGCAGTAATGCAATCTTCGTAGCATACCTACAAGGCTAAGGATGAAAGAAAGATTAGGGTTTTCTTTGTTTTTATGGTCAAAGATGCACTATGGGACATCTGCACTGTTAAACCTGGTTTGTTGCACAATAAGCCTTCACACTTGTCATGGAGAAGGCAACGAGGGGTAGGTAAAGAAAAGTGCCATAATAACTAAATTCTGTCCAGGATACTAACCAGATTTAATTATAGAAATGCAATTTATATGTACATCACTATGGCTAAATGGTAGACTTAAGATTAACATGAACTAATTGAATTTGTAGGGCTAATTCAGTGAAAAAAGGGAGCTTTTTAAAATGAATTGTTTACATACAACTACAGTAGGGTCTGGCCTCTTTGCAAGGGCTATTACTAACTCAATTCTGATAAATTTAAACTATGGTTAGACAGTGCACAGAGCCAGAATAATGAAGAATAAATTGTGTGTAAAGAGAAACATTGTGTGTGAACAAGGTACAAAGATAGTTTTAATGGTTGGTTAAATTGCTGTTATTGTAATGCAAGAAATAAAATGAATGACTTTAGAGTGCAAATCAGAATAAAGGATTTTGATACAATGGAAATAACTGAAACCTGGCTAAATGTGAACATGTTTGACACAAGAATTTCTTTTAAATTCAAGGCTATAGGTTGTTTAATAGGTATAAATGCTAAACAAATGGGGAGAGGGAATGGTTTTTATATACAAAATACAAGTTGAAGTTTATTCAAAATGAAGATACCAAAGTTAACAGCAATCAGGATGAATCTGTCAGAGTTCTTGTTAGTAGTTATAATGGGTAAAGGCTTTTAGTTTGAATTTGTTACCATTTGATAAACTGATGAAGTGAATAAAAAAACTACAGTGAGACAGAGAATTCAATAAGGTTATAGTTGTTTATGATTTTAATTTCATGCATATGGACCAGTAAATGTTAGAATCAAATCATGATGGTCATAAGTTTCCAGAAACAATTAAGGATGGTTTTCTTCTAAGATTACATTTTAGAGTCACTTTTAACTTCAAGAAAGTTTAAGAAAGTACTAAACAACACTGAAAGCTCAACAAAGAGTTAGAAATCCTGCAGGGTATAACACTGTTTTAGAGTTACTGTTAACTTGATATATGATTCTCGTTATGCACAAGTTCATAACTGATATTCAAATACACTCATTGCAATTTGTCTAAGGTCATTACAATTCTACCATTTGTTGCATTGTAAGTACTTGCCAATATACTTTTGGGGTGAAACGTTCCCCCACTCCAACTGAATTTTGCAGAAATTTATAACCCATCACATTCACAACCACAACAACAGCATGCTAAGCATTTTGAAGATATAGGTATTCCACATAACTGGTATTGCAATTTTTCAACTGCTTTTGAAACAGTCACCAGCAATTTCAATCTATTGGGCTGAAGCAGTTAGTTGACCACTGAAACTAAACATAAGCTAAATCATTGTCTTGTTACTAAATAATATTATTCATAAAATAAAACCATTTAATTTGTTTCTTTAGTGGGTAATTTATTTCTGTCCACTACAAGTTTACCCAATTCACAGACAGAGGCAGTGTTACAAATTTTTAAATATGCAAGATGGACAAATACTTTATACAAAAACAACAACAAAAGGTAGCTACAATAAAAAAAAAACAGGTTGGTTTACAAAGGGTGTAAAAATAAAATTAAACAATAGCATTGTAAGCATAAGTGTAAACTGATGGGTTTTATTTGCTTTGAATTTTGCACAAAGCTACACGAGGGCTATCTGCATTAGCCATCCTTAATTTTGCAATGCAAGACTAGAGGGAAGGTAGCTAGTAATCACCACTCACTGCCAACTCTTGGGCTACTCTTACCAACAAATAGTGGGATTGACCATCATATTATAATGCCCACATGGCTGAAAGGGCAAGCATGTTTGGTGTGACGAGAATTTGAACTATATTTAAGTTGGTTTAGGGGTAATAGGCAAAATGGCCTTTAGTGTGCTGTGTTCTTATAGCAAAGCTTCATCTGCTGAGTCCACCGAGGGATTTAACCCCTGATTTTAGTGTTGTAAATCCGTAGACTTACCGCTGTACTAATGGGGAACACGGCCTTTAGTTGTCTCTATTTTTAATGTTTTCAAGTAAATTGTTTCTCATACCGTAGGTCACTAGAAAAGTTAGATATTTATCAATAATACAGAAGATAGAGAGGAATTTTCTGTATAGTAAACATTGCCTACAACTACACTGTCTAAATTGTTTTCAATTTCTATCTTAAAAAAATCAAAACATGTAAAAAAACAAAACAAATATTCTATACTGAGAATAAAATTTTAATTTTATTACTTTAAGTATTTATGAGTAGCTAAAGCCATAACTTAACATATAAGTAAGATCAATCAATGTAAGGTGCTGAGCTAAATACGTTCTTACTAGAAAACTCACAATAGTTGTAATATTCACATGACATTTAATCACTTTTACCACAAATAAGCATTTGAGACTTTTTTTTTTTAATTGTATGGTGTTATCTTGAATATTTTATGAAACCTTAAGAGGAAATAAGTACCAGAAAGATTTGGAAAATGCCCTTCATTTTATAATCTTGAAAAAGACCACGGGTTCTAGTGTAACCTGCTGCTATCAATCTATGACAATGTGTAAAATGATAATTTCAAAACTTCCTACAACACCAATTTTTATTCACACAAATGTAGAACTTATATCAGTATATCATATAGCAAACTTGTTGCACAAACTTTATTTGGAAACATCTAAAATAACCTTGACAATGTCTCGGGGTTTTACCTATTCAATGTAACAATCAAGTAATGAAATACATAAGGATGTCCTTACTACTTTGTGATCCTCTTCTAATTTTATCAAACTCCTGACCAAATATATGATCCTCAGTCAACTGGTTAAAAGATGAACCATCATCAAATGGGTTCCAGGTATGTGGAGCTGGCTGATGGTTTCCAGATGTTGTCATTTGAGCCCTATGGGTTACTTCACTTTTGCATTTTGATGTGTCGAATGGAGCCAGAAACTTGGATGTTTCGTAGGCAAAGTTTCTGTACAATAAAATGCGTCTTTAACTCTTTCCAGACCAGAGATGTGTCATTAATACTCAACCAAACTGTAGGTAAGTTAGTATATAGGTTCAAAAAACTTGCTTTATTGGATTTAGTATTTTTATCACTTTCTAGGTTGCGAGATTTCAGGACAATTTTTGGAAGATAATATTAGAAATTTAATATTTTTATTAACAATCACAAATTTTCAGCACATATATCCAGTCAGCTTCAACTTATTTGATATTCCTTGGCATGTTTGTTTCGATACTTACTCATACTGACTATAGTAAACATTTCAAGCTATAAACCATAAAAAATCAAAGATTTATCAGTGACTTAACATTTTATCCCACCAAACAACTTTTTTTAAATCTTGACCAGACTAGGTATTGTGATTTTTTCTAACCATCTTCTAGGTTGAGAAAGCTTTACATCTAATAAATACAGTAATACAATACAATAATGTTTCTAAATATTTTTTCTAAATAAGTTATTTTACTTGTGCATGTTGTTTGAAAATATAAAATATTCAATAACTACACATCCAAGTCAAGAATATTTTGCTGTCACTCACCATAATGACTAAACCTAACTGAGCTCACCTGATGTCACAGAAGAAAACCTTTTAACTTCAAAACACAAATTAACGTGAAAGCATTTTCAGAAATGAAAATAACATCTAAGAAAACAATTTTTAAAAAATCCCAAATGCGTGGCTTATTCCTAATCTTTTAATGTTTTCCATTAAATATTCTACTCAATTGTATATAAGTGCTAGTTATATTTATTTTCATAACCAAGCTTCATCAGTAATTGTTCAGGTCACATACTGTAACGTGATAAAAAAACTGCAACAGAAAGTTAATACACCACTAACAAAGAAAGGAAATTGTACAAGAAACTGGATGTGAAGAGTTATATTTTCAAGAGATGATGCTTTCTAAGCAAATAAAACCTATTATTTTGTACAAACAAAAAAGTGTTCAAAAATTGGTAAGTGTATATTTGACAAGTGAATTTTCTTGAAGTTGTGCAAAAAAAAAAAAAGAAAGTTTCGTCAAGTTTTAAAATTTTCTTTACAAATTACACTAAATGTTACAAACTGACAAAACATAGATTTACGTTAATTTTACTTAAAAATTCTTAAAAGTATTAGCATTTTATTTTTATTGAAATTTAATTTGTAGGTGTGCACTTGACACTTAAAACATGATCACAAGTCATGACAAGGTTTAATAGCAAGACTAGTGTAAAACTGAAAATGACGCTGGCATTACGGATACATGACTAGGAGTAATCAGAGAAAATATCTGTCAAAAATTAGAGTACTAACATTCCTTATATGGACACTTTTCTGGCTTATAACAAAGTATAAAAATCACAGATATAGTACTACAAACTGTATTTTGAAGGAATATTACTTACTTCTCAAAAATTAATGTGTCCCAAACATTCTTTACCCAAAAATTCTTTAGCATGATATAGAAAGTATTATGGTCACAGATATTAGACTGATAACTCTTCGTTTAGTAAATACTTACTTGTCAAAAGCTGATGTGTCACTAACATTCCTTCTGTGGGAACTTCTCTGACTTGGTGTAGGAGAAGGTGTTGGAGTGACTGAAATAAGTGATTGAGAGCTGCAATCAGACTCATTTTTTACTTCTGTTTCTTCGGCAATATTTTTCTGGGAGAGTGTGTGAGGTGCTGGAATAGAGGGTATTTGAAAACCAGAACTTATTTCATTGTTTTCACTGGTTGTTGGTTTGGAAGCTTCTTGGTATCCTGTAGATGGGAAAAATGCTTCAAGAGATGATGTTTTATTTCTATCAGATTGTTTTGTTCCTGTTGAAAACGAGTGACTTGGAGTCACAGCTGAAGAGCTTGGTGCTGAAGTAGATGATGACAAAGATGGAGGAACAAGTACACTATGAGTCACAGGTGTAGGGCTGGGCAATGTTCTTGGCACATCTGACAAAACAGGTTCAGAAGGTATCACGCAAGTGTGTGGACAAGAAGGTGCAGCTTCTTGAGATGTTAGCTGGGATATAGGGATAACTTGTTGTGGTAAGGAACTGGGGGATATATGTGATTGGGCTTGGGACGATCCACGTATAGGTTGTAAGATGCCTTGGGTTGCACAAATTTCTACAAAAGCAACAGTTATTTAATAATGTATCATATCAGTAAAATCCTAAAATTGTGTACTTTAGAACTGTGAAAAGATATCCTACAGGTGACTGAAGGCACCTTATCACTTATTGGTTGAGGAAGGTCTTTCCAACCAAAATATTATACACAACAAAACAGAATTACCTCACTATTAGTGATAAAGTTGAATGCATGCATGAAGTAAATGAATAAATCACAAATGTAATAAATTAACAGATACAACAAGTATGTAAGTGTCAAAATTATTTCTACTTCAAAAATTATAACTATATTTATTCCTTACAAACTTTATTAACACATTTCCAAGTACAACTTATGTAAATGTCCAATATCAGTTTGAATCACATTATAAGAGACCATCATCATGTTAAAATATTTTAAAGTAAGAGTAGTTTGGGAGATGTAGCCTTACGGATAGTGCAATACAGTTTCAAATTCTGTTAGATTAATTATGCATTTTCTAATTTTCTAAAAGTACATAGTATTAATACTGCTATAATACTTCATTTTAAGCAATTATGACCATTCGAAATATATCAAGTTAAAAACAGACACATCTTTGGAGTTGAATTAAAATCTGTTCCTCATACATAGCTATCAATGCCTGATATAAAACAATCAAGTTGTAACTTTGATTCCATAACAAAAGTAATACGTTTTCAAAATGCTCTCCATAACCTTTATTTTTTCTTAAAATGGGATAATTCTTTCTGTGGTACTTAACTGAGACATAACAAATGCAATGATCCTTTCTGTGGTACTTAATTGAGACATAACTACCAATGGAATAATCCTTTTTGTGGTACTTAACTTTTTGTAAAGTGGTCAAAGTGATTGGACAAACTTTACCTTGACTGGGTGTTTTGACAGGGAGATCTTGAGAACTGTTTGATGCTGGGCGGAAAGGAGAAGCAAGATTATTCTGTGTTAATATAGGGAGGTTTCTGACTATAGGAGGTGCCTGAGATCCTTTGGGTCGCTGCCTTGGTACTACTGAAGTTTTCTCCACAAAAGGGCCAGCAACGTTTCTAGAATAAAAAAAAACATTGAAAATAACTAAAACAGGCTACAATAATTGTAATTCAGTTTTCCAGTCAGTTATTCACATTGATGTGACAGACAAACACACAAAACCAGTCACAATGATGCACTATCTCGCACATAATTAAGTTAACACCAAGTTTATGGATGGTTTTAGTGTTAAAAATAGCTTAATAAACACATCAACTATATTAAAATGTTAATATACTGCAACTTATGGAAATTTTATAAAATATACCTAAATAGGTTTAGTAAATTGTATACTATCAACCTGTAGACTATTCTACTTTGTGGCTTTAGCTGTTGCTTAAATTACAAAACAATATTTTGTAATGCACTTTATTTAGTAACTGCTTTATTAGATATTTAAGTCTTCTAACATCTGTGATTCACTAACAACACAAGAGTTAATACATTAATATTTATTAGCTTGTATCTAATCACCTCTGTGGTTTAGTAACTGCTTTTCTAGCTTCACTTTCTAACTGTGGAATTGGAAGGTGTTCAAAACTGGGTAGTGGAGAGTTCTGGAAAAAATAAAGAGCAACTCATTATGTATCCCTTGCATAAAAAAACAAAAACAAACCTCCCTAACACACAAGAAATGGAAAAAAAATATATATGAAGTGACATGAAAATTAAGGAAATTTCTTTAACCAGATAATCTTAATGTAGCTTATTAAATTAACTTTACCATTATGGAAAGAAATCAGAGCACAATCTGTACAGAAATATAAATTATACCTTTCATAATTAATGTTTAATTAAGACACAACATGCTGTTTTGCATGAAAGTGAGATATATATATTGAGAACACCCACCCACAACAAAAGTAATTAAAATGTAAATTTAGAAATTTGTTATATTACGTAAGGTTAGATTAGGTAAAATAATGCAAAATTATAATTCTTCACACAGTAAAGCAGCTGTAGTTTTATATAACAATTAGCAAAAGGGTAATTTATATTTATTCACATTCTTTTATAGGGGTTGGTACAAGATTGGTCAAATTGACCCAAGTTCACAGGGTTAATCAAGAGAAAATAACAGATAAAATACAGTAAAACCTGTCTAAGCTGGAAACTGCATAGGGCAGAAACCTGTACAAGCCAGAAATATCAAAAGTTTGCAGCATTATCTTGAGATTTTTATAAAAGGCCCTCTATATCGCAGAACCTGTGTAATGCGGACGGAAAAACTATTTCACCTACTTCATCTATCACAAGTAGGATTAGAACACGAGTAAGATGGGAAAAACGTTTTTGATTAAATATTAATTTCTTATTTAATTAATAATTTCTTTAAATATTAATAAATTCTTGTTTAATTAATAAATTGTTTAAATATTAATAAATTCTCAGACATTTTGTAAGAGTAAGTATTGGTTAAATATATTATGCTCTTTTTTCTGTTGTCATTATTCCAGAGGTCACTATTCAAAAGAACAACTGACTGTACTTCTGGTCGCATTTACTGATGGAAAACGAGAGAAACCATGGGTAATATGTAAAAATGAAAATCCACGCTGTTTCAAAAATTTCAGGAAGAATCAACTTCCTGTGGAATGGAAAGCAAATAATAAAGCGTGGATGACAAGTGCTATATTCCAGGAATTTTTGAACAAATTAAACAAATGAATGAAACAAGAAATTAGAAATATTCTATTTTTCTGAGATAATGCAACTTGTCACCCAATAGTTAAACTTTCAAATGTTCACTTAGTCCTTCTACCTCCATGTACAACATCAGTTCTACAGCCACTAGATAATGGAATTATACAGTGTATAAAACTTAAATACAGAAAATTGATGCTTCAGCATGTTATTGCAAACATTGGACGACTGTAAGAGAGCATCTGAAATGACCATAAAAATTGATGTATTAGATGTAACTGCATTTTTAAGTCATTCAATCAAATGCGTAAAAAATGAATGCGTAATAAAGTACTTTCAAAAATGTGGATTTATTCTTGATAGTGTTAGAGGCTGTGCAGAAGTTGTTTGTTATGATGATTCTAGTGAAATCCAAACTCTGAGAAGATTGATGCAAATGATTCTGCAAATGCAGAAAGTTTTGTGAACGTTGACAAGAATGTTTTAACAGAAACTGATAAAATTGATTTAAAACCACAAACAGAATCACAAGATGATAATAGTGTGAGAGATTCAGAAGATGAACAAAAAAGAAAAGGTAGTGAGAAAATAGAAGTTCCTACTTTATTGCAAGTGTTAAGTTATATTAACACTATCAAATTGTGTGCAAAAATGAAGGGGGAAAATGAACTTCATGAAAAGGCCATAGAATTGGTGTTCTCTTTTAACCGCATGAGAAAGCCTATTAAAAAAATTGAAATAGTTAAAATTGGACACTTTCTTCAAATAAATTTGATTAAGATTTTGTGTACTTATGTATATTTTAAATGTCTATTTTTGTTCTTATTCTAATAAATATAGCATAAACAGTATAACCTTATTCACAAACATCTTACTTCCTTTTAGTCAAGCAAGTAGAACGTTCGCTCAAAAATTATATGTATTTAAGAAAATGCACGTTCACTGTCTAAGCCAGAAATTTTACTTGGTCCCATGTGATTCTGCCTCAGACAGGTTTTACTGCATAAAATAACATTTGATATTTATTTTACAGGTTACAGAAAGTGGAGGATTTTCATATGAAGAAGTTTTTGTTTATTCTTAACATGAAGATCACCTTGCACTTGGAGCTATCAATCAGCACTGTGACTTCCTATATTTACAGACAAATATTTAGTGAGAATACTTAAAAAATTATTTATAGTGTACAAAATAGTCAATGTTTAACAAATAAATTTCATCAAAAAGTGCTTGCATCTGAAAAGTAATTTTGTACATAATTTAATCAAAACATATGTAAAATTAATTTCATGAAAATAGCCTGAATTATAAAATTACTCTTACTGAATAATGCTACATTTAACGTACTAAAAATAACGTAATGTTAAAGTTGTAAATCCTGAATTAGACCATAACTGTGAAAGCAATTATAAATCAGTTCCTCCAAAGCCACCTGACAATTAACAAGTTTTTTTTGTTTTCTTCCCATGAGTTTTATAAGAACTTACGTGAAGGTTTTGGACTGGACTGTCTCTTCCAACCATCTTAAATGCCAGATGGGACACCTGAAAGATATCTGGCCTCTTATCAGGATCTGGTTCAAGCATATATCCTGTCAAAACACAAGGAGGAAGTGTAATCCAGGAAGTACAAGTAAAACTTATACAATTTCCTGAATGTGTAGAAAAAATAACTACCAGACAATTCCTGTACAGCAAACAACAACAAAGTAACAGCATAAAATAATTAATGTACATTAAGTCTAATGTTGAAAACCATAACAAAAGGGATGTTGATTTAAACGACAAAATTTTAATACTTACTTATTAAACAGTGAAGTTTTTTTGAATATCGAGAATTGTCAGGAATTGTGAAATTCCCACTCTGTATTGCAAGGGCACTTTCCGCAAATGGCAGAGAGAAAAAACAAAGTTTATATAATAAGCATCCAGCAGCCTAGAAGAAAAATAACAAGAGTTATTTTGTTATTATCAATGAAAAACAAGTATTTCAGTAAAGAGATGTACGAGGAAAATAAGTTTTAGCTAATACAAGAACATAAAAAATTGATATGTTTATTATAAACATACAACAGGGATTTTCGTATTATTTACTAAATCCAGCATATGATATCTTGTACTTAAAATTTAGTACCAGCTGTAAGAGAATAAAAGTTCTTTCAAATATGATAATGTCTGATCTTGAATATATTGTGAATTAAGTTTATTCAATTTCTGTAAATCTGTTAACTAGACTTGCACTGTACAAGATATATCTTTGAAACAAAAAACATGATAAAGTTTTAATTTAAGATGTTTAGAATCAAAGCTTTGTATAGTGTTAACCATCCAAGTAAAATATTCAGGGTATGAGTCAAGTATCTAAAATTTTGCACTGCAACTGAGAACAAACTGTAGAAATTGAACTCAAATTTCAATGGCCAGGAAGGAAATAATTACAAAAAAATTCAAATTTATTCAATGAAACAAATCAAAACTGTTTAATATGAAAACATAAGATCAAACATTAAAAAAGAAATCATTTTTTCTCTGATTTCATGCAAGTTAAATATAACAGTAGTACTTACTCCAAATAGTAACATAAAAAAATGAAGTAATTTGATATCTTGCATTTTAAACTAAATATTCCTTCAGACATCTATCATAACCAGCACAACATTGTGTAAAATAGAACTAAAGACTTGCACTTCATGCTTTAATACCAAAACAAAGGTAAGTTGAAACTTCACACAAAGTTCTGAATTTTGCTATCAAGAAATCATATTTTCAATCCCACAATAGATGTAGCAATGGAATCAAAATTTTCCACTTAAAATGTTAACTTGTTCAGTTCCTACCATGAAGTGTTGGTTCCATAAATATCCCTTGCTGTTTAAACAAGTATATTAGATATTGTTAAGTTGGTAATAATAACATATTTTTTTAAAGATGTTGAACATTTGGGCTTGTTTTTGGAATATCTCAATAATAATTACATTAATATCAAATTTACAACTGAATATCAACAAAACCAGCTTTCACTTTTATCATTCAAAAAATTATCAGTTTGAATGCAAAGTGTTTCAAAAAAAACCTTCTCAGGCTAGAATTTTAATTTTCACAGTTTTGTACCAGTTTCAGCTATGAAAAGCCTAGTGAATATATAAATTCATCAACTGCACAAAGAAGCAGAAACTATGTTTCTGCATCAGAGAAATTGAAAATATCAATAATTTCTCAATTAAAAGTGTCTTTTCAACGTATATTTAAAAAAAATATTCACAGTTACAGTAACATTCCTAAGCAACCTCATCATAATGTTACTTAGGAGGAAAACACTTTAATATTACCATATACAAGTAAACAAGCAAGTTTAATTAATAACAAATTACTTCATTTGTACTGTTACATTTACTCAAGATCACCTGAGATGTACCTCAAATACCAGTGTAGTATTTTTTTTTTTTTTCAGGTTTAAGGCCCATAGTTTATATTTAAAACTTTAAACGTTCATTATGAGTATCTTAACATGATACTTAGGTTATATGATATCCACAACTTGGTAGCTTTAAACCTACATATCATATATATTTAATGATATAAAATATTACTACCATTTTATAGCATTAACTCCCTTGGTAGGAGTAAGTCAAAGCTTCCTGGCTTTTTAGTTACATCTGAAATTTAATTACACTACTTTATTATCATGCTATATGAATAAACTTGGCATGGACACATAGTTAATAAATCATATTTTTTATACAAGTTTTTAATTTTATAAAGAAATCCTCAATCAGAAAAATGTTACATTTGCTCTAGGTTTTAATTCTTCTGAACTATCTACCACTCCTGTGAGAAGTATGAAACTCAGTGTAATTTCTCATTAAAATATACTATCAATCAAATCGCAATTTCCATAGCCTTCAATGTTATTTGTCTACCGAACCATGACCTAGAAAATCAGACTCACTTGCCACACCTACCTCTCACATCCTGTCTTTTTTTTTTTCTAGAGATTACATAAATGATACTTGAGATTTCTCAGATGAAGTAAAGTATTTTAATCTCAACATGAGAATCACTTATCAGTGGATGCAGTCAACACTTTGACTTCACATATTTATGGAGAAACGTTTAGTGGCAATATTTCATTAACATTTCTGATTTTTTGTCTAAGAAAAACACTATGACCACTGAAAGCTTGTGATGTTCCTTAAAGTTACACAAAACATATTAGAACTTATAGTATGGAAACTATACACATCAGTTTAGGGTCACAAACTTGGCCAAGCCTGTAATGAGAGTTAAATGCCATGTATTACACAAAGATTACGAGTAATATAAAGTTACTGTAAGAACAAATAACGTTGAAAGGTTGTCAAATAGTTTCTCTTAATGAACAGACTTCAAATGAATATAAATGTGCAAATTAGTGAAGTTCATTTGTTATTATTCTTGTATTATTGATAAAATTATATGAAACTTGATGGCAGATGCATTTAAGGTTTCTCATAGCAATACTACTGGTTTTTTGGTAATTAAAAATTTTGTAACAATATAAAGCTAACTTCTTATCATGTCTTTCTTTGCTGGCAAATGGTGGAAACTTCAGCACTGGATAGATGGTTTCCTATCCTGTTTACTCATATAGGGTTACTTGTATACTATTTTTAACAACAGTAAGAATATCAGTGAAATAGAAACTTGATGTTTCATGAACAAACTTAACATTAAAACTTCATATTCACAACAGTTATGGAACTGATAAACAGTGCACTTTATGACCACCAGA